>NW_018742418.1:8566239-9166239 GCF_001683475.1 Chenopodium quinoa | reverse complement strand
CCCATTTGCTCACACTTCAAGCATAACTGGCTTATAAATTTAGGGACATAAGATTTCTGATCAGGAGTTCCGCCAAAGCTCATCAATGCCCACCTATCAATTCGGGTCCCTTCAACTACATGCCCGCCCAAAAGGCTCCATTGACGATCAATGCAAGAAGGAAGTACATCACTTACTAATCCTCCATTTCCAAGCTTCAACTTTGGAGGCCTAAGAACTCTACCATTCAATCTTGTCATTTCTTTTGAGATTTGTAGATTAAATTCTTCTGCTTTGCCACCACTACAAGGGACAACAAAAAACACAATGTCATCATACATAGCTTCTGAAAGGAAATTGGAGATTAGCTACAACACCTTCAACTGATAACGACTTAATAAGTATTACCTTCTTGGTCCAACCGGTCCATTGACCACTCCATTGATAATAGCTCTTCGTTCTCTTGGTTTTTGACTTCCCATCTTCATTATTTTAACAGTTTGATCATCTGAGAGCTTACCGAGAAACTTTTGCCCCTCACAAATCATGCAAAGCTCCATCGGAAGGTAGCATGGCTTCCTCCTACTGATCTGTAAACAAGGGAGATTCCTGTATTGAATATCATATTCATAATGATCCTTAAAGTAATCCACAAGCTTCAATCTACTTCCATCCCGGTCTTCAAACCAGAGCTTTTCAGTAACTTCCTCAGTCAAGCTATGAAACCGATATTTCTGAACAGCATCTCTATGAGAAACGAAGACTCTCAAGTTCTTCAACTCCTTCTCAACTTCCTTCCTCTCCTTTGTTGTCAAACTCCTCTCCTTCCTCTCAGGTAAGTCGTGCAAAAACTTAAGCCGTGTTTGCAAAAACTCTAAGACTCCAATACTCTCATGAAACGCGGTCACCGAAAGATCTACATTCAAAGCAAGTCCTTGTTGGGTTGGCCTAAGACTTTGGAAAAACCCTCTTAATCCAACAGCTCCTCCTCCAATGTCCCTACTCCCTCCCATTGAAACCGAATACATTGATTTTCCTAAAGCGATACATTTCTCATTCGGACATTCCCTCAATACAACATCCAAAGCATGAAGATACTCCTGAGGAAGTGGCACCCAATTATCTCCCTCATTGCTCAAGTATTTCTTCAAGTCATTTCCATCTAATTTTGATACAAGATTAATGTTGACTCTAAACAACTTAACATTTTGCTCAACTCCTTCCTTAGCATTGCCTTCTAAACACGACTTACTATTAACAACAACCGGTAGATTAACAAAGAACTCGAGCCTATTGCTTCGAAACTCAACAGGACTATACAAATTCTTTCTACCATCAAAAGCAGGAGACGCCTCACAAAGCACACCCGAATTATCTTCAACAAGTTTCTTCTTAATAGCGCGAGCTACATCCTTAGGAGGATTAGGAGATATTTCAACATTGTAATGGAAAATCTGCTGGCACGGGTCGAATTTAACACGAAAATGGTTAGCAAGAAGAGATATAACTTGTCCTTCCACTCCACCATTGTCTGGTCTCGTTGCAGCTACTAATGCTTGTGTTGTAGTATCAATAATAACATTACACTTCTTCTTTATGTTAAGTGAATTAAGTTGCTGCCCAAGTTGTTCATCAGCTGTTTTGTTAACCCATTTACATTATCAGTTTTAGCTAAAATAAACACATAGTACTTAATAATTACTAAAGAAAAAATAAAGCAATTAAATATGACAATATGATTTATCAAACAAGACTGAAAAAAATAAGACAAGACTAATCTGTTCAAAGGCACTCCCTTTGTCTAAAATTAGTTTGTCGCACAAATTACACTATCAACCCACAAAAGAAAATGAGGAAAGAGTGTCATTTCCGCCATATCCATATACAATCATTTAAAAGATCTTCATAAAGTAATGCATCTTTTTTCCATTGCATAAAATATTAGTATTAATAATAACAATAACCAAAAAAAAAAAAAAATCAAAGCAAAAAATTTTGTTTACCTTGTGAAACAGGAGGAGGTGGGATTAATGTATGATTATGAGAGGAAGTAGCAGATTTCTGGGGTTTAACAGAAGGTTTAGGAAAATGGGTTTTAGGCCTAAATTTGTGATTTTGTTGAAATGGTAATATTGGGGGTAAAGGAAGGAGACCTTTGTAATTCTGCTGCTGCTGCTGTTGCTGAAGTTGATGTTGCTGCTGTTGTTGCTGTTGCTGAAAGTTCTGATCAAAAAAACCCAATTAATCTGTTATAAGTGTTAAAATGGTGCAAATGTAATAGATTATTATTAACATTATTATAATAATTATAGTTATTATTATAATAAGGATTAACAATGGTATGATGATTATGATATTGATGATTATTTTGATGATGATGGGTGTTTCTTCTTCTGTTTTGAGGAGCTAAACTTGTTGTTTGGTTGGAATTTTTTGTTTCTTCCATAACCAATTTGAGAGAAAAAATATTGGGTTTTAAGATTTTATTGAGGAAAACAAAAGATGGATTTTTTATATGAGAAAAAGTAATAAAAAGGGTGTTTTTAAGAACTGTGAAACTGAAGTTATTGAAGAGAGAGAGGGAGAAAGTGACTGGTCTTGGGAGTTTTAAGGGAGGTGAAGTTCTTTGTGTCTAATGTTGAAAGTGAATATGATGAGAGTGTGGGGGAAAGAAGAAAAGGAAAGAGGGGGAATATGAGGTAAACCTTGAAAAGGAGAGAAAATAGGTCAATGTGCCCTTATTTGTGGAGGTATGCTATTTGGTTTGTATGGGAATGTGCTGAATTATTCTGTAGCACTGTTCCTGTTGCTCTTCTTGCATTTTCCTCTTTGCCGTTCTAAGTTTTACTCTCTCTATTCCTAAATAATTGATCCATTTAACTTTTTTTTTCTCAACTTTAACCATTTTTTTAATGCACAATTTCTAGACCTATAGGGAAATCGTTCTATTATTTATATAATAAAAAGTCAAATGTACTGTATCAATTATTAATAAAAGGATATAATATATAAACAGTGCAAAAAAATTGCATAAAACACTTTATTCATTAATCATAACACAAAGTAGACAATATTTGAAAGGACAACTAGAAAGAAAAACAGTATAACAATATTTAAAAGATAGAGGAATTAAATTTTTTTACCTCTTCAAAAAACACAAATCAATAGCATACCAATATACACCCTCCGTTTCGTAATAATAGCAATACTTATATCCGTTTTATAATAATTGCAACACTTCATTATTTGGAAAGGACTCAACTATATTTTATTATTTCTCCCTCGTATCAATTACCAACCTCACTTAGACTACTTTTTTATTATTTCTCTCTTATATCAACAATTATATAAACCCTTACCAACTTAGTTTATATTATTATTATTATTATTATTATTATTATTATTATTATTATTATTTAATTCTCTTTTTGACCTCGTTTTATATTATTAAATTCTCTTTTTGGCCTCATTCTATAATTTTTCTAACACTATGTGCAACACCTACGATGATGATTATTATAAAACAGATGGAGTTATGTCTAGCATAATGTAATACGAAATATAACTAAAATTAGGCAAACATTGAATGGAGTAACAATGGTGCACGTACTTTTAATTTCCCAAGAATAAAAACAAAAGAAATTCAGTGACCTTGGTGAATGTTGAAGGGACTTTGTTTACAGTAGGAACATCATTGTTTTGTTACTATTTGTATTGGACACCCAATGACCCGGACTTTTCTCTAAAATAAGCCTTTTTGGCAAAATATTTACCAAATTGGTTGCGTGGCAAAACTATTTACCAAACTAAGCTTTCACAATAAAACGCTGCATGAGGTAGCGTTTTTTTTTTTTAATGAAACGCTGTCCAAGACAGCATTTCTTGGGTAAGTATTTCAGGGGCCAGTTTTTCGTGTTTCAGTATCACTCCCTCAAACTCAAACTCAAATTATCGCTCCCTCTCACACTAACGGAAAAGGACGCACTGAACCACCGCCACCGCCACTACCCACGCTGCTGCCGCCACTGTTGCTGCCTCCATTCGGTGTTGTTGTTGCCCCTCTTTCTATCACTCACTCACTCAATTTCGTGGTAAACCCTAAATTCAATTTAGTGTAATTGCTCCTAATTGTGGTTAATTCATGCAAGTAAATTGTATCAAATTGTTGCTAATTATTAATGAAAATGTGGTACATTGTTGATAATTATTGATGGTGATGTGGTACATTGTTGATGAAATTGTTCATGAAATTGGTGAAGTTGTTGATGGTAATGTGGTACATATATGTGAAATTGTTGAAATTATTAATGGTAATATGTGAAATATAATTGTTGATTAGTATAGATTATTGGTGAGAAGACTCTTATTTCATTATTGATAATTTATCTATCAATTCATATTAGTGTAATGTTTATAATATTAGTTTGTTAGCAATCGTTTTGCATTTCAACCTAAACTAAGAGTTTATATATGGAGTTAATGCTTAGTTTGTGGGCAACCTTTTTTTACCTCGCTCTAGATTTCAATAATCCTAATATGTGTTTTGGTTATGTAGAATATGGCTGCACAAAATGTAGTTTTGTTATGCCGGTGGGGAGGTGAAATTCTGTTTGATGGACCCCGTGTCGAGTATAGTGGGGGAAATATAGAACCACTAACACTTGAACCGAACATGACTTTCAATGATTTGATAAACGAGGTTCATAGTAGTATTGGTTCAAACCCGAGGAATGTTGAACTAAACATTAAAATGAGGTTTGAGACCGGCAATGGGGTTCAAGTGTTACCTGTTTCTACGAATAAGCATTTGAAAGCTTTAAGGAGCGTTGTTGCAATGAAGGGTGTTCCCACTGAGATATATGTAGAAATGGTGCCTATATGTACCCAACAAAGTACTCGGCCAGAACAACAATCTACATATATTTCCGGTTACATCACAGAGCCCTTCCAAGTGCCCTCACACGACATTCCATCAACTGAATATGGGATGGGATCTTTCAGTCGAATGTTGCACGACAATCAATTTCACATGCCGTTTAGTTCTCATATAGCTTCACCTGTACATGGGGGAGCATATGTAGCAATGACCGGGCAACCTGGGCCTTCGACATCAAACACCGTCACACCTTCACCGATGCAATTGCATAGTTATTCGCCTATGCAAGATGATGTTCAAGCATCGCCGTCTCAACTTGTGCCAGTTCATCTTGAAACTATTGTGAATAACGAATTGTCTGTGTATGATGTGTATACAAATGATGAGGCCGAGAGCGGAGAGGAGGAAGATGGACTTCAGAACATGGATGTTGAACTTGCACACATGGAAGTTGGCGAGCCCCTGGTTAGAACTCCCGTTCCTTGGTTCAGTCAGGTAAACGAGAACTACGAAGTTGATCACTTGAGAACGTGTACATGCAACAAACCAAAGATATTCCACCTCCCATGTTCTCATGTTCTAGCAGTCTGTGCGACGTATTCACTATCAGAGCGGCCGTGGGTGGACCCGGTGCTGCAATCGGAGGCCTACACGAACACATACGCACCACAATTCTGGCCTATCCCCTGCGAGACAACATAGACGCAGTACGTCGGCCCCAAACTCATTCCTGACGGCAGCATGGTGCGTGGAAAAGGGCGGCCAAGGTCAAAGCGCATACGCAATGAAATGGATGAGACTAACCAGCCTCCAAGCAAATGCAGCCGCTGTAACCAGCAAGGTCACAACCAGACAACGTGTCCATCTGGACCAGCATAGGACCTAAGTCTCTATTTAATATTTGTTGTAGTAGTAGAAAGACGAATTATTTTGTATCAGAATTTGACGAGTTTATAACATTTGTAACATTTGGATCGTTTCTATTTTCTACTTTGGATGTCGTTTGAAATTTTCTGTCTTTGCCTCTAACTCGTCCAGCTTATGTTTGGTGTGTAACGTTTTCAATGAACATATATCATGGACGGAGAAGATCGGACGCCCGGACCCGTTGACCCTTCTGTGCTGACACTACAGGACACACATCGGAGCGTTGCCATATGGGACCAGACGATAATATTTCATCTGTCCGTTCATGTACTTATGCATGTTAAGTTCATATACTTTGTGATATTAATTTCGTTCGAACGATTTTTTATCAGGTTGATCCAACGAAGCAGCTGGTTTGCAGGCACTATACTACCAGGTTTATGGTGGGATGGGCTATCGATCCACGCGTTATGGCGTACGTCGAGTTTGTTGGCTTCGGTGGCTTTCGGACTGCGGTGACAGGACATGCGTTAGTCGATCCCGTTGGTTTGGTAGCTCAGGTTCTCGGGGTTCAGCCAGGTCCCGACGATATCAGGGGGTCCAGGTTGAGGACCGGCTGGATACGCGAGACTTTCCGTGAGTTGCCTCCGGGCGCTGATGACGCCACGGTTCAAAGATACGCTCGGGCGTACTTATTCTTTCTCATCTCGGGCGTTTTGTTCGGGAACAAGAGCGGGAGCCATCTGCAGCTCATTTACCTACAGCTGTTAGACCACAACTGGGATCATATCCGTGGCTATAGCTGGGGTAGTGCCTTTTTGGCGACATTGTATCGCCAGCTGTGTAGAGCATCCTACCTTGGTTCTAGTGAGATCGGAGGTCCCTTGATTGTGTTTCAGGTAACTCACCTAATTAATTACCAACAACCTATTTTGAAAGCCACTTATCTAGTTTATACTAAACCTAGTTTTGTATTTTTGTGTGCCAATTCTAGGCTTGGGAGTATATCCATGTAGGCAGACCAGGTAGGCCTGCTAGACATCGTCGGGGGGAGCAAGACCGGGATGACCAGTACCAGGCGTACAATGCTCCACCGCTCCCTACACCTGATGAGGCGTACGGTTGCAGGTTCGATACAGTTGTCATTACTTTAGACTTCATTTATTGTACTAGTTGATAAAGTGAAACATTTTTCGGTATTAGGTGGGTGGTCCCCAGACTGACACAAGCGCATGCGGCGAGGGGTCTTCCGTACTACCGCGACGCCCTATACCGACTCACCGAGGATCAGGTGATAACTTAAAAGATACTTGTAAACATTTTTGTACTGTGAATACTGTCTGCAGACTAACCTATTCATGATATTACTGTTGCTGTGTTATCGCAGATGACATGGGATCCATATGTACCTGACTTGGTAGATGCCATGCCTGCACATCTGCTGGACCATCAGGCGGAGTGGCGTGTCGGGTCCCCCTGATCTGTTTCGAGGTTGTGGAGAGTCACTTACCCGACCGAGTCATGAGGCAGTTTGGACTACGCCAGCCTATCCCCCAGCAGTGTGACACTAGTGTACGCCTTCACAGCATTGACCGTCGGGGAAAGGGGGAGACAAGCTGGTCACTAGAGCATTGGCGTTTCCTTGAGCTGTGGCAGCAACGGCTGGAGTTCGTCGTTGGAGGTGATCCGATGCAGGGCGTTATGGATTCCCACGATCCGTACATGGTGTGGTACAGGCGTATTACACGGCGTTTCATCAACCCCAGTTACACACCACCATCCACACATTTCCATCCAGCATATGACATCATTAGCGGATATGTGAGTTTCTTTTATTCTACTTATTTTCATCAATTTTTTAATTTCTATATCATACAACTGACTGATCGATGATTACTACAGGGTGCGGATATGGTGGCGATGGTTGATGCACTGTCAATCGCCCTTGCAGACGGACCCACCAGACCCCAGGTCGAGCGGGTACGAGATATGGGCGTGGCTACCTTACAGAGATATGGTCATGGCTATCTCGTCCATCAGCAGGACGACCATGATGGCCACTCCGTCCATTCACAGTTCAAGCTCGGCCAGAGTAGCTGTGGAGGTGATCCTACGTCACCCAGAGACGCAGAGGATTACATCATCCACAGTTCTGCGCCCACCCCTACCCAGGAGGGCCCATCGTCCAGCCAGTAGACTCCCCCACCGCCCCGAGACCCATTCACCACCATTACACATTACAAGTGGCGTCGTGTCAGACGGAGGGATGACAGACAGGATACAGAACCTTTACCCCGAATAAATGAGTCGGGATAGTATTAGCTGATTTATTTCCTGTAACCCGATTTTGTAGAATGATATATATACACTTACATTATTAATATAATAAATGTTTTTTGAATGAATCTGTGTGTGGTTTGAAGTTTAATTTCCTTATTTGTCCAAATCGGACTTATGTCAGTCAAAGTAGATCCTTCCAGGGCGATATGTATCAAACACAAGACATTTGGGCTCCATAATGGGAAACGGGGTAGAAGCGATTGCCCGTCGTGTTTAATGTGGTGGTTCATGGTGGTTGTAGTGTTGTTGGGGGTGTTTGGAGTGTTCTGAAGTGCTTAAGGGTGGACGGAACTCCCAGGAGGTGGTGGTTGGTGATGGTCGATGGTGGTGGTAAGGTTGGGATTGATGATAGGGGTGGTTGTAGTGTTGCGGGGGGTGGTTGGAGTGTTTGAAGTGCATAAGGGTGGTCGAAAGTGGCGGGAGGTGGTGGTCGACGGTGGTGGGACGGTAGGGGTTGGTGGTGGTGGTGGCTGATTGAAGGTTGGGGGTGGCATGTTGAGGGCAGAATTTGGAGGCTGGGCTACAGGTTGCTGGTTTTTACTCTAGCAGAAAAACGCTGTCTGAGACAGCACTTTATGTTCTACGTAAGACGCGGTCTCAGACAGTGTTTTATGTACAAAAAAAATAGTACATAAAACGCTGTCTCGGACAGCGTCTTACGTGTATTTCAATTTTTTTTTATTTTTTTTTTATTTTTAATATTTAGAAATTAAGATTTTTTTTTAAAAAAAAAGACAAAAGGTAAAATGTTGTCCCAGACAGCGTTTTACAAATTGAATTTTTTTTAAAAAAATCCAGGACATAAAACGCTGTCCGAGACAGCGTTTTACCCTGAAAGCTTAATTTGGTAAATAATTTTGCCACGCAACCAATTTGGTAAATATTTTGCCAAATCAGCCTACTGTGGAGAAAAGACCCAATACAACAGAGAAATTTGTGCATCTCTTGAAATTGTCTAGGATAACCATGATTAACAGATTCATGGTCGGATTTTGAAACATCCACTTAGGTTGTGACTAAATTTTTTATTGAAGTATCTAAAATCGTTCAACTTGAACTACTTTCAATTTTATGTTAATAGTAAAATAATTATTAATATTACTTCGAGTAGTAAATAATTTAACCGTGTGAGATTTGATAGATTTTGTTCATTGAACTTCATTTTCGGAATTCAATGCGGTTTATTTCAGTTTCACTTTAGATCATTAATTCAATTTAATCTAACTTAACTATGTAATATAGTATTTTTTTTATTATTTATTAATAATAGTAGTAGACTAGTAGTAATGTACTCCGTTCATCCCAATTTATAGTTTTTGTTTGTGTTTTTCGCGGTATTTAAGAAATGGAAGGAGAAAATGGATGAAGTATATCAAAAAAAGTGACAAGAATAATTATATACAACAGCTAGAGAGAGAAAGTTGAAAAAAGTAAAAGGCAAGTGGGAAATTCAAGGGTAATTTAGGAAATTCAATGAGTAAAGTTAAAAAAATGAGGGTATAATGGTCTTTACATACTATCCAAAAATGGAAATAGAACAACATTTTGAGTCTCCAAAATAGGAAAATAAAAACTATAATGGGGGACAGATGGAGTATTAGTGAATGTTTGAGCCTAGTCCATGTCCTAAGCCCACTATAGCTGAAATAATGAAAATACCCTCCATAATCCAGCTCATCATCCTTAATCATCCATTAATCATACATCATAAAGTACATATTTACCCCTAATCTGTCCAACAAATTACAACTTTGTCACCTGAAAGTAAATCTATAAATAGCAAGCCAATGATTAATGATGGTAACTTTTTCTAATCTCTCATTCTCTCTCTACTTTCCCTATCTACTTTCTTTCTCTAGAAAGTACATTCACTGACTTGAGTGTCGGAGGGGCGTTCCCGGGTCAGCCCCCCGGGACAACTTACCTTCTCTTTCTTGCAGGCGGAGCTCTCAGATAACTTACAAGGCGAAACTCAAGTGCATTTGGACATTGGACATCTTGCTACCTAATTTACCCTTACACACCAAGGAGAATCCTGTTTCCAGAAACAGTAATATAGTCTGATGATGATGATAATATTAATTAATTAATATAGTAAAAATAGTAGCAGCTATTCAACTTAGTTCAGTGCAGTTGAGTTCAGATTAATTCAATCTAAAAGAATGGGGCCTAAGAAGTGTCTTCAATACATTAAACATATCTATGGGTTGTGATAATGACCGACTACCCGTGTTAGAATACACGACATAACAAAGATATATATACATAAAATAGTACACCCTTTTTCTTCCCTTTTTTTTTTTTTTTTTTAAAAAGTGTCTCAATTAAGTTGACTCTTATATTATTCACACACACCACTTTGATCAATGTTTGCGCTTTATATATAAAAATAAATATACTCTTCCGTTCCTTTTTGTTGGTTACGTTTTGACTTTGCATGTTTGTCAATGTACTTATTTGACCATTAATATCTTTAATTTTATACTTGTAAAAATTATTAACGATTGAATATTAATTAAGTACGTACTCGTCGAGATGAATCAAACAAGACCCCACACGACTATATTATGATTTGTATTTTGGACATGAATTAGAAGATTCTCTCATATTATGAATAGTTTCAAAAATTAAAATGTAACCAATAAAAAAAAAACGAAGGGAATAGTTATGTAAATTCTTGTTAGAATCGCCTCTAACGTATTATTTTTAAATATCAACGTTTTATAATTTATATTCATTGATAATCAAATATATCATCGCTCGAAATTCCGGATTAGCAAATGTATTTGTCAAATAGTGACACTTGAAATAAACAAAGATATACTCCATAGTTTAGATATTCTAACTAGCTAAACATATTAGGAAATAAAAGGGATGAATAAAACTAGAAATTATCAAAATTTCATATTCAAAGCTAGGTCTAATCAAGAATGAGAACGTTCTATTCTTATAAAATATGAGGTCATAGTTTGGATAACATGACATTTTCTACTATATATACCATTCATCAATAACTAGATATACTGAGACAAGAATATGGTTGTAATAATTATTAAATGGATTATTCACTTTATACACCATTTTCTTTTATTTGAAAAAAAAAATAAAAATAAAAGTACCAACGATTCCATAAAGTGTTAATTTAATAATTATTTAGTGCAGAAAGTGTTGATTAATACAAAATATAATAATTAGCTAGCATAAATTTCCCAAAGATGACCATATTATGTGTATCTTATAATTCTTTACACCTTTATTTTCAGCCCCAAATTTGCATCATCTTTTATAAACATCCATATTTGAGGGGGCCATTTATCCACTTGATCAAAGGTTGGTAGGTCAAAAGAGGTTGTTTCTTTTTCAAACAAAAATCTTAGCTATTAATTTTTTAAGAAAAAAAAAAAAAAAAAAAAACTATATTAAGAGAACAAACCGTTATTAAAATGTAGTCAAAAGGCAATATTATTTGTATAATATACATTTGACTAAGAATCTATGGCTTGGACCACAAAATTTTTATTGTCTTTTTTAATTAACAAAGGCCTATTTTTCGTCAAAAACAAAGGTCTATTATTATTATTATATTTTTTTTTTTACTTATTTTATGGAGTATTTTATTTTCGAAATATATAATTTTAGATAAAATAAATAAGTTTAAATAATATAAAATTAAATTAAATAATTCAAACACAATAAGATAAAATAATTTTAATTAAAATAAATTAAGTTTATATAAAATATGATGAAATAAAATAATTTTAGACAAAATTAAATGAAACAAACGGAACTAAAATCTTTGATATTCAATGTGGTTTTTATGTTTAAAATTTTTTTCAATGTAATTGGGGTGATTGAGTTTGGGTTGGGTATATTTTACACTGGATTGGTTAGAAACTCAAAATCCATGTGTCCAATGAGCCCAAACTCCAAGCTAATGGGTCTTACATGTTCCTTTTATATATAACTCAAAGTTTTCATCAGGACATACTAAGCATTTACTGAGTATAACATAAACCAACGTGTGATTTTATTGTAACTTTCTAATTAAATTGAAATACAAGCTCAAAAATTATATTTTAATCACTTTTATTAAGGACATAAATATAATCTGTTTGAATCATGATTTCAGGATTTCTTTAGGAAAGTGAATAAGATTGCCGATTACAAAATAATCATACCTCACCCTCTCAAGTTTTAGGTAATGTTAAAAGTTCGTTTATTTTTTTAATGGAAACGTAAAACATAATCTTTTACATTTTTTACTCCGTATTTTTTATTTATGGAAACCTGAAAACATATTCAATGCAAAATTAAAAATTAATGTTTAATAAACAAAAATTTATACCAATACAACGTACTTCTTAGAAGTCGCGTCATGCAAGATTTTGCCTTCTTTAAGATTAACCTTTATGACAGCCAAATTTGTTTATTTAAAATAACTGTCATTTGACTTCATTAGTTCATTTTTGAGCTTGTGCCTCTTTACAGGAGATCTGGTGGTGTTCTCTTTTCAGAGCTCAAAGTAAATGTTATTAGTGCCTTTTATTTCCACTTTCCAGTAAATAAAGAAAATAGAAAAGGAGCAACAATTTACTAAACCTGATTTACTTTCACCTGCCAAGCAAAGGGTAACAGAATCTGACATAAAATCTCTCTGATGATTTTTAGTTAAAGGGGATCAGGTTAAGAAAGAGAAGTTTCAGATCACTTTTTAAATTCAGATATGCCAAGTAGCTAGAAAAAACAACGGTAAATGTAGCACAAGTACAGTAGCACAAGTACAGTTAAGGAAAAGCAATGGTAAAGGTAGCTGACTTTAAATTAAGTTTTGATAAGTTTAAATAAGATAAAATAGGTAAAAATCAGATAAATAGAATACACACTAAATTACTACGTAAGGAGTACTGTAAGAAATACGAGCATATTTTTTAATGTTATTCACAAAAGGTATTCCCACGTTCTCATTTTATTTGCTCAACTTGACCAAGAATTTGATAAGACAAGTAACACGAAACTTAGAAGTACATCATAAACATATTACATAACCAAATAGATCAATTTTTTCTATACAACAAGAATACATGGTTTGTTTAATTTGCAGCAAATTAATGAACAATATGGTCGACAATGTAAAGTATAACAATGCGCTCTATCAACACAAGTATACAACCTAGCTCACCTTGTGACCCAGTGAGCTCCCCTCGCTCTTGTTTTGTTTTTCTCTATATCATCAGCTAAAATATCCTAAACATCGCTACAATGAATACAATAACAAAGTTTCAGCGGCTCACGCAGGCACGCAGCATTGCCTCCACACACGAGCCTGGCTTCATGGGCAAATATTATACACAAGCAGAAACGCAATGGTATATTTATACATGTATAAGAATGGAGCATCTCCTTTCTGCTGGAGAAGGCCAAGATTGGGAGGAAAACCCATTCGTTGTTGTGAGATTGCTGATAAGAATGAATACACAATTTGCAAGCCGAAAACACGATCATACTTTGTACGAGTACTTAATCAAGAGAGAGGAGCGGAGTTATATGATCATTGGAGATATCAGAGAAACTAGGAACTCTATGACAACCAGAATTTGAGCACTGCAAAGGAGATAATGCAGGGTCCATGTAGGCAGTAATCAGCTCAGTAAAGAACTGCGGCATTTGTGGATCACTTAAATCTTCTCTGTCCTTCTTTATCAAGGTCTGAAAGAAATAAACATAGGATGAAGCATGGTTTCAGGAGTAAAAAGACGAAACGAGGGGAAAGTGGAAGGGGATAAATTGATAGGACGAACTTAAGACCAAAAATCCAAGAAAAAACTAAATAATAATACTACAATGAGAATGATCCTAAATTGAAAAGTAGAAATAGCAACTATTTTGAAAATAATCTCCTATGTTGAAAGGGTTATTGACCATAACGCCCAGATCAAAGATACAAACCCTCATCCACGTTCATTTTCTAGACGTTCTACATTCTAGCTGTAATACCACAACCAATCCCTAAAAACGAAAGATTGTCCCATATTGGGAGTATATACCACATGCCATACGCTTGATGAAAAAGAAAGTTACATAAGATCACTAATCTCGTGATTTATGAATAAGAAAACACAGCTGTGATTAAGGTCTACATGAATTTTTCTCAAGTAAGAGACCATCAAACAACAGTAGTATGATTGGAAAACAAGCAAGGCCCCTGTATCCATTAAAGGAGAGCACCAACCACTTCTCCAAGTCCTCTTTGAGTCTTGACTCTTGAAGGATGTTGAAGAGCATCACGCAAGCATTTAAGTATAATATAAATATGATATATTATTTAAATGCATGCTTCAAAAGACATACATATGAACACAGAAATTTTTGTAGGTTCATTTGCATGCATGTTTAGTGCCATAAATTACTTGTATAAACGTAGCACGTACTGATTATGCATCTTAGGGTGTTTCTTCTTAAATTTTTGGACTTATCATAACTTATTTAAATATATATTGTTCGAGAACTTGAGAGTATGACTAAACTTATTGAAACTAACTAAAAATAGGTAATCTTTTCAGAACTTGAGAATATGGCTAATCTTATTGGAACTTCTATATGCTCAAAAGTGGTTTTGTAAGTAAAGGTCATGGAATTACTATATGACAAAAAGAACATAAATTGCGAGAGAGTGCAGTCTCTTATCTCATCTATATTGGAGGATGATCTAGCTCATAATATTCACTAGCAAAGGAGCACATCAATTCTCAAGACAGAAACACATCTACTTTGTCAAGATCACAACTGGGATAATGGGAAGCCATTTCCATTCAGAATGAAATCACAAGCCAATTGACATAGGAATATTTAAAGGACCACAGGCACGTTGCAAGAAAGAGCATACCTCAGCAGAATATATGGAAAAATTTGGTAGAAAGCGTTTCCGGCAATACTCATTAAACAGAAGCGTAAGTACAGGAAGAGGGAAAATTAGTGATGACGCGGATGAAAGTTTCTTCACTGTAAAGATGCCCAGAGCAATAGCATGCATCAGTACAAGTGAAAAGATCATGCAGTTATGAACGGTAGGCCAAAATCTTCCAGCAGTTTCAAACTTTGGAGCATATACATGTATAAACTGCAAGGTAAAAGGACAGAGCAATAGAGCATTAGTCGAATCTTCATAATTGTGGCAAACACCAAAGTATGTGGGCAACAGAAAACTAATTTCTAATAGCTTGTCTTAATTGATAAGAACACAAATCTAATAGCTTGTCTTAATTGACAGGAATACAAAACCATGGGATGTCTAATATTTTGATTTGTTAACATATACAGCCTTCGCCCTGTGTTACTTCGACTTTAAAAAATAGATAAGCTGGGATTCCAGATTCATATTTTCAGGGGTCTTACTCATTGCGGCCAGGTTTCATGCCATCTTGGTGTCCAAGCATTAGAAAAAAGTAATTAATATGAAAATAATTGTCAAATTTGAGTTCCACATATAGCCATGGTCTCCTTTTTTCCTTCAGACTACAACACTGTTACGATCTTGTCTCATTTTCCATTTTGGGGACCTGCAGTGATTATGTTGTGAGGTAGTTCACCTTATCCTATTTTAAGAAAGTGTGGACTACAGATTGAAAATAGTCAAACACACAGCTTTGGCAACAGCAACACAATCATCAGCTTCAATATCATGCAAGAAAAAAAAATACAGAAAGGACAGTCTTCCATAGCATAAATCTAACACTGAATTGTTATCTTCAGAATAAGTAATTTGCTAGGGAATTAAGGTGGTTAAGAAGGAAAGACACTGAGGTTACCTGATTTTTGTAAATTACATATGCAAGGAGGAAGTAGACCAACAAGAAAGGCAAAATGAGCGGAGCCAGGAAAAAGTATGTGATGCCCAAAAGTCCAAAAAATAGAATCTTGGGGATCTCCCTGTGATAATATATATATGGAAGGTCAAATTCAATTGAAGGTGTTCTGTTACAGCAGCAGCACTTTCGAAATAAGCTTTGGATCAGTTGAATAATTCGAAAGAGATCAGCTGTTGTGCTTGTCCATCCCGAAGTGACGACATAAGCAATGAAGAAAGATGCCTACAGAAAATACCAACAAAAATGTAAAGAGTTGTAAAATAGTACCTTCAGGGAATTCTGCTAATTTCCTCATTCAATAACTCATTACAAGAAATAAGAGCCTCAAAAGCTCCATCACGTAGAAAGTAACATGCTGGATGGCAAGTTAATATCAACAGAGGAACAGAAATGAATTTAATATACAAAAAATATAATACTACATACTTCCCCCCCTCCTCCCCACACACACACCAAAAAAAAGGTTTGTCATTACTAAGTACACTAGAGATGAATCAACAGAAGTTTGGAGCATTAGAAAGATTTAGCTGTTGAGGATCTATATCAGAAGTTGAAGTCATTGGCAACAGCAGCCACACACTTTAGTATGGGCATGCTGACTATCTGCCTGAAATTGGCCGAGTTTGCCAAGATACAAAAGGGCAGGCATGCAGCTCAGTACAGCTATGTAGGGCATCAGCATGAATGTCCTTCTAGAGCTACAAGGTCACTAGGGTCTATGACATGCCACTTGGTTTTTTCTGGCAATGAGTTAGTTGTTCATGTTTTCATTCAGTGATTTTAAGCTGATAATATAGTTGTATAAGTAAGAATTATACTAGAGTTGTGTTTTATTCCTAATTTCTTTGGGGTTTCTGGCATAAAATGAATATCCTCAAAGATAAGATGAATTACTTTATTGTTGTGCATAAGTTTGTAATCTATTAAAAACTCTCACATCAACATTCCACCAGGTCAAAAGACTCAAAACTCGTTCTAGTACCAGGAAATAAAAGCTGAATTGGCTCATAGTCCTATTCCCTGAACATTGTATATTACACATTAAACAAAATCCTAGATCCTGCCACTGCTCTCCAAAAAGAGCATGGAGATCGACACAAGCATTCCATGTCACACATTATTTACAAAAGAGAGTAACAAGGCAAAAATGAGTTTGATAAGTTCCATATCACAAAATATTAATTTATGCCAATTCCAAGTAGGAAGATAAGATTAAAACAGATGTACAAAGGGCAAAGAACAATAAAAGAAACTACAGATGTGAAGGACCACAATTGAATAGCCAGAAAAATAACACTTAAAAACAGCCAGAATATTCACAAATAAATGTAAAAGCTCTACCTGTGCTGGGACAGAAACTGCTAAATGTGAAGGAATGTTTTTGAGATCAAGGAGAACAGCAAATAGGTTGAAAAATGATCCAGACAGCACATTAGCAAAAAAGATGTTCCATACAATAAACCAAAGGAACTTGTCACATGCACTTCTTTGTATCTCACTGTAGGATATATGTCCTTGAATTGATGAAAGGAACTCCATGACAGGAGGCACCAGTTTTACAAATATTTGGAGAATAAGGTTTGGTAGATAGCCTGTAACTATTTGACGTACCATTTTTCTGCAAGAGCAGAAACAAAACTTATTTAATGATATTACACTAATTGTAGCTTCAAATATGGACCAAAAACTACAAAATAATTTGTACATATTAGTAATTTGGATAACATACTAGACTTGCAATATGAGAAATTAAGGAAGAAACATCAGCACACTAATTATTTAATCATGTTTCACAGTATTCAGCCATGCAAAAACACTAGAATACAACTTCTGAATAGGCACAAGATCATACTAAAATGTTTTGGTGTTGCTACAAGTATGATTAAACCTAATGTGAATGGAACCAAGATTAATACTATAGTGAAAAGCTAGGACTCCTGATGAATTGATACAGCACTAAAAAGCTTCTAAAAAGGCTGTCTCTGGAAAGCATGATAAACTAAGAAGGACAACAAGACTAACTGCCACATAGTCAAAAAGTGACAAAGTAGTCACCCATATACTAAATTTTTTCTACTGGCTGAAGCGGCTGATCTGCAAATCTGCTATATGCCTTTACCAAATTATATCAGCGGAATATAGAAATAAAAAGGGAAAAGTACAGGGATATTGGGGAAAAAGTTAAGAAACATAACTAGCAATGAACAGCTAGCATTCTCATAATGGAGTATCTGGTGTTCATCACTCACATCTTCCCTCACCAACCAGAGAATTTAGGAGAATTTTATTGCAGATTGAGCAAGTTTAAGGCCTAATTATATTGATGGAACTCAGAAGTATTCATGATAAACTTAGCAATGAACACAGAAACTCACAAGATGGCATAACCACTTACGCAGTCAAAAAGTCTTTCAGGGAGGGAAACCAGACCTCCAGTTGGGACAGATTGGCAAGACTTTGCACAAGCACAACTGGTATGAGAAACAGAACAGTAAGAAGTATGCTTGTGATTATTATCACCACTCTAGACATCCATCTATGCAAGAATGTTGATTGGAAAAATGGCCAGTACACATCATTTGGCTCAGGAGCTTGCTCCGTAACCCATTCTGTAGGTTTTTCAGATTGCTGTAAACGTGAAGCAATTGCAGCACCAAATCTAGATCTGAAGAATACAAAAGCAGAACGTACTTCCTTCACCACGGTCAAAAGTAGAAAACAAAGATGTCAGCAACCACAGACAACCAAAACTATAACATAGACTTAATATTGGAAGACAACAGCTAAGAGAAGATGTAGATTTTAGATAAAAATATGGAAACTAGGTCTACTTGACCTAATAATAAAGCAATAACAGAAAAGCCCTTCCCCTAGGCTAGTGTATTACACACCACAAGAGAAGATTATCAATATTAACTTGTGTGGAGATGCCAGAAATTTTCTTTTCTAACTTTTAGCAACTGAACAATATTGCATGCAGATAATAGGGAAATGAATAAAAGGGGTTTATTCTATCGTTTTGTAGTTTGTTAGTTTTTCAGTGACCTGGTCCCTTGTCAGCTGTTAGAAACTTAGAGCTAAGAAATAGTCAAAAACCAGAGCATTTAAATGTAGTCCCTTAGTGAAACCTGTTTGTTTTTCTAAGCCTAGGAAAAAAAAAAAACCTTTCAGTTGCCAGGCAGTTCAACTGTTCAAGTTGGGGCACTATAACTAGGGCATCGTTGGCAACCCAGGAAAAAGAGGAGGGGGGAGGGGGGGAAGCAAGCACTTTATGACCCAAAGTGATGTCGAGTGCCTAAATTCGTATAAGAACATCCAAAACCTGCCAACTGAGACTTTCAGACACTTTTTTCTCACTTGAAAAGGAGTAGCATCATGATCCAAAGTGAGGAATAAAAACATTATAAACCACCCCCCCCCCAACACCATTATAGCTCCGGTTTTCACATAAATCTCAAAAAGAAAAATCTCCTAAGCTAACAATCAATGCATAATTAGAGAAGAAGCACAAGTCATTCGCTGCAGGCATTCACTGTCAAAGGGTAATGATATTGCTCATGCCAACCACATGTCACAGTTTTGAAAACAAGTATAAATGGTCCGAAATGTCATGTTGGCCCATGTCTACAGATCTTTTTGAGTCCTTAGTCCCCACTGATAGAAAGAAGTCTAATTATTTTCACAAGGCCAAAGATCTTCCCCTGAGCTAAGCATGCAAGATTTGTCACTCTAGGCCCTATATTTTCATTAGGCCCAAAGATCTTCCCTTGAGCTAACAATCACGGGAAATCTATGAGAATGAAGGCCATCATATCTCATCACTCCTCAGACAACAAATTAGTTCATGCTCTAAACTTAGTTTACGGTCCAAAGATTGAGAGTTAAGTCAAAATTCTTGGTCTTAAGCAAACCAAGTCTCACAAGCCTAAAAGGAAGCAATTTGATGCAATAAGTAGGCCACTCCACAAAATCTGACATGGGAAAGATGAGAAGGATCCCATTCTCCATAACTAATAGAATCACTATATTTTAAAACTCTCCCTCAGTAGCATGCACAGGATGTTTTCAGCCTGAGTGTCCAAAACCAAACCATGGGTGACTGGGAATTTCTTCAGGAAAATGATCTGCCCTAAGCAGCATAATATACACGCACACAGTTATGTATTCACTAAAAGAAGAGAAAAGGCGGCAGATTTTTGCAGAAATTGTTCACAAAGAAGAACAAGTGCATAATGGGAATCTAAATTTCTAGAGAAGATGATGATGCATCTAATGCTTAAAACCTTAATATATTATTTTAAGATAAAGGCAATGGTCTTCCGGGGCTTTCACTTTTCCAATTCATCTTTTATATAAATGAAAGTGATACTAAAGGAATAGCACCGCTTCAAGAAATGAACACTTGAGCTACATTAACAAGTCCAATAACTTATCTGTAGACCTAAGTTATAAACTCTACTGATGAGAAATAAGATAATAACTATAAAATAATCTTGAAGCCAGGGTGAAATTTTGAAACTCATACAATTTTGCCCTTATAAAGCCTTCGAGCAGTACTCGGACACAAGCTTTAGTTACTACTTTTCCTCTTTCCTCAAGTTCTTGAGTTTTTAGTGCATAGTTAAACCTTAACCTGCCTAGTGGACACATCAGATCATTAGGACCCAAGAAAATTTTAAACCGTTTTCATATCCCAATCTCATTAGGATATACATAGTGAGATGGCAGAAGATGAATCTAGAAAAAAATTCCAAACAAACACTAAAGCTTATTGGCCTGCATAAGAATAGGATTATAGCACTACTTAATGATTTATAGCATAATAAATTAGTTAGTCAGTTACAATGACATATCACAAAAGTAAGATTAAGCATCCCTCTAGGCCTTTGTCTCAAATGGACCTACTATCATGTAGAGGTAAGGATCAAAAGATAATCATAACACAACCTTCAACAACAACAACAGCAGCAACAAAAAAGGAACCAGTATGAGGCGGAACTATTCATGACATACTTGCCCAGATAAAGAATCATCCGACTGCTTTGCTCTCAGATTTTCTTCTAAATCCACCAGCTTCTGCTCAAGATCAGATTTGTGCAATCCAAACGAACCAATATGCCTGGAATATTCTTTGGCAGATTCTGATTGTCTATGTGTTAGTCTTCTATACATTTTCTTCACAAAATTCTAAGAAAAAATACAGGCAAAGATCAAAAATAGAATACAGAATAGCCTCATTATATAAAGCTTAAAAGATCAATTGCCTTAATAAGAAACGGACAAGCACATCTAAATGCAATAAATCAGTGCAACTCAAATGATATTCACTGTATCAATTCGTATATGTAAGAGTGAAAGATGGAAAAGGAGAACCTCAGCAGATGAATTAATTTAAATATTCAATTTCATTGTATTCCAAAATCAGTAGGGAAAAAAAGCTTAAACTGCAAGCTACTTGTAGGATAAAATTAAAAGCAATCCAATGTCCTAGACTCCCAACATAATAAGTTATTAGGTAGCCAAGCATAACAAAAGAATAATTGAAGATCTACTAAACAATAAGTATATTCTAAATGCATGTAGAAACGTAGGAAATTCATTCAAAAGATATCCTACATGCTGCAAAATAGGAATTCAATGCCCATTTTCAAGTAACATAACAATTTCCCAAGCATAACAAGGTCATCAATAACAATAACAATAACAATAACAATAACAATAACAATAACAATAACAATAATATAAAAAAAAATCAGAGCACACTGGCATTCAGAAACTACCAGATTCATGCCTCTATTTCTCCGATTCTCCGAAACCCTTGCAATACCCATGTCTGACATGTACTCAGCACCTCAATGGATATGGGTAATTTTTGGTTTGGTCCTCAAGTTATAATGTGAAAACATTCAAAACTATTTAGTATCCATCTCAGATACTTATACTGAGTCCTGCACTTTTAAAGTGTTGTGGAGTATAAATTTGTGTCGAAACTAATTTCCTTGCTACTGATCTAAAATTAACAAAGTAAGAAACAAGCAATATCCCATTTGCTATCAAGAATAAGATGAATACATTTATCAACAGCAAAAAAAAAAAAAAAAAAAAAAAAAAAAGAAAAAAAAAAAAGATGAACTTGGACTACAGACTTAGGCTCAGAAAACATACAACAACAATAAATGAGAGTAAATATTCGAATTAAGCAATAGAACTTACGATAAGATAGAAGAGTTTATTTGTCCGATGAATCACCACGTGAGACAAATAAGTAGTGGGATGATACTCCTTAAAGAAATTGTTTACACTTTCACTCACACTGCTCCCAGGAGTTACAGGGATCCCACGCACTAAGATTGTAAATTGATGTGGCTGAGGTTTGGATGCATAAAAGTATGCATTCCTCTTCGAACAAATGTAATCATATTCCTGCAGAAGCATAGGTATTTGATATTCAATCAGCACATCATCTAGCAAAGACTTTCTCACATTACTACCTCTGGTATCACCAATCAATATCTAGGGTTAACATGCCGAAGCATGATCAGTCCAAAAGAAAAGATATAAATTCAGACAAGTGTTGATCGCTAGTCTTTGGGCAAAAAAGAGTAATTAGCAGAGAGAACAGCACAAATGTCAAAGCTATATTTCACGTCAACCTCTAAAGTCAACAAAAAACTTTCAACACAGTACTTGGCCAAATAGAATTTTGCATACTCTTAAGCATGCGACTATGCAAGCTTCCTTATCATAGAACACAGTGAGAGTGAGTGCACACTGTCATTAGTAGATAAGTTCTACTACCTCCATTTCTTTTTATTTGCAACAAATGAATTTTTTATGTCTCACACAAATTACCCCTTTGTTGCAAATAAAAAAAAATGGAGGTAGTAGAAAATTTGCAGCCACTGATAGATGGCAAGATGATTTTCATATCAGTGGGATAGTTGGCTTAAGTAATGCTACAGAAAGCCTTTAACTTTAACAGACAACTTGACAAGCCTAATGCTTAAATTTTGATGTGATATGAGACTAGTAATAATTAATCCTTCGTTCAGAAGCAGTCAACAGCAAGAAATACATTTTTCTAATTATTCTGCTGAAGTTTGCATTGATGTAAATTGTCAGTGTCCTCAAACAGAGTAACATGAGAAACACTGTGGACACAAACGACAAAAACATTTAAATTATATATAGCTGTGACTGGCTTGGGAGTTCAAGATGTACCAAATTCACAAGGGAGTTTCTGGCACTTGGGCATGGAATAATAAATATTTTTTCTAAGGAAATTAAATAACAATAATTAACATATATAAAGAAATAATACTTACATGATAAAGTAGATAACAGACAAAGCCAGTAATCAAGTATACAGCAGAACAGTGGGCCCACAACCTGCCACAAAAACACATTCCACAAGTAAATAGCTCTGCTTGATTGAGAAAACTGAGAATAAGAGTGTTATAATGAGCATATTTTTTTCAGATAATGAAGAAGAGCCATAGAATGTGCTAATACATTTACCATTTAGACCCATTGTTAACATTGGAAATGGTAAATAAATCCAAGGTTTCATTGGAGATGACAGTAATATCGAATGCTGCAAGCTGCGTCCCAGAACAATTGATTGGAAGAAGAATAAAGAGGCCTATAATCCCAGCGAAAGTAAATATTTTCAAACTGCGCACAAATGCAGTAATGGAAGTTAAAAATTGAAAGAAAAAAGGGACTCTTGATCTCAAATAAACCCTCACAGTAAACAGACCATTGCAACATAAACTTGACAGGAATTACAGTAAAAATAAAATACATTCTGAAGGGGAAAAAAAGGGGGTTTATAGCACCTCATTTTAGAAAATTGTATCAGACACTTAGTATATCAATAAGCCAAGGAAGTCTTATTTGCTGTCCAAATTGTATCAGACACTTAGTATATCAACTATGAAGAGAGAAGCCAGAATCATATGTGTATAGTGTATTAGAAATTCTACAAGTCGATTGTTACTTTAAGGTCCCATTTTGAGATGCATTGCTGATTGATGCACCCTATGATGCTACACAACCAATGCCCCTTTCCAAAATTTAAGCCCCAATGCTAATTATGGAGAACCTTGCAGCGAAACTAACATAAAGTACTGATAAAAAGGTAATCACAGATTTCGAAGTCACCGTGGTTCCCTTTTTAGGTTCTACCTCAGTAATATTGGCTGGTAAATTGTAATAATATTATACCTCTTTACAACAAAATTTGAATTAAAAGGTGATAAAGTAATTTTGACCCCTATTGTCACAGACTCTCAGTGACACCCTTTCTGTCAATGAAGGCAAGAATTCAGAAATATTTATTTTAGGCACCAAACATGTCTTAAATACTCCGTAGTTGAAGTTCCAAAATTTCATCAGCAATATTTACCAGAGGATGATGATCCTTATGAAAACTACAGCATCCAAGCCTGTAGTTGACAATAATTCTTCTTCGGTAAGTTTCCATGCTATTTTTACCCAACCAGGAGAAGGTAACAGCCGCTTCAGGCGGATAAGACGATTCCTTTCAATCCCTTTTGCAGCCAATAAGCGTGGCACATATACATAAAGATACCCTGGTTGTTTTCTTAAGATAGAGTACAGTGCAAAGAATAATATACAGAGGGCGGAATTTATTCCAACAGACGTCAGAAGAGCAGAAACAATCATTGTGGGGCAGTATCACTAATTATCTGAACAGAACTTGCATGCCTGCCATGAGAAAAAAAGAAATATAAATAAATATATATATATATATATATATCAGTCACACATGCAGTATATTTGAAAAATATTGATCAACATAGAACAGCATGTCATAAACCGAAAAGGTAAACAGGAAAAACTAAAAAAGGGCAATTGCATTAGAAAGAGATGAAGAGGTTGTGCAATGCGCGTGTATAGGAGGACCATACATACTATACCATGATGCAATTCTTCTAATAGGATACTACCTAGGACGGATTAAGCAAGGGTTAAAAAAAAAAAGCGCTCTGCCACTAATAAATTGTAAAAAAGGCTCTCTAGCCTTACCCTAGATACAGAGTTTTTTTCGCATAAGACTCTTGACCCAAAAGGCACTTGGCTTACTACTTCACAGCAGAAATGAAGTAATTGACAATTTGACAGTATAGAAAGATATTATTACTTAGGTACGATGAAAAAATGTAGTCTGAAAACCTTATAATCCATACACATATTAAACTTTGGAAGCAATTACCCTTGTGGATATGGGTGTTAATCCACTGATACATTCAACAAACAGCACTTGAAATGTTGAACACATGCTACAAAAATTCATAATTCACCATTCTTCGGAGTCACCTAATAAAGGACTCACCTTCTTGTCACTTTATTTCAATTATGTTCAAAAAAATTCATTTACATAGTTCACGTAAATTTAAATAAAGGATGGGAATTTAGGAGGATATTCTTATACCTATAAACATCACATCAATCGCAAGCCACACATTAGATATTGTTCAGATTTGTTGATTTCATACAAGTGGCCAAATCAGTGATGCAACTTTCTCAACCTGAACCACATGTGAAGCTTTTACTCCGTAACTTAGACTGGTCCATAATCAAGAATTGCTAACCTACATCATTTCTACTATTTAATTTTTATTTTATTTTTAGCATTACAACTTTTTACAAGGTTAGGCTTTATTGAGTCCAATAAATCAGCCTCTTCATTATGTGCATTTTTTTGCCACATAAAGTGATTCCTTTTTCTTCCCTAAAATTTAGGGTGGTTTTACGTTTGCCTACTGGAATATCTAAGGCTTTCTACTTCCACTTCTCCGTAGCATCAAGATAAACACTCAAACAACTAACATTATCATCGTTATTACTTCCTCTGTTCTCTTCTAGTTGCAACATTTTGACATTCACGTTTTCCAATGCAATATTTCAACCCTTTATATCTCTAGTTATAGACAAGTAAAAAGTATAAAAATGTGATATTGTGAAAATTATAAATCGAGACGAATTTAACAAGATCCTAAATGACTATATTTTTCCAAACATATAAATCAATAAAGATGGTCAAATGAGAAAATGTGAATAGCGCAAATTCCCAAATGTTGGCACGTTGCAACTAAAAAGAACAGAGAAAGTATTTATGATTGAAAACCACGATGTTTTCAAGTCGTTAAAATATGTAGTCCCCTAGATTAAAATTGAAATATTGTTATATAATCCCAGAGGAAAAAGTCTTCGCAAATTAATTAAGAATATAAATTCTCTAGTTCACATAAAAAATAAGAAAAATTGCAATGAAACATTTTCATAAGAAAATACTTTCCACCGACCAAAGAGAACCTTAATTGAAAGGTGAAACATAAGAGAACATATTAATTCAATGCACTATGAAAAATTGCAAACTTAAGACATAAAAGCATAAGTAAGTGAGAGATGAAAGATTTACAGACAGCCTTCACAAGAAAGAGCCTAATCATGTCTCCCTATAGCTCCATAAGCTATCATTTTATCACCTTATCTTCTAAGACCAATCTCACTCATGAAGCTATCTTATTGATCATTGTCAGTAAACCATAAGCTAACTTGAACTACCCATAAAGCAAAGCATAAGTGAACCTAGAGTAATTCAAGAATCTATCATCATCCACCTTTCCAATGGACAACACTCATTGCCCTCTTTCTAAGTCGACCTCATGCTAATAGATACCCATGATCACCTCCATCGGATTACAAACATCCCAATTGAACCAAGTCAACCCACAAATTATCAAAAATTCAATAGACTAAACCCAATAAATTAATAATGGACCAAAAGTCAAATACACTCTAGCTTGTGAACTCCAAGTACAAGAAACTAGTTAATGGACAAATCTCAAATACTCAAAATTAATGCAAAAATCAAACAAACAAGCCATTGTTATAGCAAACATCATCTAAGCATATTAGTAGATGCTATTAAATTAAATCAAAAGAGCCAACTATAAATCAAAAAAATTACTAAAAACTTAAGGTGTTACCTGACTAAAGGAAAGAAATTCAGTTCACCCAATTGAGCAGTTTACTTGATTATTAAAGTAGCAATACCAATCAAAATACCCAGATCAAAATACAAATAAATTTGCAGAAAAGTGAAGAAATTAAGCAAAATTCCGAACCTTTTTTCTGGGTTTGGAAGAAAACGAGCAAAAATTGGCGCTTTTTCCCAAAGATATGAGCAACCCAGAAGAGGGATAATTGTCTCTTGGCTATTGATGGAATTACCATTCAGCAATTCAACCATTTTTTGGGATATTTAATCCATTATATAATGAAGCATGAGTAGTTTTTTCTGTTGGTTTATTTTATTTTCTTATTACATTTGGCATATTTTTGAAGTTGGATATTTGAAGACACTTTTCTAATACAGACAATTCTAAGTTTCATGGTTGAAAAAGATCAAATACCTGCTACGTCAATTGTTTAATGTCGACAGTGAATGGTTGAAAGAGAGAAGTTTTTTTTTTTTTTTTTTTTTTTTTTTTTTTTTTTTTTTTTTTTTTTTTTTTTTTTTTTTTTTACGAGAGAAAGAGAAGAGCTTAGATACAAGTATAAGTTATCTTCGCAATATTTTGCATACAGTGATTAATCCTTTTTTTTTTTTTTTTTTTTTTTTTTTTTTTTTTTGAAGGAAAGTAATTAAACTATTTTTGTTGTTATTTTTATTAGGCAAAAGCTAACGAGCGTTTTGTGGCATTGGATAAGAGAGCTAAATGTAAAAATATTATAGTAAAATTAACATTAATTACACCGATCGACACGTGATTTTTTCATGCATTCCGAACTTAATAGTATTTTAAATTTTTAAGTAATATATTAATCCCTTATCTAACGTCTCGTGGCGCTTGTTAGCAAAATCCTTTTTATTAATACTCCGTATTATTTAAAGGGGTTGTTCCGGTTTCTCAAATTGAGAAATATTTTTTGTTTCTCTAATGGCAAAATATGTAAATATTTACAAAGTTTTTAATTTTTTATTATTTTTTTGCTGACTCACATAATTAGCATTAAATGTTGTTTTTTATTTCTCATCTTCTTGCCGTTAGTTGTTGTCTTTCACTCTTTCCTTCTTCATCCTCCCTTCTTCTTCCTTCTTCAATTTTCTGCAACAATGGTGATTATGGTGTAATTTGCCCAACACCACAACGTACATTGTCCTCAACAACACTAACACCACAACAAACCCCGACCCAACACACCAATTCCGACGGCTTAGCCGTCGAATTTAACGAAAAAGTCTAATATACATATGTAAATTAAGGGCATGGTAAACCCTAAATGGTAGGTATTTGTCATTGTTTGTAAGCATTTTTTTCATTGTTGTAGGGGTTTCTCGACCTCCATTGGTGAAGGATTATCAAACTTCATTCTTGAGGAGAGATGGGTATGTTATTTGTGGGTTAACGTTGTTAAGCTTCCATTAAACCAAAAAGACGAAAATACTAAGGTGGCTAATGCGCGTGATGCGCCGTGCGCGCTATAGCTAGTCATGTTCGGGTAGCTATATCGGTTTGACCTTATGCCACAAATTTAGTTGTTGACAGCATTGAAGAGAGCAAATTAAATATGTAAACAAATGTTTTTAAAGGTATAAATGTCCGTACACTATTTTTAAAAGTTTAAAAAAAAGTCAATCAACATTAATGAGGGCAAATAATTAAATAAGTATTTTAAAGGATATATTTGTCCAAACATTATTCATAAGTGTTATCTCATACTTTTTAAAAGGTAGGGAATGAGAAGTGAACACGCCTAATCCCTAACTATGTTATTCATTAATGACTTTAATAATGGTTAAATGGTAATTACTAAATGTAATACTATGTTCTCTTCACCTTATTCACATAATATTCATTAAAAGTAGGTACATTCAACAAAAATAAGGTCAGGTTAGTGAAAATTAGTTTTAATCTACGTATAAATTGGTAAATTTAATAAAATCTAATATATATATATATATATATATATATATATATATATATATATATATATATATATATATAAAGGGGAGTTTTTCCCAATATTTTAGAGAGCCAGCTAGGATTTTTATTTTAAAAAAATTATTAGAGCGCCATGTAAGATTAGTATTTTTAGAGCGTTACTTATAGAATTATGCCACGTAGGATTGTTATTTTAAAGTGTCACGTAAGATTAAAATTAAAAAAATTTAATTTATTATAAAAATAAAATACTATCTTCTTAAATTGGAAATTTTATCTAAGAGAAAAGAAACAATTTATTTTACTTCGTATATATTAAAAAAAACTATTAAACTTAAAAAAAAATGAAATTCACGTTCAATTGATATTTAAAAAAATTTGATTAGATAAAAAAAATAATGAAAATATGAAAAGTGATTATAATAAAATATTTTATAAAAATATAGTAATAAAAAATAAAATCACGTTTAATTAAAAAAAATATCAGTTTTCTCTAAAAAAACAGTTTTACATTAAATACAAAAAAAAAAAAAAAAATCATTGAAATTAAAAATATATCCTTTCTCTTTTTCTAGAAAAAAAAAATGTTCATCATTAATCATTTATCATTTATTCGTCTTAAATATTAAGTTCTACGTTAACAAAATAAAATTGGCGAATGAAATTTTAAAGTTTAAACTAATAAATATGAAATATTATCTTTTGATATTAGGAATTTCATCTAAATATATAACGAATGAGAGAAAATTCACAATTTATTTTAAAATAAATAAAATAAAAATATTAAATGATAATATAATATACTACGTACAATGAATAAATAAAGTAACAAATTTATCACAAACATAGGAAAAAATTTAAGTTGTAAAAAAATACAAACAAACCGTGCATCGCACGGGTTTCATCTATTGAACAAATATAAGAAAAAATAATAATAAGTTTTAATCAGTCAAAGTAATTTAAGTTCGTCAAAAATAATTTAATTTTCATATGCAAAAACGTACAATAATAATTTCAGTTTCAGCAGCAATAAGGTGAAGGAAATAGGGCCTAATACATATATAATATGATTAGGACATGTAAAAATGTTTTTTTTTAATATTTTTTTAATGTTTTATTTTCCATTATTTAACTAATAAAGGGTGAAAAAAATTATCCCATAGATGAAAATAATCCTGTGAAAAACATCTTCCTTTTGAAAATAAGTTATACTACGATCTATGTCACTCGCATCTATTTCCTTTCACTCGCATCTTCCTCTTCTTCCATAATATTTCTGGTAGGAAACAAGCAAAGGAAAACAATTTAATACATTCGGCTTAAAAATATATGTGCAAAAGAGAGAAAGTAATCGATCATATAGAGTGGAGACAAAAATTAGAGTGAAAATAAATGATATCTTTGGTGTACCATGAAGACATGTAATACATTCAGTTTAGTGATCGATATTATTAGATCGCATATTGGTAATTTACCGTTATTTTTTTTTTTTTGTATAATAAGAACTATATTAGAGATATTATTAGTTGAAATCTGATCAAAATATAACGTGCACCTATGTTGAGAGAAAGAATAATTGAATAAGTTTAAGCTAAAAAAAATTAGCATAAATGTCATGGTACAAACATTGTCATGTACCAAGACTTTCTTCTTCCCCAATCATAGAGTTTTCCCTTTTTTTTTTTTTTTTTTTATAATTGATTAATTTTTATTTAATATTGTTAGAGTCATACAAGACTTAAGTAGTTAGAAGATATACGATTCTCGTATTTGATATGCGGAATAAGAATTTAGCATAAAAGAAATGCTTTACTTGTTAAGAAAGAGGGAAAATTGTCGAATTGGGGAGTAAGGTAGTAAGGGTAGCCATATAGAGATAAAAACTTATACGTAGTATAATCAGTATGTAATTAGGAAAATCTTTAATAACACTTTAAAATTAGACCGACCCATTCACAATACTCATATAAAATTATAAGTCTAAAACTAGTCCCTTATTTTGATTCAACTTATTATGCATGCATGAATATAATTAAAAAAAAAAGAAAGAAAAGAAAGAAAAAAAAGTTCAATTTAATTTATCCATGAATGAAGGGACATAATTTTGAGCATATAGAATGTCAACTCAAATAATACCTGTATTATTTAATGTGTGCGATAATTGAAGCTTAAAATAGATAGAAACGAAGATGTTTATGAACAAATTTTATTCATGTTGAATAAGAATAGAAATTTTATAAAAAATATAGGAAAGTTTAGAATTGTCAAACGTATTATTATTCTAGCTTCTTCTTTATTGAGGCGAAGAAATTAAAGTACATTAAAAGTAAAATCTTTTGCAATGGAGGCCATCGGGAACGCACCAACTTACACAACCATTTTATACATGCATAAGCTCATTCTAATGTTAATTCTTAGCTTGCTCATCCCCCCCCCCCCCCCCCAAAAAAAAAAAAAAAAAAAAAAGGCTATTTTCATCATAAAACATTAATATCACCCATATAGGTGGTATTGATTATTGTTGATAATAAAAATTTAAGAAGAAAATAAAAGTTTGGGATGGAGTTACATTACAATGGACGATTTATGCTTTCAATATCCATCATTTATCACCACCTCTACTAGATAGATGTTTGAGTTGTAAATATACCAAGCAGCAACAATTTTGTTACAAATAAGAGAAAATGAGTTATGATTGGGAAAGCCCAACAAATAAATTAACATGTTTTCTTTACACAAAATTACAAAATTTGAGAAACTTCCTTTAAATCTTCAAAATAAAGAAAGAGATATATGGGAGATAATTCTGGAGGAAGAGAGATGAAATTGTTAAACAACAACTTTTAAAAGAAAAACGTGACTCATTCATTAAATTTGTTAGAGAACATACACAGAAAATAAAATATCCTCTTAGGTTAAGGTTATGTCATATGAAATCATTCATACTCTAATCAATATAAGTGGAATACTCTCGATCTACAACTTAAGGAGATTTACACCAATCTAACTTGACAATTATTAACGGAGTTTTTGTTAGGTTTAGACTTACCATTGAGAAAGTCAAATAAATGAATTGGGATTGAAATTAAATGACAAGGATTAATTGCAAAAAAAATTCACTAAATATGCAGAGCTTTTAAATTGCAAAATTTGATTTTCGAGCTGGTGCGTTTTAAAATTTTCTCATAAAATGAAAAATATGCAAATTAAATAAAAATACGAACATTGGATTCAAATAAAAATAAACTTCCACATTCAATTTATAAAAAAAAAATTATAAAAAAAAAATAATCCACATTCAATTCAAAAATTTTGCACATAAAATCCTTTTCATTTTATACATACAATGGTCTAATTGAGCCGCTCAATAATATATTAAAGCTTTAACCATTATTTGATGTTACTTCATATCATTTTAGAGTAAAAAACTTGTAAAAAGCTAAAATTATAAAAGAGTTTTTATATATTTTAAAAACCTCAACGCTAACTCTATTGTAGTTTGTACTTTGTATCTAACAATGTCTACTACTAGCACAATACATATTTAGGCTATGTTTGAGAATATTAGCTGAAATAGAGTTGAAATTGATAAGTTATCCGATAACGAGTGTTATGACTAAAATGAAAAGAAACTTGAAACTTCAAAGGTACTTTTTTTTTTTTTTTTTTGGTGAAAACTTCAAAGGTATTTGAAATACTAAAAGTGAGGGTATGTATCATATTGCAATATTGTCATATCATATTACAGAGTAAGACCCTATTCTATCAACCTTACAAAAATAATTTCCCTAAAATCAGTAATTTTAAAGAACAACTATAAAATCAGTGAAACTAACTATTGTACAGGCAAAAATAACGTGAAAAGAGCAGCGCCTTATCCGCCTATCATTTTCGGTTTCCTTGCCGACTTATCTAAATTTTAAATGAAAAAGTCAAAAAAGTTAGTAATGTGACGCAAATAAGATAATTAGAGTTAATTTTCACAATTGTGATCAAACTGAAATAGAAAATAAAAAATGTCATCACTTGGAGCAGGGAAGGGGCTTCTGGAGGTAGGCAAATTCGCTGTCTATGTCAGTGTCCCCATTGTTCTTATGTACGCTTTCGCCAACAATTCCAACAATCTCCACAAATTTATGGGCGGAGTATGTCTCTCTCTTTAATCCATCATTCCTTTCTTTTTTTTTTTGATTTGATTAGGGTTTATAGTTACGATTCAATTTGATTGTTCGGTTTTTGTGATTCTATTTACTTCTCCAATTTGATTATATTGTCTGATTTTATTTGATTCAGATTTTATTGTTATTGTTAATTCGTGAAATTTAGGGAACGTAGAATTGTAGTGTATTGATTTTACTATGTTTATTAGAGTTATGCTATTCCTTGGTATACTTTGCTGTATTTCTGGAGCATAAAATGAAACTCATTGTGCTTGAAATGGAATAAGAAAAACCCAAAGCTAGTATCTCTGGAACGAAATCAACAACGTTTTATTTGTCGGTCTTGTTTCTGGCCGCAAGACGAATCCAGAAACCATTAGAGAATGCAAGAATCTTTTCAACAACAAGATGTGGGGAACTGTTATAAAGAGAACAAGAAGTACTAGATTACTGAAAACTTTGTTTGTAGTGACAATAAGAAAATTTAGCTTTTTAGAGGGCTACAACAATTTAAACAAATGAATTACCTATTAGCTAATTTTTAGAAAAATTACATTATGTTAGTAGGTGTCTTGAGTTTGTGAAACTGGTATATAATTTTTGCTATTGTAGAATGCTAACCTTTTACACAAGGCACAATATACATGACCAAACAAAAGAAAAAGAACTTTGAGAACATCATCTCTGCTACATTCAACGAATTAACAGCAATATGCCTACTTATCACCTTTCTAGACCCTGTCAATGATGTCATCCTCAGCTTTCCCACTCTGCTTCTGTTGTAGATGTTGTGTACCATTAAACAGACTGAAAACGTTCGATATTGTCTTAATTAGTGACAGGTAGAAGCCAAGAAACAGGGGGTAAAAATTAGAATTTCCTGATAATATGCATATTATTCTTCCTTACCTTCCTAGAAGTCTAGAACTCCTCCTTCATTTTCCCTTGTTATTACTGTCTACTCTAACCCCTTGTTTACCTCTCTATCTAAGCTTGTCTTTCAAGCCTCTAATTCTTATGTTTGGATGTTTCGTCTATACATGTGTTACATGTAGGTTAATTGCGTCCTTGTTACTTTTTTTCTGAGCCGCAGTGATTGAAAGTTTTGATCTTTAAAGGAATAATTAGTAGAAGCATTCAAACAATATTATAGATGAAAGCACAATAATTGATGTGGTCTTTTACTCATAGACAGTTATGATTGAACTTATTTTGGACCATTTAGAATTTAGACCTGTATTGTATAAGCCATTCTTTTATTTTGATGTTTCAATAATTTATATCTTAGAAGTTAGAAGATATTTTCCATTCTCTAAGTATGTAGAATTACAACTCTTAGGCAGAAATTGTGGAAATTCATTCTCAGCATTTTTTAAACATTTCAGCCCTATGTCACAGACTTTCTTTTCCAGATATCAAGTGGAGGATTTTAGGCATCATATCTCACTTTCAAAATTTTCCATGATATAAATTAAATTTGGCTTTGTGATATTTGAAGTTAGTAAACTTGTTATGCATGTTGCTATATTATCTATTATAACTTTTTTAATGGGTTGATGATCTATTACATTAATGTAATTGATGCAACGTTGATGGCCTGTATAGGCTGTATGGCCTTATTAATCTGGTCATAGGTTCCAAGTTTCTGCTCTATCATGTCTAGAATTTTCTGTGGAGCTGGTCTTTCCTGGACAAACCCTAACTAACATGGTGAGATTCACCTTATAAGCCTAGAAGTAACACCTGTTTGTAACAACACCATCTTTGGATTTAAAATACTGCCCTCCTGAGGTGATCCTTGCTCCAAGTTTAAGCAGTGGAAGAGTGTATGAAATTATTCATTGAAGAAAAAATGAGTGTTGCTGAATCTAGATGTTGCTCTTTACAAGAAGAGTTAACCAAAAAAATTATTCTGCTTTAACACTTGACTGGTGCTCTAGTCATCTTTGAAAAGTTTGGTTTGGCACATACAGCCTCTTATATCCTCCATGCTATAAATTGTATCATTCACTATCATGAATAAAATAGTTTCTGATAATTTCATTCCCCTTAAGCCGATATATATTTTACTAGTCATATAGAAAAATGCATAAAGGTAATGCAATTGTTGTATCTACTTTCATGTAGTTTACTTGATCATGTTCGTAGGTAGGGATGACTTGAATGGGCGAATTTCATGATGTGGATTAGCAGTTTTGTAAACATATCTTTGTAGAAAAACCTAAGGATATTGCTAATGTTAGAGCATTCTTGGATGAGGGGACGCTTGTAACATTAATTATGACAAGGTAGTGCTGACCTGTTCCCCCCCCCCCCCCCCCTCTTTTTTTTTTTTTTTGTAGACGATGGCAACTATGAGTTTTCTAAAATGTCAAAGGTTCTATATAGAATGCTAAAATTGGATAAAGTAGCTCAAAACTTGGAGTTAATTTGAAGTATCAAATCAATGGAGTATAATGGCACTTTAAGAGTGCAAGAAACAATGTCACACACTCACATGTGGAATCTGACTTGTATTGTTTGGAAAAGTGGTTGGTTACAACATGTTCGAGCTCCTAGCTACTATTTGTGGGTTAAGTGCTACTTGTTTTTTGAGCTTTCTGATGGTAGATTTTACTTATGTTGATGAGTGGCTCTATTTTGACACTTCATTTATTGATCTGTTTTAAGATGCAATAAATCAGTGATTAAAAAAAAAAACATTTAATATTTTACAATTTATGGATTTCTATTATTGATTTGTTAGTGTTGAGTTGCATCTTCTATTACCAAATGCAGTATATATGTCTAATTGTCATTCCCCCTTCATTCACACTTCTTTGTTTTGTGTTGCGTATCAAACATTTTTGAGGCTAGAAGGAGAATGCATTTACTACTTCCGTTTCTAGGGTGTTATTTGTAGCCGACCCCACTTATGGGATTAAGGCTTTGATTGATTGATCGATTGTTTCTAGGGTGTTATTAGTGAGACATAAAAAAAGTTCCTTTGTTGCAAATAGCAAGACAGAGGTAGTATTTTGGTTGAATAGGATGCGGTTATAGGAACTTATTAGACGTGATAACAGAATTTTAGGAATGCTTCCTAAACATCTTGACAAGATCTCATGCATATTATTAATACAAATCACATAATAAGAGTTAGATAACTTAGATATACCTTTGATGCGTATACTCCCTTTAACCTTTGGTTACCCTCCTTCAAAGATCAAGAACCTCAATTGTGATTTCTCTACTTAGTCAACAAACTCGAGAAAGATCCCCACGTATGCTAGTACGAAAGGAGGAAGAAAACTCTCACTCTCTTGCTTTGTATGGGAACTGGCTACGTGTAGTATTAGAGTTGTGTTGCTCTCCTAATTATTCTGTATCATATACATAATAAGACCCTAATTTATAATATAAATTATCCTAATTCCCTTAATTACTCCCCTTGGCCGGTCACCTAGTCCACAATGGGCTTGGTGTGCTTTGATCCATCTCATGTTGATCGAGGACACTTCCTTCAGTGGTGTCATCATAAGCTTGTAAATGTGGTTTCCATGGGGAAATTAAAGAAGAAGAATAAAAAAACCTTGTGTGAAAGTTACATACTGAGCTTCACAAACTTCTTGGAAGATATGTCAATTTGTTGTGCTAATACTTTAGGATTATGTTGGTTTGTATTTTCTATTCAAGGTGTAGGTGTTTGACTAAGTATACTTCTCCAATGAAAGACTAGGCATAATTTTTGTAGCTAGTCATTAATTAGTGGTTGTCTACCATTGAAGGACCAAATTTGGGTATTTTGTGTTCCTTGATGAAAAGAGGAATAGAAAAGATGCCTATGTATTGGTACATCTCAGCACTGGATCTGATGCTAAACATAGTTTGCTACATTGCTTAATGTCCCTCTTCCCCTCTAATTGCTTATGAATATGTAGGGAGCAGATGAAATTGACAACTTTTATTTAGGATAAATGTACTAACAAAAGAAGCTTTTGGTTATGATTTTATTGCGAGTTGATGAAAAAATTTACTCAAAGAAGTTACTTTTTAATTCAAATATATTGATTTGCTTAAAATTAGTTTTTGTGAATTTAAGATTTCATTTGTATGAATTATGAGGATCGGGTGAATTTAGGTATTGATTAACTTGAGATAGAATGGAAAGTGGCATTTGGGAGAGAAGAGGACGCTAGAGTGACATGTGGTTTTATATTGAGATGAGTGAAAATTCCCTGCAGTGCTTAGGAAAAATCTGACTGAACTTGGTTAAAGTAAGTTTGCCATATTGTTGTTTTGACAGTGGATTCCATCATCAATATAATCCCAAATTGAAAATTGGGGTAAGGCTGATCCTGCCATACTTACTTTTTTGGGGATCTTGATTGCCCATTATATTTATTGCAGATAATAGAATCACTGCGGATTTTGTGGCCATTAAACCTCCTCTAGTAAATGATTTATGTCATGCAAGTTGTGTACTAATGATCACTATCCTCTGTTTAAGAAATCATTATTCCCTGCCAGAGCTTAAGATTTCCTATGAAATGCTGCATCATTTAATAGTCTGCACATATAAATTGATAGTATTAAGTGTGGTTTTTAGAGGATTCATATAGTTGGAAACACTGATTGAGAAAGTCATTGAATAGCATACGAGTGATTTGTCAATCCCTAACTAGAATTTATCGGCTCTGTTTTTATGAAAACAACCTGTATGGAAATTGATAATGGAAAGTTGCTAGTATATTTATTTTTTTGGGTAATTTTTGTGTGTGTTTTTTTTGGGGGGGTGGGAGGGGGGATTTAAATATGACAGGCGACACTTGATATGTTTCTTAACCATAAAATTTCTAAGAAAGAATCTGGGGAGCACAAATAGGATGAGGAAATTATTTGAGTGGTGATGCTCCTAATTGAGTGTATTTCACATTATAGTATTCTACTGATGATACCACTTTGTTACTTTTTCTATTTTTTTATTTATTTTTTACATCCCCCCCCCCCCCCCCCAAAAAAAAAAAAAAAATACCTGTTTGAGTCTAAATATATCCTCTTTATACTTTGTGAAGCGTTCTTATGTGGTCTATCCACCTGAGGCTCCTAGGCCTCCGTCACCAGAGGAAATGCGAGAGATGGCTCGTGATCTAGCTCGTAAAAGGAACAGCCATTCATCTTCTGATGCAGCAATGTGAATGGGCTTTTACTTTGTGCATGCAAGGGCCACTCTAATGGAACATGGTATAGGAGCTTCAAACAGCCTTATCTAGTCGCTTGAAGCTCCTCCACCATCAATTCTCCAGAAACTTTTAAATTTGTACTCTCAGTCACATATGTTGTCAATTTGACAGTTTTCCTGTATACAATTTACCTCTCAGCTATATAATAAATCAAATTAAATAATTAATGTATACATCGTGTTCTTATTTTTCAGTTTGAGTATGATGTGTGCTTTGTTGCAAAGGATATATTGATTTTAATGATCTCATCTTCGGACGATCTGCTTAGAATAGTCTCGTCTTTTTGAATTGGGCCGTAATGACCTCCAACTTGTATAGCAAGTAAATGTTTTTTGACAAAATAACTGTTCTTTACTCCACCCTAGTTTGTTCATGCTACCTCTTGACACCACTTACAGTGTCAAGAAGGCAGTGACATCATTCAGGGAGATTGCGGAGGAGTTAGTGTCAAGCAGGATTGGAGATAGAGAAGACGGAGGAAGAAGGAACGGGAGGAGATTTTAGAGTGGAGGATGGAGAAGTCACCTAGTGTGAAGGGTAGGTGGTAGAGAGGGTGGTGATGGTGAGGTAGAGGTGGGAGGAGGAGAGGGAAAGTGAGTAAAGAAGATTTGAGGGGATTGAGGAAGTTGTAGATGGTGGAGATGAGGTGGTAGAGGGCCTAGAGGCTTAGAGCCAGGTAGAGATGAGGGATTGTGGCGCTGAGGAGGTGGATATTTGGTCGATTAGGGATGCCATATTTGGAGGAAAGTGTGTGGAGGTGGTGGTTGTGGTACCATGTGGTATTTAGAATTCAGGAAGTTCTATATTCTTGCTGATGGGAGAGCCGGAGAGGGGAGGATGGGAGGGTAGTTTAGTGAATGGAGTTAGGAAAAAAAAAAGAATGGGAAATAGGGATGGAGAGAGGGGGAAATAAACATTCTTGTGTTTCTGATTTTTTTAAGACGCTGATTGGCTATTAAAAGTAAATATGTGTCATACAACTCATAATATACGAAGTATTTGATAACTTAAAGTTTCGGACCATTATTAAGTTTAAACGTTTGGTTATCAAAAATAAGTTTTCTTGTTACAAACTTACTAGAGTAAAAAATAAAAAACTTGTGTATTTAGTTGACTATATTAGAACTCATAAGGCCTCATACACGAAATAGTGGCTTAGTGATTTGTATGACGAAATTGTAGAGTAATCAATTCGGAAATCTCATTTTCGGTTTCCCTTTATCATATGTTTGGTAGTCTTATAGTTGAATGAAACTAACTTACAATGATGTATTGTAAGACATGACAACTTTCCTTAGGATAACTTTTAATGTCTCACAATAAATTAGTGTGAGACAGTCTCACAATAAATTAGTGTGAGAGAGTCTCACCCAAAACTTACTTTTCCTCTCAAAATGTCGGCACATTTAAGCAAAAAGATGGGTTCAAACCTCATTAATGTGTCCATGGACCATGTGAGAAACTAAGAAACGATCCTGGTACGATTGGAATCCGATCTAGCTGCCACCAGAGCCACAAAAGAAAATCTAAATGGATTCTTCTCTTATTATAAATGCGTCCTTAATTACCAAAGCACAGTTCTTTCAGTCCTCTATGTTCAACCTCGCTTGTAAACTTAGCTTACCAAACAGCATTGCAGTAATTGAAATTGGAACAAGATGATCCTAATTGATATTATGAACTAGATATGCAGGCGAGAACGTGTTGCCGCCTCTCATGTAATTAAAACTTGAACCATATGTTCAGAGGTTTGCAAAGAATTTGCAAGATTTTTTGGGGTATTAAGGGGCCCTGGGATTGACATTTAGAAAGTGACAATGGTAGAATGACCAAAGATATTTTAGATAAGATGATATGATCTTTGCAAAAGAGGACACCTTAAAATTGGCAGCATGTTCTTTTCACCAGTCTTGAACCTTCTCGCACCCTAGTCAAACCTTTTTAATGCACAAAATGCTATCTGAATCCTGTGAATCATTCTTGATTAGATGCAAATAAAGATCTTTTCTATCCACAAAAGTAAAATATAACTTATTGCATTTGTTAAAAAAAAAAAAAAAAAAAAAAAAGAAATCTGAAAGATGGTGGAGACTTCAGAGAGTTCAGGTGAGTCCAGTGACTGGGAATTAGTCCAACACTCATCTGATCAGCCATCTTCGCCACCACCACAAGGGCAGCTACTCGGATATGAAATGGTAATAAGAGACAACTTCTATGGTGATAATTCTATCTTCCCACCAAGCGAGCATGAAGACTTGCCCCTTTTAGGAGAAGCCTCTGGTTCACCGAGAAATACATCACCACGACGACAGTCATCGTTGTCATCTGCATGTACAGACATAGGTTCTCCGAAAGAGCAACAGACAAAATCAGATACAAGACTTTCTATCATGATGAATGTGATGGGGACTAGAATGTACACATTTGGAAGAAAAGTGTTTCAGGTTTTTCTTTGCAGCAGTAGCAGGAGGTGTTTCTCTATTTTTCCTGCTACCGCGATAGTGGTAGCATTGCTTGCTTGCGTGAAGATTCTGCAGTGGCGAAACCGCCTTCTGGTCCTCATAAGAGAGAAAGACCAGGTAAATTAAACATCTTGAAAATCGTCAAAAAAAAAATTCCATCCATTCCTTTTTGAATTTATTAACTAGATTTATATACACACAGACTTCGTATTAAGTTAATCCTTAAAGAAAGGAAAAGTAAGTTAAAATTGGGACATAGGTAGTAATTATGGCGGTCACTTCCTTCTTTCTTACAACATGACTAATGATATTGGGGGTGAGTTCACTGGGTTGTTTATACTGAAACCTTTCACAATGAATTTGTTGCAGAGAATCAGCCAGCTCTTGCATCAGATAGCGCACATGAACGAGATCTTGTCAGCACGACGGAAGGTTCCAGTCTTGCGAATTTAATTAGACCAATGTGACTTCATGAGCATCAAAATATTGCTGCAAATAGTTTAATGCATAATTTGTTATTTGGTATATTGTAATGCTGCAGAATGCAAGCGAAACCTCTCTGGAATTGAGATTTCTATAGTCCAGAGCATGGTTTTCCATTTATATACTGAAAAATATTGTAGAATAGATCTCCACACCGAGCTTCAATACGACAACGGTTATACATTTATACACTGAAAAATATTGTAGAATAGATCTCCAGACCGAGCTTCAATACGACAACACTTACAAAAAAGAATAACAAAGCATTGTTTTGGCAGATCTCGTCCACAAAACACTCCAATAAATCAGGGATACTCCATCTGCCTACACATTCATTCAATCCTTTAAACATCTATTGGGGAAACAGAATTACTCGTGTTTAAACTATCAAGCTAGAGCATACAGGTCGTTGAGGGGATCAACTAAAATGTTGGCCCTGAAGCAAGTTAGGTGCAGCGTGCAAATGAGCATGAAAAAGTTGGTAAATTCACAGTTCAAGCATGAAAATATAATCACATAATGTTGCCTAGTAATTTTACCTCATGCAAATGAAGTTGTATGAATTGAAGGACAAGATACCAACCGTGTTTAGAAACAGAATGAATGGCCAATCCAGCATTCGGTGATAACCACGCACTGATATAAATCCATAAATCCTTTTGAATGAAGAAGAAAATGACGTACTGTTCTCTAAATTCCACCACACTGCTGAAGAGGAACTAACCCCTATGGGCGCAGCAAAATTGCCCAATACAGAGACTTGAGGCTATTTAGCATGTATCAACCTGCAGAGCCCAGTATACCAGCTCACGAAATATTACTCCGTATCTTACAGTAACAGCAGTCACACAATTTCACCAAACACAGCAGGCATCACAAATCAACATAGCACCAGGCAATTGATCCCATCAACAAAAGATAAAAACAATATATGCAATGATCATCACAGAGCTATATGAAATTAAGCTAACTGCTTAGTAATTCCCAACACCAAATGATTAATGCTGGTCATAGTTCCCAATGGAAGCAATTGTTTCTACCAATACATTGCAAACCCAGTAAAGAAAAAAGAAAACAGCAAGTCATAAAAACCTAGTAAAGTAACAAGTACTGTAAGTCATAAATTTGTTTCCTGAAAATGTAATAAACAGACTACAAGAATGTGTGACAAAATGTTTCGTTTCATGACATATGAATACAATTTGAGTAAAGAATAAGAAACTAAGTATAAATATCGATTTTGAGTCAAAACCATGGATTTTCCCTTCCATATATCCCAGACAGAGAGCAGAACATGATCTGTAACTCTGTAATCACAAAACTTTCTTCTGTTTTGTAAAGGGCTCTTCAGAATCCTGGACAGATGTGTGAGCTTAACACGTAAAACAGAAAAGAATAGCCTCATACACGACCACTCTAATCATGTTACAATCAGCAGAACCAATAAGGTTAGCTTATACAGTATTACCCTTGTGGGAAAAACCTTGTATGATTTCATGACTTTGATCCACCATGTCGAATGTCAAACTGATCTACATACACCAAAGGTGTGGTCGTCTCGTTCCTCATCCTCTTGATGTTGGGACTCAACAAACCCCTATGCCTAAAGCCATACAACTTCAACACCTGATTATCTGCAAAATTGAATGCTCTCTCCATACTCTTCAAACACTTCTCCACAGGATAATCCGCGTAACTCCCACAAGGCTTACAACCCACGAAATGGGTCACAAACGGCCACCTCTCATCACCCAAACCCGGGTGATACTTCTCCACCATCTCCTCATACTTATCCACCAACCCGGTCCAAAACCCGTGCAAATAATACGAATTCTCCACAAACACCTTATTCATCCAAACATCCTTCTGAGAGATCAACAAATAGATCAAAGCCGATTGATCATCAGCCTCGAAAGACGGTCTCCCACTCAAAAACGCAGTCACCACCTTACCTGCTTCATTTCTAGTAGGTCCTTTAGGACCCATAGGAGCCCAAGTATCCATCAAATCCAAAGTCCACTGACAATTCCTAAACAAAACACTACCAGTATTCAAAGCAATCCAAGATTTCTTCTCCAACAAATCAGGATATCCATGAATAACCAAATTATGATTCTCATACTTACTAACAGGAATCTCAAAAACCATATCAGTAAACAATGCATCACTATCCATCCACCAAATCCACTCGATTTCGGGGTGCGATAGCATTAACCTCCTAATCAATGGCAATTTTGACCAATACCCAGAAAGATCTTTATCCAAATGAGCCATATTATACACAATTTCAATCCCATGAAGTCGACAATAATCAATCTTATTCTTAATACTCTTAAGCAAATAATGATCCCCAATTGGGTTATCACAAGGATTAGGAGGTGACCCACTTACCAGCAAAATCCGAGGTTTCCCCTTCACAAAATTCGGGTATTCCTTATTCAATTCAAGCCATTCTTTTCTCTGTTGATCCCAATTTCCAATCTTCGGCCCAAAACTGAAAGTAGTAGTATTAGGGTTCATATCAGGCTCATCATCTGGTTCCGCCCCATCGGATCGAATTTCCTCTATCACCCGCCTCGCTTCCTCTTCAAGATGTTGCCTCTCCGCATCGACTTTCGATGTACCGAGATTCAGCCCTATGGTGCCTCGAAGGACCAAGATGGTCACAAACCCACATAAGATAGTGATCTTGATGTTATTCATTGTTTTGGCGATTTGCCGGCCACGGGGTAACACCCTTGATCGGTTACCACCGCCGCTGACGGAGGAGAGTGTGGTGGTCGGAAGAGTACCGCCGCCGCCGCCGCCGGTAGCCCGTTTCTGGGCGGTGAAACCCTCTTGACCCATGATTGGAAAAAGGTGGGATTTTTGAGCGGAGAGAAAGTGGGAAATGAAGAGAGGGAAAGTTGTAAGAAAGTAATGGAGAAATGGGTATTTGAGAGAGTTTGAAAATGGAGTGAAAAAATTAAGGGATTTGAGGGAAACGTGGTGGGGTGTAAGAGAGAGAAAGAGAAAGAGGGAGGAAGGAAGGAAGGAGGCAACAGTCAGCACCGACGGTAAGATTGTCCTCTCTTTGTTTTTTTTTTAAAAAAATTTTTTTAATAAATTTTTTTCTAATTTTTTGATTGTTTTTGTTTAGGTGTTAACTTTTGATTTTGTTTTTGGGTAAAAGTCAAGATGATTCTCTAATTGAAAGATTAAAAATACATGTATTATTGTATACATACAAGTGATAGCAACATACCAACCATTACATAAGACGGTTGGGTCATTTGAATCGAATTTGGATTCTTTGTGGGATTCTTACAATGTCGGTTTAATATTTAGCTAGATAGGTTCAGTTGAGATCTAATTAGTTCAAGTTTTGAGTGTTATTGTTTTTGAATGAATGGCTTAAACGAGGAGATTGGGTGTAATGTTGGATAGGTAATAACTGTTATGAGGTTAATATGGATTGGGTGGTTATTGAGTTTAGTCAACCTTTGGATTTCCTAAGTTATATCGAGTTCAAATTTATACGGAGTATCAGATAATCTTGAGTTTGATCAATTCATTTTGTATATATACGAGTATATTTTACCAAGCGAGCTTGGTAGAGTTGGTTGGGGAACTCACCAAATTCGAGCCTTACTAACCATATTTGCTTGAAAGTAGGGGTATTTTTCATGCGGTTCATTGTAAAAAGTATTGTCAATGCTATCAAAATCAAGAAAAACGAGTAATGAATAGTATAAACGGAAAAAAGAATGTTTTGGGGTATGACAAAAGTGATATGATTAGGTCATTAAGTAAACATTATTCAAAAGAAAAAAGCGTAATAGCTTAATTTTGTGTATGTGCAATTTCTTCAATTTTCTTAATTTTAGTTAAGGATTTCACACGTTAATATTATCATATGACTGATTTTTATGCTTGCCAGTTGCCACTCCTTTGCCAGCTACAAGCCTAGTAAGATTAGTAACAAAACTTAATATTGAGTGTGACTCTAAAAATCATGGACCATCTTCAGGGACACAATTTTCTTTAATTAAGGAGAAAATTTCATAAATCATAATGCATGTTGCATTTTGTTGGAAGTAAAAACTAAAAAGAGAGCATTTCTCAATGCATGTTGCTGCATTTTGTTAATTGTACAATATTTTAGAAGGTAGGTCACCTAAATACCTCTTTGAAGACATCACCAACATATTTTTAGCAACCAAGTAAGCTTAGTGGAGATGGTGAGAAATTCATTCCGAGCCCGACCAACTACATATGCTTGAGAACGTGTAGGAGGATTCTCTTACCTCCTTTGACCAGGTTGATCTATGAGAAGGTTCAGACACATGCAATATATAAGTAGTAGTCCTCAAGAAAAACGAAGTACAGGATCTTATATTAGTATATGCTCAGATCAGCGGCTCAACCTAGCTAGCGAGGCCAGCATTATATTGCACGATATAAACACAAAGGTAGGTTGGGAGTTGGCTAATCTATTACTAAAATAACAGCTATGTGTATAATGTGTACAAGTACAGGATTGTAGCACATGCTTAATTTCGATGTATGCATGAACGCATGTAAGAAGTCCTATTAAAACCAAAAAATATAGGCATGCCTTCCATTCATGCCAAAATTGTTAGAGATTTTCGAAATTACAGGTTATTAGTAGAACTTGCACATTATTTGCTGATAAAGATTTTTGTCCCTTGGTTCAATAACATGAATCATCGTAAATTTGAGGTCTTTTAATGGTCATACTTCTATGATGAGCACCTATTAAAGATTTAGATCATGTCTTAGCTGGTATTGATTTGTCAATTTAATGCACACGTTCTGTCTGCAAATTAAAAGCTGTTATGAAGACAATGCTCCACAGAAATATTGGAATAATATGCCTTCAAACTTCATATTTAAGGGCATGAACTTAAGCCAAAATCATAGATATGGCCGTGAAAGGCAATTGTATATTAAAAGTGATCTGGTGTATATGCGTGTAAATGGTGTAATAGCGTAGTAAAGGGGTTCTTCTCTTGATGAATATGTATACATTAGTAAAGGGGATCTGAGCTTAACAAGCATGTATCTCTGGTTTAATGTTAGCATGTCAATGTTAGTACGTCGTAGGCTGCATCATTCAAGTATGGCTGTGAAAGTTATAATAAGAAATTTTCATTGATAAATAGTGTGACAAAACTTTGTTGTTATGATCTTAGGAAAAGGAGTTTGAGCAATGACATTGAAGCTATCTTCTACATCATGCACGACGGGATACTTCTTGGCCCTCATGACTCATGAGATTTCCTATGCATTACATGTCCAATAAAGCTCAAATTCGTCATATCATCATCTCTTAACTTCCTAATGCTAATTTCCGAAACTAATTTGAAATATGAGCAAATAAATGTAACTAAATAAAATTCACTGTTCTGTTTTCTCTGTATGATCGGTTATGTAGTAGTTAAATTTGTAGACAATTCCTACTATGAAAAGAGGCTGTGATGAAGCATGCTATGAAATGGTGGATTCCTCACCTCCTTCGCAATACCGTAGAGAAGAAGCAAATTTGACAAAGCAAGTATCTCTTTGTTAAATGAATATAGGAGGACAATTTTCTTTCTGTATGATATGGAACATGTATCTGCTTAAACAGTGTTAACACATGATAACCTCAATGAAAGTATCGTGTTATAAAATTATCTCTCTACTTCTTGTTGAATCCAAATAGAGATTTAATGGCATTGATTGCATTTTCGTTGATGAATGATTCATCAAACCTTTTCAATAGTGTGTCAAACTCAGCAGTTGCCCTGAGGTTTGCAAGGTCTGGATCAGTTCGAATTCTCTGTACAATTTCAGAAAGAGAGATAATTTAGTGAAGTGTTATGCATTTGCCATTGTAATTAAGGATAGAAATGACAATGAAGAGGAAATGTAAAAAGTGCTCATGTTTAGTTGTATTTACCTTGAAATCTTCGTATCCTTCTTCCAAAGCATCTTCAAGTGCAGATAGACCAGCTTGTATCTGTTGATTAAACTAGTGGCACATTTACTAAAAGAGGAAGGTAATAATGCTTTTAAATTTTAATAGTCTATGAAGTAAGAAACCGAAATCTAGCACATATATCCCAGTGCTTGAATTGAGATTTAAGCTTTAGGTGATTTCTTTTATGGATGTCAATCATGTGATTCATGTCATTGATGATTAGCATTGTCTATTTCAAACATGCTTGTATATTTTATGACATGTCGGAGTTTCTGATTTTAGCCAGGAAATGACACTTCTTCTCTAGGTAGCATATCATAATTAAAAAAAAAAAAAAAAAAAAAAAAACAGTATAATATAATATATGAGGCTAAGTTGCTGCATTAAGCATACCAGGAAAACTGTTTTTCATACCTTTGCAAACCAAACAAAGGAAAATGAGAGAAAATGGGAAAATTGCTGGTAAACATTTTACAGCCAACCAAACACTTTCCTGATGTAAATCTGTTTGTCTTGATGATTTGTTTGCATGATAGATAGTAGGATGGATCAGTTATCTTGAATGGCATATTTGTGAACAGATTTAGAAGGCAATTAAAAGAATTATTATAGTATTTAAATAAGGTTCACTTTATAAATGCGATATAATAGCAAGTCTTGTTCATGTTATACATTTGAATCGTATTTGTGATATTTAAGGGCATTTTGTATGTACATGGTATGGTGTATTGGTGTGTATTTTACATGCTGATGGTTCCTTTCATCATAATCAATGATAATGTTTTCTTAGGCTCTATTGATCAATATCCTTTTGTCTTGCTGCATAATTCCAATGCCCCTAATTTTATTGTTTCTTTCTTTGTTGTTTAAGTTTCTTGCAAAATTTCCTGCCACCTACTTTTCGTATTCTCTCTATATGATCAAAAGTACTGGCAAGGCTACAATTTTGTCTAATTAGAATTGGAAGTAGACCACTATAAAAATCTAGTGCATTAGTTTGCATTATTACACAGAAGGGCATCTGGTTGCCTAAATGAAAATAACATAGTCTAAATCTTACAATAATATTCTTTCCAATTAATCTTGCCTGTGAGAAGATACAGCGATCACAAATTATAGTTTTTAAGGCCTTTACAAGACACTAAGTCTTTACTGAGTACTTCAGACCAAAGTGATAATTTTATGATTACACTTCCCTGATCCTCAAATATATTGACAGCTTTTGTCTAATTGTTTAACGAATGTCGGAGATGTATATTACTGATTTAAGGATTTATTATGCATGCTGCTTTAACTTGTTTGATTCTGGAAATTTAACAGAACTGCTGACCATGCCGCCTTGAGTAGCATAGACTGACACACCAGTATATGTTACAAAAATGATGTTGCTGCTGGGGTTAATATGTTTTTAAAAATCATAAAGACAACCTTTTTCTGGGGCTTATTGTGGTCCGCCTTCTATATTTTTTCTTTTCTATTTTAGAACCTAAAATCAACTCCGTCAAGTCGTATTTCATTGGTATATAGGTTATTATGTTTGATCTAATTAACATTCTGAGACAATCTTTCTGATAGCACTTGATAACTTCTTCTCTGTTTATGATCAACAAGGAAAACCAAATCGTTAACTTGATTTTATGTGTCATGCTTCAATAGATATCATCTTCATACAATCCTACTTTGCTTATTTGTTGTTTTACATGTGATAAAAGACCTCTGAAATTTTATATTGTTTGCCTTTTCTGTTATTATGCAAGTTTTCCTGGTGCTACAAGATTTGTTAATCAGATTTCTTCAAAGTTGGTCACGGCTGTATCCTGTGTCCATGATTTTCTGGTGTTTTTGTTATTGGCCAGATACTTATTGCTCATTCTCTTTCGAGAGGGTTCTGCAGTCTGCATCTCTAGTAATAATGATGGTTCAAGGTATTGTACTGGTGTCTAGTTCTAGTATAGTGGACTAGTGGTATCTTAGGGTGTGGTTGAACATGATTTGCGAGCAATATTTGAGTATATAAGGATTGAGCCAACTCTATCTGGTTAATGGCACACTACTTTTTGAACATGGCATAAATTATCTGATCTCAGTTGTTCAGACTTCAATATGAACACACACGGCTCCAGCAGAAGTCAAATGTAATATCTCAGTTTGGAATGGAAGCAACTCAGATAGTGGAACGTGTTTATTTTAATTGCAGATGCCTGGGAGCTTATATTCTGACCAAGCAATTGAAGTTTCTGCTTTACTGCCATTAGCTTGGTGTTGTCTCTTGCGTACAAAGATGTTATTTTGGTTGGAATGTATTTCATTAACTCACTAACTGTTTTGCTCTCTATTAGTCTATTGTATTGGTATTTTTCTCTGTTCGCAGCCAGGGTACTCGTAGTTGATATCTGGATATCACTTAATAGCCCCAGTAGCTTAGGAATAATTAAGAGTTAAGGACTGAGAATAAAAGTATTACAGTACCTGATTAAGCTTTGAATAACAGCAAGCAACATTGTAACTAGCCACTGAAGCTTCTGTTGTAGTCGGCCTAGATCCTAGAACTGATTCAAACTTCTCACGAGCCTCCTCATATTTTCCACTCCTTTGATGAATGAAGGGGAAAAGTAAAGGCAAATTAGAGGAAACAGAACTAAACACAATCAAACAGTACACTAACAGGCAACAGAAGAATGGAAAGATTGTTGATACATACTTGTAAAGTTGGAGGCCTTCCCGAAGTTCCCTTTCTCTGCGCTCTTTCTGCTCTATCTTCCTCTGGTAATTTTGGCGCTGCAAACAAATACATACTGTCAGAACTCCAAGAATGATATGAGTTATATGCCTGAAAGTGGTATAGTTAGCCTGACAGGGGGTTTAGCTTACTTGAATCTCTCTGACACGGTCACTGATAACACCAGAATTCCTTTCAGCTCGGATAATTTCCTTCTCAGACATCTCGCCAGCATAATCAAGATTACCAAAGCGTCTCTGCATTTTCATGTAGAGAGGCCCAATCCTCTGACGGATAGTGTACATCGTTCTACCATACTCAGCAGCAGGCCAGATTTCAGTCCCGAACACTGCACTAGTGGCGATAACTTTGTCCCCTACACTGAACTTTCCTGATTTATCAGCAGAATACCCTGGGGCTATGGCATCAATATAGGTACCCCCATCTCTTCCTTTGGCAAATTTCAATCCAAGAGGCTGCTCTAATTCCACCTCATACTCTTCATACTTTTCTTCTTCTGCTTCGTCTTCTTTTTGTGCTTCATCTTGCTGTTGGCCTGAGGCTGACGACGAATCAGTTCCTGTGGCTCTGACTACAAACCTGCAGCACCTGATGCTGTTAGAATTGCTACTGCCATTGCTCCTGCAGCAGCAGTAGCTGATCATTGCACGAGATACTGACAGGCCGCCGGATAGTGATGACAATGATGTTCCATTATTTGCAAATTGCTTAGTTTTAAAATTTTGGGTAGGAGACCTCATCACATTGAGATTAACATGATTATTAAGAGCATGGTAATGGTACAGCTGCGAGTACCCGCAACTGTTACTTGTGGCCATCATTATTTCTTGAAGATAATATAAATGATGCACGCTGCAGGAGCCAATCACACTGTATTGCAACCCAATTATAGGACGCGAAACTTGTGATATAGTAATACAGTATACCACAAGTGATCGCAGTTGTCCTGCGAGGTCGATTTTCGATTTTCCTAAGGAACTTTGAATGTGGTATCCAAAATCTAAACAAAACCAAAACAAATTTTTAAGGGTGATATGTTTGTTCACCACCAAAATAAGTTGGACTACTGGAGGAAGATAGAAAGAAAGAAAGAAAGAAAAGAAATGGTTGTTAACACACACTCACAGTGACGAGTTGGGATTACGAGGGCCCGCTTGTAAGTGGCTCCTATATCTCCTCTATGAATTTTGGTCTATCATGTGCATCCACGTGTCCTATTTCCTTTCGTTTTTGGAAGCCACTCATTTTTGCAAAATTGGATATTCCAAAACTGCATAACAATAGACGAATAGAGCACCCAAAAAATCACTCCTTATTATATATGAAGTACCTGCTAGTTCCTTAAATATTACAACATAAAAATGAGACATAAACTTTAAAAAGAGGATATAAATAGAGAGCAATAAATAATGACCTATGTGATGAGGAGAGATAAAGAGAGAAAATATGTACAAATTCCAATATGTTTTCGTCTAAGTGGAGTCAATTGATTTTTTCTTAATTCCATCTTCCCTTATTCTTCTCTTCCACGATTTCCCTAATACTCTTTATGATTTTTCTTGAACTAGATTGCTTATTTCAATAAAATTCAATCAATATCAACTTAGAGCTTTTATATTATATGCATTTTTTTTATTCGAATGAGGAAAGGAGTTCCAAGGATAAAAAAGTTTAGGAAAAACAAAACAGCTAAGGAGCTACGAAAAAAAAAAAAAAAAAAAAAACACTATCCAAGGAGGGACAAGCCGTGGAAAAGTCACGCTCCTAGTATCCTCCTCTAGAACTCTACTAAGATAAACGGGAACAAAAATATAAATAATGAGCCAAATGTCTTGCGTAATCCCATGGTTGACCAACCAATCTGCTACTTGATTGTCTTCTCGATAAATGTGCACAACCTGAACCTTCAAATTAGCATTGTTTAGCATGTTTAAGCACTGATTAATGTAATTTGCACCCTCCAGGCCTCCACCCCGGCTTTGCCTCTCTAAAAAATTTGAACACATGCAAGGTTATCTAACTGGACCTCTAAGTGCTGAATTTGCAATAAACTAAGTTTAGATTTAATTTCAAGAAATTTGAGTGATGAGAGAAATCGACGATATAGGAGAAGTTGTTTGATCGAAAATCAAGATTCAACGGTTTTTTTTTTGTCATTTTAGGTGGTTTTTTAAAGTAAATTTTTTTGAGGTGATAATTTCAAAAAGTGGGTATTTGTAGGTGATAAAATACTCGCTCCACCTTTTTTGTAGCCGTATTTTATTACTTGCTCCATTTTCTTTTTTGGAAGCCTTTTGCAATATTTTACTTATTTTTTCTCTCTTAGTGGACCCCCAACTAAGGGTGTTTAAATATCGGTCCGGATCGAAAAATGGACCGGACTGGACCGAAATAACCAGTCTGGTTTCCGGATTGAGAAATTTATTTTTCTAATCTTCGATCTGGTCTAAACCCTATAAAAATCGGTCTTTGACCGAATCGTTTTTTTGCTTAAAATTATGCATAAAACCTTAAATAATGATTAAGAGTGTCCTGAATAAGCTTAGAAAACTTTAATTGAATGAGCTTTTTTGTACTAAACATACATAAAGACACTTTAAAATATAATTTTTTTTTCTTTATTTTTTGAGTTTTCCATAAAATTATTAAAGATTTAGAATTTTTTTAAAGAAAAATCTAAAATCGGTCTAAAGTAGCTCGGTCTGTAATTTGCCCCGTCTTTTCGGTCTGATCCGCTCTTGGACCGATAAACAGCCCTATCCCAATTATCATACTTTAATATTTTTATATTTTGAGCAAACGGGGTACAAAATTTCGTTTCTATTTATTGAAAATCGAGAATTGTAATGTGGAAATAAAAGAGAAATGAAAGTGGCCCCACTTGGCCACTTGAACCCATTGAACAGTAATTGCCAATAAGGAAAAAAAAAAAAAAACTGATCAGCGTAGCCCCTACCTCCTCTTCTTCTTCCTCCTGCTCGTCTCTCTCAGTTCTCCATTGAAGTGCAGTCAACGTTCTCCATTGAAGCGCCTTCTGATACTTGCATCCGCCATTGAAGGAGCTTCTTAGGTAATTTGTTGTTTTTATTTGTAATCATCATGTCAATTTCACAATCAAGGGTTTATCGTTAATCTGATTTGATTTAACTGTCAGTGTAGTAAGTTTAGGGTTCGAAAATTTGAACTACTGGTTCTAATGACTAAGATTATATGAAAGGTCATACCAGCAATTATGTTGCTAGAAAATTGATGATTGAATCAAATATGCCTTTCCTCCCTAGAATTGTTTATGTGATAATTGAATCAAATCTGGTTGCTAATGTGTTGCAGAACGCTTTAATGTTAGAATTGAACTATGAAATTAGCTTAGGGACAGGCCTGTATATGGTGATCGAAGGAAGGCGTTGATGGTGTTTTGTGTCATTATAACCTGTGGCCAACTACTGTCCGTAACCGTCTTATTACTGCCTTCGTTTCAAATTATTTGCAACGATTTGACATAAAGTGTGAGTAGAAAATGTCCAATCATTGCAAATAATTTGAAATGGAAGTAGTATATAGAAAAATATTATGGAGTTTCATTTGCAATGTAGGGCATGTAGAAGTTTGTATCAGTATTATAGAAATTGTTGTTTTAGGTGTTAGTTTTTGTAGAAGGAAATGTGTGGATTTCTAGAATTATCAGCCCTTGAAATCATTAGTCACTTATACTCCCTCCGTCCCTAAAATAAAATAAAAGAGAGTTAATTCTTCGACAATTCAAAATACAAGTCATTTTTCCCTTGCTCTTTTGATCCAAAATTCAAGTAATCCTTCAAGTCCACGGTACAGCAATTTTCACTTAATAATAACATTGTAGGATTACAGCCTTAACAGGTCATCTTATTTTAACAATGCAATGTTAAGTACCATTTTTCATTTTTCGATACGATTACCAGTGCATATTTAAGTAGATCGAACTGAATTCTTGATACGAACAAAAGTCGCTAAAATGACTATTTGTTTTTTAGGATTAGATGGAGTATTTTTATTGGTTCCAGTAGGTATCTTTCTGTATTGTAGTTCCTCAACATTCATTGATTAATTGCTTAGCTGTCACTCCTGTTAGGTTCTAGTGATATGACTTGGCTCCTTGTGTTGCTTATTTCAGATATTGGCTGTGCATTTCTGTGAACTTTTTGGTTTACAAACTCATAGTGTGAACATGGGCCGTCTGAAGATGCAATCTGGTATAAAGGCAATTGAAGAAGAACCTGAAGAATCTGAAGTTACATCATCCGACAAAGCTGCTTTATCATGTATGATTAACTCAGAAATTGGTGCTGTATTGGCAATCATGAGAAGGAATGTGAGATGGGGTGGTCGCTACATGTCAGGGGATGACCAATTAGAACATTCTCTTATCCAATCTTTGAAAGCGTTGCGCAAGCAAGTCTTTGTGTGGCAACAACAGTGGCATAATATCAATCCTGTTTTGTACCTCCAACCATTTTTAGATGTTATTCGTTCTGATGAAACTGGCGCTCCCATTACTAGTGTTGCTTTGTCATCTGTGTACAAGATCTTAACTCTTGACGTGCTTGATCTTAACACCGCAAATATTGAAGATGCCATGCATTTGGTTGTTGATGCTGTTACCAGTTGTCGGTTTGAGGTGACTGATCCTGCATCAGAAGAGGTTGTTTTGACCAAGATTCTTCAGGTTCTGCTGGCTTGTATGAAATGTAAAGCATCTGTTGTATTGAGTAATCAGCATGTTTGTACTATAGTTAATACCTGTTTCCGAATTGTTCATCAAGCCACAACAAAAGGTGAATTGTTGCAAGGAATGGCAGCGCATACAATGCGTGAACTTGTTAGGTGTATCTTTTCACATCTTCCGGAAGTTGAGGGCATGGAGAATTCCGTGGTCAACAGAGGCTCAATAAATTCAGAGGTACAGCTCATCCCGCCTTTCTAATCTCTATGGCTTAAAAACAGTTATGTCATTCATTTTTACAATTTTTTTTTTTCCTTGTATGCTTACTTGTTCTTCCAAATTTAGGTTTGAAATTGCCTAGTTTATACCAGATTACCAGCTATTAGGAAAGTTCTAATGTTAAATTTAGCCTAGGGGAAGAAAGCCTATCAGTCATGTCGCCATTCTAATGGCTGTTATGTGTTATGTTTTAACAGCTTTTAGGATTTTATTGGTTTACCGAGATACCGTCTGTAAGACAAAGCAGAGTCACACTTTAAGCTCATGCTTAATTTAGCTTAAGGAAATGTTTGTCTCTTTTAGCATGGTAATTCTAACGAAGTTTCCCTCCTCACTGTTCACTGGGTGTCTCTTATTTTGATTTTCCACTTGCCATGGATCTGGATACATCATCAGTTGGTAGCCCTCTTTTCATCTTCCCACTAGCTCTTTACATCTTGTCTCCATCTCCACTTAAAAGAACAACAAAGGCCAAGTGTATGGGTCTATGTTTTAAGTCTTTTAGAACATGTTTGGTTATTTCTTTCTTGGTTTTTCTCATTTCTTGATGCGGTAGCAATGCTTCCCTCCATTGCGGGCAAGAAGGTCCATCCCACTCTTAATGTGATTATGTGAGTGTGTATCTAGGAATCACAAGGAGCAGAAGCAGAAATGGATATGGAAATTGGGGAATGAAGGATTAAAAAACGGGGAAACTATGTCCAAAACTAGATAAAATGAGAGGAATCACAAGGAGCAGAAGCAGAAATGGATATGGAATTAGGGAATGAAGAATTAAAAAACAGGGAAACTATGTCCAAAACTAGATAAAGTGAGACATGAAATAATTTCTGAAACCATATTTATTTGTCCTTGCTCACTTACATATAGTGATCACGGAAGCTAAGGCTCCAATAGCTATGTTAATCGGACACGGCTAAAATCGCAAATTGTCCATGTCAACACGACACGACACAGACAACCCTTCATAGTGCACTCGGACATTTCCATTAAGAGTGGAGAGGAAAAAAGAGGAGAAACATGAAAGAAACACACATCTTGTTCAAAGACCACCATTGATATAGAGAAGATAGAGATAAGAAGAATGCCATTTATTGGGAGAATTTACCGAGGAAAGAATTAACATAAAAAAAATAGGGGTGGACATAATGAATAATTTAAAGCTTTTGTAATATACTACCTCCGTTATTTTTTAGTTGACACGTTTTGACTTTAACACTATTCACACACTCCCTTTTGACCGTGTTTTGTGCTTTATACGTAATGAAAAATATAGTCATGTGGGATCTTGTTAGATTTGTCACGACATATATTTTCAATATATCAAATTTTCATAATTTTTGCTTATTGGTAATTAAAGATATTAATGGTTGAATTTGTGCATTGGCAAACGTGACTAAAGAAACGTGTCAACTAAAAAGAAATGGAGGAAGTATAATTTATTTATTAAATATAAGTGACGTATTGACGTGTCCCCATACCCGTGTCCAAATATCGGACAGAGTCCCTGTGTCCTAAATTTTTGGAACTTGTCGGATCGGACACTTGGACATGTGTCCGTGTCCGACACCCGTTCCCGAGTCCATGTAACATAGTCCAATAGCAAATAAAGTCAACAATACCATCAAATATATTATCAACACTAAGGGCAAAGATGCACCTTGCTGGGAAGTCAATGATAAACTGTTGCCGTCAGCGCTATGATTTGGACATTTGGACTATATTTTGGGAGATTCCCTTTTCTTTATGAGACGTTCTAGTGCATTTGGTTGTTTCAATCTCTGAAATGATTTTACATTACGCTGGAATGCCAGATTCTAAAAGTTTCAGTGCTGCTTAGGTGTATTGTGTACATACATCTTTTGAATGGGCACAGGCAAGGAAGATCACACACACAAAATTCCAGCTAGGGTTTGTTGGCTAGTAACTACCCATTCAAAGGTGATGACTACTTTGGAGAAAGGGAAGGTGGCTGATTGTGATAGGGAAAGGAGATTTTTTGTTGTTTGTGCTAGTTGGAACACACCACTGCATACAGTATTACAGGGGTGTACTTTTAATCTATTGTTTATTATCCATTTTAGGTTGTTGAACCAAGTTGATATCCCATCTCCAATTCAATCACAAAAATTCATAAGATCATCATGACCATCACTGCAGGATCTTCTCGAGACCTTCATTTTACTTTTAGGTTCTTTGATTATGTTGGAGAGGCATGTCTTGCTATGTTGGCAATTTCCTTTTGCCTTATATGTTGGGATAAAGTTTTTATCCAACGAAATATTCCTCATGTCAATTAATGTCAATCATATGACTATATATTAAATGTTTTGTTTATAAAAAATCTTTTTCTTTTAATTTATATTAAAGTGGGTTGCATTGTGGTGAATGGTATTACATTTTATACATTGAGTTTACCTATTACAACTTTACCGATAGGTCATGTAATTGAATCTTTTATCCTCATGCAGATTGGTGGCCTTGATAACGAATTCAATTTTTCAGCTGTGCTGTTCAATAATGGAAATGGTAATTCTGAATATGATGATCCCACTGCTAATTTTGGTTCAATAGCTCCGGTGGGTGTGGGTGCTGGTGCTGTGGATGAAAATGGTGCTGAGAATGGGAAGGAGTCAAAGGCATATGATTTACATGTGATGACGGAGCCGTATGGAGTACCTTCTATGTTTGAGATCTTTAATTTTCTGTGTTCACTGCTTAATGTTGTCGACCACATTGGAATTGGTCCTAGATCTAATGGCTTGGCCGTTGATGAGGATGCACCTCTCTTTGCCTTGGGTCTCATAAATTCAGCTATTGAGTTAGGTGGGGCTTCTTTTCTCAGTCATCCCAGCTTACTAAACTTGATACAGGACGACCTCTTCCGCAACTTGATGCTTTTTGGTCTGTCACCAAGTCCTCTGATTCTCTCTATGGTTTGTAGTATAGCTCTGAATCTATACCATCATTTACGAATGGAGCTTAAATTACAACTCGAGGCTTTCTTTTCTTGCGTGATCTTAAGACTTGCACAGAGCAGATATGGTGCTTCTTACCAGCAGCAAGAGGCTGCAATGGAGGCCCTTGTTGACTTCTGTAGGCAAAAGACATTTATGGTAGAGATGTATGCTAACTTAGATTGCGACATAACATGCAGCAATGTGTTTGAAGATCTTGCTAACTTGTTGTCAAAGAGTGCTTTTCCTGTAAACTCTCCTCTGTCTTCTATGCACATTCTTGCTCTTGATGGGCTGATAGCTGTTATTCAGGGGATGGCTGAAAGGATTGGCAATGGATCTCTTGGCTTGGAGCAGGCACCTGTGAGTCTTGAGGAGTATGCTCCATTTTGGATGGTGAAATGTGACAATTATAGTGATCCTAATCACTGGGTTCCATTTGTCCGTCGTAGGAAATATATCAAGAGAAGATTGATGATTGGTGCTGATCACTTTAATCGGGATCCTAAAAAAGGGTTAGAGTTTCTTCAAGGGACACACTTGTTGCCTGAAAAACTTGATCCGCAGAGTGTGGCTTGCTTCTTCAGATATACTGCTGGGTTAGATAAAAATCTTGTGGGGGATTTTCTAGGTAACCATGATGAATTTTGTGTTCAAGTTCTTCACGAATTTGCTCAGACTTTTGATTTCCAAGATATGAATTTGGACACAGCTCTGAGACTATTTTTGGAAACTTTCAGACTTCCTGGAGAGTCACAAAAGATACAGAGAGTGCTTGAGGCATTCTCAGAACGATACTATGAACAGTCGTCACATATTTTGGCCAACAAAGATGCTGCATTTTTACTATCATATTCCATCATAATGCTGAACACGGATCTGCACAATGTACAAGTTAAGAAAAAAATGACTGAAGAGGACTTTATTCGCAATAACCGGCATATAAATGATGGTGAGGATCTCCCACGTGAATATCTGTCAGAATTATACCATTCTATCTGCAAAAATGAGATTCGCACAACACCTGAACAGGGTGCCGGATTTGCTGAGATGAATCCAAGCCGGTGGATCGATCTAATGCACAAATGTAAGAAAACTGCACCGTATATTGTGGCAGATACAAGGGCTTATCTTGATCATGATATGTTTGCTATAATGTCCGGTCCAACAATTGCTGCCATTTCTGTGGTTTTTGATCATGCAGAACATGAAGAAGTTTATCGAACTTGCATTGATGGCTTCTTAGCTGTCGCAAAGATATCAGCCTGCCACCATCTTGAAGATGTTCTTGATGATTTAGTTGTTTCTCTTTGCAAGTTTACAACCCTTTTAAATTCATCTTCTGTCGAAGAACCTGTTTTGGCATTTGGTGATGACATGAAAGCTAGGATGGCCACTGTTACGGTGTTCACTATTGCAAATCGCTATGGGGACTATATTCGCACAGGGTGGAGAAATATCCTTGACTGCATATTAAGGTTGCACAAGCTTGGTCTTCTTCCTGCCCGTGTTGCTAGTGATGCTACGGATGACTCAGAGCTATCTTCTGATCCTGGGCAAGGGAAGCCCCTCACAAACTCATTATCTGCATCTCATTTGCCATCCATGGGTACTCCTAGGAGGTCTTCTGGGCTGATGGGCCGGTTCAGCCAATTGTTATCTCTGGAAACAGAGGAGCCCAGGTCACAGCCCACTGAGCAACAACTTGCTGCTCATCAGCGTACACTCCAGACAATCCAGAAGTGTCACGTTGACAATATATTTACAGAGAGCAAGTTTCTTCAAGCCGAATCTCTATTGCAGCTTGCACGAGCACTCATATGGGCTGCTGGTAGGCCTCAGAAAGGGGCTGGTTCACCAGAAGATGAAGACACTGCTGTTTTCTGCCTTGAATTATTAATTGCTATTACATTGAACAACCGAGATAGGATTGTTCTTCTTTGGCAGGGGGTCTATGAGCATATTGCAAATATTGTACAGTCCACTGTCATGCCCTGTGCCTTGGTTGAGAAAGCTGTATTTGGACTTCTTCGTATATGCCAGCGACTGCTTCCTTATAAAGAAAACCTAGCTGATGAGCTTCTTAGATCTCTGCAGTTGGTGCTCAAGCTCGATGCTCGAGTTGCTGATGCATACTGTGAGCAGATCACCCAAGAGGTGACTCGCTTGGTCAAAGCAAATGCCACTCACATTCGATCACAAATGGGTTGGCGCACCATTACTTCTCTTCTTTCTGTCACCGCCCGACACCCAGAAGCTTCTGAATCAGGATTTGATGCTTTGGTGTTTATGATGTCTGAGGGGGCCCATTTGTTGCCTTCTAATTTCATTTTGTGTATAGATTCTGCTAGACAATTTGCAGAGTCTCGTGTTGGACAATCTGACCGATCCATTCGTGCTCTGGATCTTATGACTGATTCTGTGGGTTGTCTAGTGAAGTGGATTTGTGAAACCAAGGAAGCTGTGGAGGAGGATGCTGTAAAAATGTCTCAGGACATTGGGGAGATGTGGCTGAGACTTGTGCAGGCCCTAAGAAAAGTTTGTTTGGACCAGAGAGAAGAAGTCAGAAATCATGCTGTTTCATCCTTGGAGAAGTGCTTGACTGAAATGGATGAAGTCCATCTTGCACACAGTCTCTGGTTGCAATGTTTTGATATGGTTATCTTCACAATGCTTGATGATTTGCTTGAAATTGCCCAGGGGCATTCTCAGAAGGACTATCGTAACATGGAAGGGACACAAATTATTGCCATAAAGCTCCTCTCTAAGGTTTTTCTGCAATTACTCCCTGAACTCTCTCAATTGACAGCATTTTGCAAACTATGGCTGGGCGTTCTTAGTCGGATGGAAAAATATATGAAAGTCAAAATTAGAGGAAAGAAGAGTGAAAAGCTCCAAGAGCTAGTGTTAGAACTATTGAAGAACACACTAGTAGAAATGAAGAACAGTGGAGTCCTTGCTCAGAGGAGTGCATTAGGTGGAGATAGTTTGTGGGAATTAACATGGTTGCATGTTAACAATATCTCTCCATCTTTGCAATCTGAAGTATTCCCAAGCGCAGGAGTTGAAGACAGCAGTAATGAAACTTCTGCTGAACCTGTGGCCTCAGAAAGCTGATGTTGTGATTCATTCTCAAGCTTAATCTCAATGGAGACAATGTTCTCATTTCTGCATACTATGAGTGAGATGATGGTCTGCCTAACGGCTGAAGTGTGTAATCGACTGATTGCTGGTTTATACATAGGGTGGTTGATATGATATGTAGGTTGTAGAGGAGAGAATGAGAAAGTATGTACACAATTCTGTCATGTGTTTTGTTCAGTTAGCCAGATGGTGTTGAAGATAGAATTTTCTCGGACTGGTTTCTTGAGGTTCTGCAGTTTTCCTAGGTATATAGAACAAAATGAATGTACCTTGAATATTTTGATTAGTCAGTAAAAGAGAAAATTTGCTGCTCCTCGATTTAGATAGTTACAAGTTAGACTTAGAGCATAATATCGTTGTGTAATTGATGTACAGATATTCATCCTGAAAGTTTTAGTCCATTCTATGTTAACTGTTAATTGTCATCTTGTATCTTTACCCCTTAATAAAATTCTTGATTGCTGATGCACATACCAAGTGAAACATTTATCTTCGCTTGGATTGGCATTTTTTTTTTTTTTTTTTTTGGGAAAACCTAAAATAGGAAGTGCTGGTAGTGCCTTTTAATTTTTAAAAGTATACAAAAGCTTAATAAACAATTAAACAGCAATTTGGAATTTGGGTACTATTTAGATATTTTGTGTTGAAACTTTGACCATGCAGTATTTTATATCTGCTCTAATTTGCATCCTTTCTTTCATTTGGAACTATATTATTGCTAAGAGCCTGAGATGGATTTCTAACCATTATATTCCCTACAGACTCATTTCATCCTTCCTGAATTACTGATGCAAAAAAAAAAAAAAAAAAAAAAAAAAAAAGTGAATTAAGCCCATTAAAAACTAAGTTTTGATTCCATATTGATACAATATATGATTTGAACCTAACAAATTGATTTTCTAATGATCTTTTTGGAGTTGACCCACTTGATGATTAATATGCTATCTGATGAGAAATTGAATGTTAAGAGTTTCAAGTTGTATCTTATTGGGAATGGATGCCCATTTCATATGCTTGAATGCCAAGAGCTTTTGGCTACATTGAAAAAAATTGTGTTGTACTTAATTGAAAATTGGATAACATTAAGGGAATGAATGAACCTGGAACTCTCTCAACCAAGAAACTAATCCCAATTACACATATCTTTACCATAAAACATTGTAATTTTGCGAGTATCGTGATAATCAACTAATCAATATCGACCGTTATATTTAGGATGCTCATGAATGTTCTAGACATATTGCCCAGAACTTTGGTATAAGGTGACCAACCTTCACACTTAAGTAGGTGATTGATTTTATCAAGTTTATCACATAGACCACTCTAGGATATGAATCATTAAAAGCCTTTACTCATCCTCACAAATTTTGATGCATTGAATTACCCCCATCTCAATAAGACTACCTGAATTTTGTATTATGATTTGAGATGACAGACGGACGGTGCAATTGCGAATAGCCTCTCTCTCATACCCACACCCACACCCACCACGCATCTACTATCCTAAGCGGGTACGTTTTTAACATCCTTATCACACCACCCAAGTGAGTATAAATCTAACTCTTCGCTTGCTTCACCACCCAAGTAAATCTATTAACTATTACTAAAACAAAACGTTGCTGATGTCATCACTGTCCATATGTTACTCTCATAATAAAAAAATTCTCGCCTAAATGCAAGGATGATGTCATCTTTTTTTTTTTTTTTTTTTTTTGTGAAGCTACCATATTTAACATTTTTGAAATTTGAATATTAGAAGCTTCTACATTACAACTATAATCTATCCATTTATTCTAAAAAAAATGAAACAGTTGTAAATAGCACACTAATAAATGGACTCATACATTGAAATATGTATTAAGCGACGTTGAACATGTATTATATCATAATTTTGATGAAAATCTAAAATTTTAAAATTACAAATATTTTTTACAAGGTGCATAATTCTTTTTTTTTTTTTGAAGAAACAAGATGCATAACTCTTATTTATATTTATCTATTTTGGTAAAATGTACAAATTATAAAAATAGATTTTATATAAATCGTGTATTGCACGGATTCTAACCTAGTATCCACCTATTTGGCTATGCCGTACCCTACATATACATGTATATTATCCACCTATACCCGCTTGAGACTATTTATTTCAAAAAACATAAAAGTATATACAAATAGTTGTGAAAACAAGGTGGAGATTAGACGGGCGGAGGGTTGTGAGGTGGGTTAGGCCGGTATGGAGTTTTGATTTCAAATCCACTCCCTACCCATTACCCATGGTGGGGGTAACTTTTGATATCCATAACTGCCCACTATCCATTTAAGTCATACCCATACCCACTCTAATTGGGGCGGGTGTGGTGCGGAATCCATGAAACTATATCAGCCTGTCATCCCTAATTATGAATTAATCAAAAGCTTAGAAGTTTAACCTCACAAGACGTACAATTCAAAGAAATGAGAGATGCACAATTATGAGTCTTTCCATGGCTTCGTTAGTCCACAAAGACTCCTTTTTGTGAATAAAGTCAGGTGTCCAGTTGTCCACCATGCATTCCTCATCTAACAAGCTTAATTCACATTTCGTTCGACATAATAAGCACAAGTCTCTTGTTTAATCCCTTGGGTAATGAAGCCGTTAAATTCCTCTAAAATCTCACATACTCCATAATTATTGAGATGTGAAATTTGGTTGGTGATGAGTCTTATAACCTCTCTTGGGTCCTATTTGGTGATGAGTCTTATAACCTCTCTTGGATCCTATTTGTTCTTTCCATAATTATTTGAATCCCTCCGTTTTTAAATATTTGCTCCACTTTTTATTTACGACTGTTTTTAAATACTTGCTCCACTTTTCATTTACGATTGTTTTTAAATACTTGTTACATTTCGTCACTTGGAAAGCTTTACCTCTGCGTAAAAGTCTTAATTATCTCAATCTCCTATTCTCCTTAATCCCAAATTTTATTTTCAATGTTTGTTATGCAAAACTTAAGTCATTCACAAAGCAAGAAGCAGGAAAAAAGGCCTTTGTCTGAATTCTTCCTTCACCTAACAGAACTCTTCTTCTTGGATTCGCCATTGTCGAAAGCTTCTCACTTTCTCTCTCCTCTAAAATGAGTGAGGTTTTTGATGGCTACGAGCGTCAGTACTGTGAGCTATCTGCCAATCTCTCCAATAAATGTTCCTCCGCTTCTCTTCTCTCAGATCAAGGTATATATATATATATATATATATATATATATATATATATATTTTAATTTCTCCTATTTTCCCGGATTTATTTATGCAGTTATGTTTGGATTCGATCGAATTGCGTGTGATTGTTTTTTTTTTATTTGTTGTTCTGTTGCTTTAGTTTGTGGGAATTTGATTGTTTATATGATTAGGGTTTTGAAAACTAGAAAAGGGTTTGAAGAGTGTAATTGTTGATGATGAATTGCTTCCTGTAATTGCGTTGGTTCTGGATTTGTGAGATTATGGTGGAGGGTTTGAATTATTGAAAAGTTTGATGTGTTTTTCAACTTGTTATGGAATTTGTGGGTTTGAGTTAGTTATGAGTAATGTTTCCTTTGATTTCGTAGTCTTCGATCCTTGGTAAGATCCATTCTAGACTCTGTTGTTGGTTTTGTAGCTAGTTGGAGGAAGTTGGGAGGGCCGGGGTGGGGGTGTTAGGGATCATATATCTATATAGAGTAGCAGAATAATGACGCGTGATCCAGTCAGCTTTGATGAATATCATTTTCGAGTGAGTAGAATAGTAGATACGAGTGATTTCATTATTCCAGTGAGACGATGAAAGTGGTGTCTTATGGGAAGTGATTGGTTTTGCATAACTTTGTAACGGCGTTAGAGGATATATTTTGTTTTAATGGCATGGTGTTGCAAACTCATTTGTGGTTAGATGTGATGAATTAGTGTTGATTGCCTAGAGAGGTCTGACTTGGTTGAGACTAGAGAGCTCTCTAGATTGTGGTTATGTTAATTTGGTATAAATTATGAAGCAGTTTTTTCTGTTTGGTAATATAAAATTTCATTGGGCACCGATGCATAAAGCATAAATTGTGTTGCAATTGTGCACCAAAAATAAAATAAAAAATTAAAAGAGAGAGAATTGTTAGGTGATCTAAGGTGTTATCATGCTGATGTAGTGACCTCCTATGTGAGTGTATTCACGAATGAATCAATTTAATTGTCTAACGATTTAATGGTCCTCATAGGATTATCCTTTGTAAGTATAGTTAAGTTGTATTATGATTGGTCATTTTCTATGTTTGGTTGCCATGTCAGTAGGAGTTATGATGATAATGTTTCACTTAACAATGTTTATGCCTAGATGCAAGTGCGATCCTAAGGTGAGATAAATGCTTACTGCTTCATAAGTGTGCTATGAGGTGAGATAGTGGTTAGAAGTGGGGTGGAAGGGAGGATGGAGCCTTTGCTCTTTTTCAGTTTAAAATTATGATTAAAGCCACCTTTTCAGTTCTTAATTACAGTGAAAAATCCCAGTCACTACTAATGAGGCTAAACCAATAATGTCATATAGAAACCCTCATTAGTGAAATCCATAACAGTAATATGGCCATCCCCTTGTAAAGCTGATTAGTGGAATTTTGTGTAGACACTAGACATGGGGATGATAATTCCATCCTTTCTTTCCATTTCATTTTCTTCACTCAAGGAAAGGTGTTTTCTTGTCTCTCCGAATTTGCTTTAATTTTTCATGTATTCAAGGAGGATCCATAAGTGCTTTTGTTGAAGAGGGGCAAAACTTATGTTACATGGAGCATAAAAATCAAATTTTAACATATTTTAGGTCTTTAGGATTTTATTGCTTTCTTAAGCAACTTAAGGGCATGGGTGATTTGATCTTTCTCCAAAATTCATTAAAGGAAAATCTTCCTTGATTTTTTATTTTTGTAATGGAGATATATTCCATATTCATGTTTTAAGGACAGCGGTAAAGATCAAGTGAAAAAAATGAAAAATGTTACTCTGTAATTTTTTTTTAAATTAAAAGGGGTTAGGAGTATCATTATGGGTCTAGCTTTAAAAGTAGCATTTTTTGTACCTTTCACATGGCAGATTCCAAACTACTACCTTTGTCATAAATTCATTGCCTATTCCCATTTTGCATGATTTTTGAGGAGGTTAAAGAAGTAAAGGGAATGAAGTGGCAGAGTGGGTGTGACCATGTGAGCCCCAATTGTATAGGAAATAGTAGGGAGAGAAATCTTATTAAAAATAAAATTGAGCTATGAACGTGCAATAGACACATAAGGAAAACGGGGCAATGAAATTGGGACAAAGGGAGCAACCTATGTGCATTTACATATCAAAATTATAAGATGATGAGCCGTCATTAGACTTTATTAAAAGCATGCATATTGCAGGATTACTTTCAAAGTATCAAGAATATTTTTCAAATTTCAAGGATGATCAATTATATTGAAGTCTTTTGACATATTTATAGTCTGTAAATATACTTGATGAATGTTTTCAAAATTTTCATTTCTTCGTAACATAGCCTTCAAAGATATACTCGATACTCCCTCTTTTTTTGCATAAAACTACTCTCACTTTTCATTTATTTATGTCCGTTCCATTTAGGTTACTAACCTTTTCATTATCTAATATATAAAGTGAAAGGGATTTTGGGTGATAAATTTCACTTTTCCAAATTACCCCTTAGCTTTTTTAAAAAAAATAAAAAATAAAAACAAAAAACTACCATCCTATCCTATTTTTTGGATAATAATACATACTTATCAACCTTTTTTTAATTACTCAATTAAAAAAAAAAAAAAAAAAAACTCCATGACTTCATCAACTGTTTTTTTTTTAATAACAATTATTTCTATAATTTTGTTAATAACAATTATTTTTATAATTTTTTTACTAATTTTTATTTATTTACTTATTTTTTATCAACAGTTTTTAAATTTGCACCCACTAATATTTAGTGTTTTTTTAGTAGAATAAAGAGGGGAATTGAGCCTAACAGATTTCTTATATTGCACACACACACGCATTGCGTGTGTTTCCTATAAAGGTAACGGTCTTTCTTCATTCAATTGCCCACCACAAGGGACTCACGCCCAATTTCTCTTCTACAAAGTAATTAAGTTGGTTACATGTGTTATTGCATCTAAGTTATGTTGGATTTGATCAATAATATTTTCTTTAACCTCAAATATATATTTTTTTTCTTTATATATTTACAATCAGTTAGTAGTTGCTTCAAAAATCATTATATTGTTTATTGCTCTTCTCAAAAAAATGTTGCAGATCACCCCTTTTTTTCAAATTCATTACAACTTTTTATTAAACAAAGACTAGTACTTTTATTAAACAAACTTTCTCAAGTCACATTTTATTAAAAAAAAAGTAAGATTGATGCCATTTAGCTTTGTGTAATATATGCTGTTTTGCTTGGGGTCAAAGCGTATTCGTTTTAAATAATTCTGTTTTTGTTGTTCACATTGTGCTGTTTAATATTCCCATTGAAAACAATCGCATGCAGTTGCAATAGTGGGAATGATCGCATTGTCTTAGAACCAGAAACTGCTTGTTATGGATAAATAGAATGGGTCACGGCTAATGCAGACTATGCAGTGTGGAAAAAAATCCTCATTAATGGGTTTAAGCCTTGTTTAAATTTTTAAAACATAAAAAATATCTTTCAGCTTAATAATAATAATATAGCCAAATCTATTATAATATGGATGGGTGACATATTTGGTGAACAGTAAATTACTCAAAATATCATGCAGTTAAACTACATAGTTAATAGCTAAATTTTTTTTGGTCGATTTAAATAAAAAAATGGAAGTAACGAGTAAACAAACTTTTTAATGCAGCGAGTCACTGTTACGTAGCAGATGATGAGGGGAGAAAGATATGATTATGTAATGGAGTTTTGTGTAATGACAAATCCAAAATCTGGAACAACCGTCTTTTAATTCCATGATTCTCCCTACCCATCCTGGGACCAATAGTTAGTATTGTGGTTGCTCCCATCTCACTGACAAACTGATTTAATTTTTCCTTGAAAACTGAAGGAATATTTAGGGCATAGAGGCGAAATTCCATTAAATAGGTGGACAATCTGTTTTTGAGATTTTTACTCCAAATTAAATTACTAAGAGGTTAATCGTTAATGAGTTGTACGTAGGGAATGAGGCTCAAATACTTCCCTCTTTCCCTTGCCCACTAATTATTATTTATTCTTGACTTTTGAGCCCAAGGACATGACATGTAGCGTGCAACTTCAATTGGAGTGGCAAAGTTTTGAACTCTCACACTTTCAAGTTTCTATGATTGTTTGCCACTGAAATCTTTTATATTTACTTTTTCTGTAATACTTGTATGTTTTGATGTTTGTCTTTGCTTGCTGGAGTCACTGCCCTTTTATGTCTATGTGATCCAAGAAGGTTCAAGTGCCCAAGAGCATATCTTCTGAATTAAATGCAATTTTACCAACAAGATATTTCTGTTATTCTTCCTTTATGATGTTTATGGAATTTAGTGCCTTTTAGGGGTATAGAAAGAGATCTTGTCCATAGTTTTGCCTTTTCATATTAGCCTCACTTGGGAGAAAGGCTCCTGCTGTCATTTAGTAGCCATGGGCAATTTTAGAGTGTGAAAAGGCCATATCCTTTTTATCTTAGGAAGTAAAGCATGTAGTATTTGTTTCTAAGCACTGTTAGAATCTTCATTTTTCTGATATCAAGTCTTGTTACTTTGCTGTGGCCTTGATCCTGTATAATTTGGTGAATCTCCTTTCATTTCTGAAGGATCTGTTTAAATCTGTCATTCATAGTAACGTGGAATTATTCAATCTGTAATGCATGGAATTCTGATTTTTCATATATTGATTGCAAAAATTTCAGAGCAGAAACAGCAGAAGCTGACTGAAATTAAGACAGGTCTGGATGAGGCTGATATATTGGTAATTATCTAGTTGCAATTTTATTGATTTGGGTTTTTTGTCGGTATTATCTTTTGCTGTAACCATTCTTTGGATTTATTCAGATACGGAAAATGGATCTTGAAGTGAGAAGCTTACAACCTAACATGAAAGCCATGCTTCTTGCGAAGCTGAGGGAGTATAAATCTGACTTGAATAATTTGAAAAGAGAAGCAAAGAGAATCAGTTCACCCAATCATGATCAGTCTGCCCGTGAAGAGTTACTAGAAGCTGGAATGGCAGATACATACAAGGTACGTGTGCATAGCTCTCTACATAATTCTCTCTCCAAACCTTACCCATTTCTCTATTTTAGTCTGTCCTACTTGCCCGTTTCCTGGTTTGGTATGAGTCCACCTAATATAATTTTGGTTCCCTAACCTTTTTAAACCATATTATATTGAATGAATATCCTGTCTCTTTTCTTGATAAAATACTCCCAACTTCGTTTTTATTATTCATAATTTTCTCAACAAATCCCACCGTAACAATTCTTTTAAAACCATGTGCCCTAGAGTAATAAGTAAGGTTTTGTGGAATGGAGGGAGTATATATATTCATATTCAAATAACTTACCCAGCAGTCTTCTCTCTCTCTCTCCTGTTTATGAGAACAATGATTTTACCCATCAATATTATGTTGGCTGGTAAATCACAGTGCATCAGGATTTATTTATGTTCGACCTCAATTACTTGTACTTTCTTAATTCTGAATGAGATTCTTTTATTTCCAACATCTGTATTTAGGTTTTCCTGACATACAAATATACAATAATCAACTTTTCTGAGGAGTCCTTTGAGCTTGTTTTTTACATAGCTGACTTAAGTTTTAGTCATTTGTACTTGTAGCGTCAGCAATTATGATTTTACCAACATATATAACTTTACATGTATCTGATGTGGAAAGGTGCAACTTCTGGCTATGGAAAGCTTGATATTGCTACGATTATTGAGATTACCAGCGTGGTGTCATCGTTAACAGATTTATTTCTCTTGCATCCCCAGACAATTGTCAAGCTATGCAGCATTACTTATATATTTTATGCCTTTGACTTGCTGAGTCGATTTTCTGTCTCCTATTTCTGCAATTTCATTTCTCTTTACACTATTAAGGAGCATGCAATAGCTACATTGATCATCTGTTGTGCAGACATCTTCAGACCAGAGAGAAAGATTGGCATTTTCAACTGAAAGATTAAATCAATCAAGTGACAGAATTAGGGAGAGTAGGAGAACCATAATGGAGACCGAAGAGTTGGGCGTTTCAATTCTTCAAGATTTGAATAATCAGCGTGAAACCCTCCTACATTCACACACAAAGGTATCCTTTTTATGCCTTGCTTAACTGCATTCATTCTTTTATATGTAAATCATGTTGGATGGAGGGGCTTGGGAGCTAAACAAGACATATGAGGGCAATGTAACTAACTTTTGAAATGATTTTCAGCAGTTATAAGAGTTTTTTTCAATGGCCAATGTTAAAAAGTTAACTCCGTTGGTATGTGAAAATGACAAGGAATAGTACATTTTTAACAAAACAAATAATGGTCCGTGTTTATGTTAACTGAAAATATGGAATGAAAAGAGTGAAGTGGTCACTTTGAACGGTGGGTTTAATATTCTACAATCTTGAGCTCACATTCAACAACATGAAGTCCCTCTTACACTAGAATGCAAACAAGTGATTAGAGATTGATAGTCTTAATGCTAAGCTATTCAGTGAACCTCGGTTTTGAAAATCACCGCCTTGTTTTGCAGCTTCACGAGGTAGACAATGCCATTGACAAAAGTAAGAAGATCCTGACTGCTATGTCACGAAGAATAAGCAAAAACAAATGGATTTTTGGTGGAGTAATTGGTGCTCTCCTCATTGCGATCATTTTCATTATTTATTTTAAGCTTACTCATTAGTGATCCTCCTTTGGCACTATAGTTGATGACTCTTATCTCTGCTTGCTTATGATTTCGCAAATCAAGAATCAGAAATGAACTGAGACTCATTTGTAATGCCATTGCTTTGTATATCTAGCACAGTTATTGATGTATGTAAACCAACAACTTTACGGTTCATTGTATAGTAGATACATCTAACGGTGTGTTGCTCGTATTGGGAATCAAGTCGGAACTCTAGCAATAAAGTGTCCCCTTGTATAATTTAGCAAAATATAGTATAAATAAGTACATAATAATTGAAAACTGAAAATTAAACAAAGTAACATCATATATCCAAAACAATGGAATAACACAAATTTATTTTTTTTTGTCTTTTTTTTTTGACAAAGAGTACAAATAAGTTTGATCAAATTGATTGATGTAATTGCAATAATTTTAAGAGCAATTTCACCGGTTAGATTAGATCTAACTTGACTGCCCAAATTCATTCTTATACGGTATATAAAAGTGTTTTTATGTGTATTAGGTGTTCTCACAAGAGCTAGTGAGAATAGGCTTATATGAGAATAGATCTAAAGTTTAGAACATGTGAGTAAAATTTTAGAACATATAAATAATATTTTAGAACATATAATTAAATATTTAGAGTATATGATTCAAAATTATGAGTAAAGTTTAGAACATGGAAGTAAAAATTATCTATCTGACAAATGATATCCATAAAAAATATATGAAATCTTAAATTAAATAAAAGGATTACAATTTTATTTAGAATTAAAATGTTCAATTGCCATATAAGCAAACAAAATTAACGAATGAGTGTTAAACTTAATCAAATTACTAAGAAATAAGTGCTTGCTTTTAGAGATCTGATCCGTAAATTTTAAATGAAAAAAAATAATTTATAACTTTGAATTAATTATAAATACCCAAATGAGATTGTAATGATATCCATAAAAAATATACGAAATCTTAAATTAAATAAAAGGATTATAATTTTATTTAGAATTAAAATGTTCCATTGTCATATAAGCAAACAAAAAATAACGAATGAGTGTTAAACTTAATCAAATTATTAAAAAATAAGTGCTTGCTATTAGAGATCTGATCCGTAAATTTTGAATGAAATATAATTTACAACTTTGAATTAATTATAAATACCTAAATGAGATTGTAAATTAAGGTCTTGTTCACCTCATCTTATTTTTGCTGAATTAAAATTAATTTTACTAAACTTAAATTATTTTTTTTAAACTTAAATTATTTTTATTAAACTGAAATTAATTTTACTGAACTGAAATTATTTTTGCTGAAATGAAATTATTTTTGCTGAACCGAAATTATTTTACTGATTCTCTATTATATATTTTTTAAAAGAACCTGATTTTTATTGAACTAAAATTATTTTTACTGAATTAAAATTATTTTTACTGAATATTATTTTTGTAAGGTGAAATGAACAGGCCTAATATTAATCAAATAATACAAAAAATTATCTTTCAAGATTCATAATTAATAAAAATGATTTATATAGATAAAAATTAATTTATTTTTTTTTTTTTTTTTTTTTTTTTTTTTTTTTTTTGTAAAAATCATAGTGCTCCAGATTTCACAATAACTAAAAATGGTGCATCGCATATGCTTACATCTGATCATTGTATAAATAATAATAATAGTAAGGGTTGTTGAAAGTCTCAGGCGATGTTCTCCGGCAGCCTTCAGTAGTGTTTCGGTGCAGATTTTCAAGCGTTATAAGGGTTGTTTTCAGGCCTTTTCTGGTCGCCTTGCAAGCGAGTTTAGGGGGCTGTTTTTGGGCGTTCTTGTGGCAGCTATCCGGCTGATTTTCCGGCGTTAATTGGTCCGACGACGACCTCTGTTTTCTGACGTTATATCAGCGGTTTTTGGGGGCGTTATTCAGGTGTAATTACAGGCTATTAAATTGTCTTTTGGTGCGGCTTTGTTGCAGTTTCTGGTGCTGTTTTGGGTGCTGTATTAGTGCGTTATTGAAGGGCTGTTATAGGCGACGGCAGCATGTTTGCACCATCAAATTGCACCTTATGTTTGTGGTGCAAATTTTGATACAATAATGTTGGTTTGCTTGCTGTTTTGGGTTGTCTTGTATAGGTTTTTGTTGGTGTTTCAAGGTGTTTTCACTTGTGGTTTTTGGTGGTGGTTGTGTGTAGCTATGTCGATTGCTCGGGTGAAGTTTCATTGCCTCTTTGTGGATCTTAGTGGTTGTCAAGATGGAAGTGGCAATGGTCTTACTAAAAGTTCTCTTATCAAGCATCTTTGTGATGGTCATTTTTGTATTGGTGCGCGGGATATCACACGGCATTCTCTTAATTCTAATTTGGTTGTTTATACTGAGACTGAAGTTACTTTTTCGCGTATGGGGATTTGGTTATGTGGGGTTTGCTACAAAACGCATACGCATCGTACTAAGTGTCGTCATAGTCCGAGTGAGATTGTGTCACCCCTGGATGAAGGAGTTGGTATTGTTCGTTTTGTGCTTCATGGTTTCTCCAAGCCGCAAGCCCCCTCTTCTCCGGCTCAGCTTGGGCGCATAGGTGGTTTGGTGAAGATCAACATCTGGGTTGCAGACAAGGCTTCTACGGCATGTTGGCCTTGGCCGAGCCTTTGAGGATGCGTTGAGCTTGTTCAATAGAACGGTGGAGTCTGACCATTTGAGTAATCCTAGTGAGGCCGCTGCCCCTAAACTCATGAAGAAATTGGCAGATATATATTTCACAAAGGTTACCGATTCTGCAGAATCCACCTTTTCTTTATCTCCTCATCAATCAGCATTGTGGAAATCGCAACAGGGAAATCACCCCTCTGCTTTGCTTCGGGCGGTTCCTATTTCAGGGTTGGGTCAGACGATGAACGCAAAGACTTACCGATGTGTGTTGCGCTACCGCTTGGGTGTTCCATTGTTCTTTGTCTCGACGCCGTGCTCTGCTTGTTCAAGGGTTTTTACTGGGGATTTTTTCGGTGATCACGCGGTGTCGTGTGCTGGTATAGTGGGTATTAAACATCGGCATAATGTTGTGCGGGATACCGTGGTTGATGTTTGTTATAGATTTGGGATTTTAGCTAGAAAGGAGACATTGGGTTGACTGGAGGGAACGACGGGGCCCTCAGACCTGCAGATGTGTTACTTTATTCTTGGGATCGTAGTCGCGATGTCTGTGTTGACTTGACAGGGTCTTCTCTTTTGACACAGTCTGGGTTATCTGACTTTGTTCCTGAATGGGTTGTGGCTGATGCAGCTCATCGGAAGCGGGTCAAGTACGAATCCAGTTGTCGGGCAATTGAGTATGGTTTCCTTCCTTTCTCTTTCTCTACACTTGGGGAATTAGAGAATGAGGCGGTTGCATTGCTGAAGCGGATTCAGAAGTTCTCGAAGACTCAAGATATTGGGGCATGTGCTGCTGCTCATATTTTCACTAGAATAGGATTTGCTATAGCTAGAGGAGTGGGGGCCCAGATTGTCTCTCAGCTTCCCACTAATTTTTTGTAGGTTGTATGACTTTGTCTTTTTTGAGATGATAATAATAATAATAATAATAATAATAATAATAATAATAATAATAATAGTAGTAGTAGTAGTAGTAGTAGTAATAATAATAATAATAATAATACTAATAATAATAATAGTAATAATAATAATAATAATAATAGTAATAATAATAATAATAATAATAGTAATAATAGTAATAATAATAATAATAATAATAATAATAATAAAATAATAATAATAATAATAATAATAATAATAATAATAATAATAATAATAATAATAATACTACTACTACTACTACTACTACTACTACTACTACTACTACTACTACTACTACTACTACTACTACTACTACTACTGATAATAATAATAATAATAATGTGTGTGTTGACTTGACGAGGTCTTCTCATTTAACACAATCTGGGTTGTCTGACTTTGTTCCTGGTCGTGTTGTGTCAGTTGCAGCTCAGCAGAAGCGGACAAGTATGAGGCGCGTTGCAGGGTTATTGGCTGTGGTTTTCTTCCTTTTTCCTTTTTTCATTGGGGGAATTAGAGAAGGAGGCTGTTGCGTTGCTGAAGTGGGTTTAGGCATTCGCTAGGACTTAGGATATTGGTGCTCATGCAGCTGCTCACATTTTCAGCAAGATCGAGCGCAAATTCTATCTCAGCTTCCCACTAATTTCTTGTAATTCGGTTGACTTTGTTGGTTTTTGTTATAATAATAAGAATAATAAGAATAATAAGAACAATAATAATAATAACAATAATAATAATAATAATAATAATAATAATAATAATAATAATAATATGAACAAGAATAATAAGAAAATAATAAGAAAAATACTAAGAACAAGGATAATAAGAACAAGAATAATAAGAACAAGCTAGAATAATAAGAGCAAGAATAATAAAAATAACAGCAAGAATAAGAACAACAAGAATAAGAACAATAATAATGAGAAGAATAACCACAACAACAATAATAAGAATAACAACAATCCCATTAAAAAAAACAATAACAACAATAATAATTAGTAATAACATTAAAAATAAAACCAACAACAACAACAACAATAATAATAATTTTAATAATAATAATAATAATAACAAGGTTTTTTTTTTTTTACTTTTACCACAAAAAAAACATGAAATTGTTTTTTACCACCAAAAGTTCTAAAACTTTTATTTTACCACAAAAAAAAATGTTTTTTTTACCATCTGTAGTAAAAAAAACGGTAAACCTAGCGAAATTTTTTAAATTCTTTGATTTTCGTGCCAAAAACATGGTCTTTAGGGGTTTGGGGGGCATTTTAGCCCAACAGGTCGAAGTTGAGGTCAAAATTGACAAAAATGATCATAAATTGATAAATGGCTCGTTTTTCTTACTAAAAAATACCCCGATTTGCGAAACACAAAAAACGAAACACTTTCAATCATTTTTTGTCAATTCTGACCTCAAATTGGATGCAAAGGTTCAAAATGCTCCCCTAAACCTATAAAGAACCTGTTTTGCGCACGAAATTAAAATTGCAGATTTTTTTTTTTTGAAAAACCATTAACGGCTTTCTTGATGGTAGATGGTAAAAAAAAGTTAGAATTTTTTTAGTGGTAAAATAAAATTTTTAGAAGTTTTAATGGTAAAAAACAATTTTGTGGTTTTGTTGCAGGTGAAGAACTTGACATTTGTTGCAGGTGACATGTTTGAAGCTATTTCTCATGCTCAAGTCATCTTACTCAAGGTAAGTTACACTCATACCTTCATCTGTATTGTAATTATTACACGTGTAAAGCAAATGAGATCTAATATTTAATATATAATTTAAATAAATAATAATTACACAATATCTTTCTTTTTTTTTTTTTTTTTTTTTTTTAAAGAATCACGCAATGTCTTATTAAATTCCCCTTAATTTCAAAACATTAAAATTAATAAAGTATGCAATACTTGGTACATACATTGAGATATTGTTATTACAATATTGCATTAGTAAATTGAATATTACCTACTAATAATCGGTATTTTATTACTAATTAATTCCTTATAATTTTACATTGTAGTGGATATTGCACAGTTGGAGCGATAAGAATTGCATAAAGGTACTTAAGCGATGTAAAGAAGCAATTCCAAGTAGGGACAAAGGAGGCAAGTTATTGATCATAGATATGGTGGTTGGGATAATTCCAAGTGACAATTTAAACCAATTTCTAGCAGACGTGCAAATGATGTCTCTTTTGGGAGGAAAAGAAAGAACTATACAACAATGGAAATATCTTTTCATCAATGCCGGATTTAGTGATGACTATAAGATTTTACCAATTTTAAAGCCGAGATCTGTTATTGAAGTCTATCCTGTATGATTTTAATTATTTAGATTTTAGGGCAGAGATCTGTTATTAAGGTCTATCCTGCATGATTTCTATTATTCCAATATATTTTTTTCTGTTCAGTTTTATTTACAACGTTTTGATTTAAAATAAAGCTCTCAATCTTTTAGTTAAATTGCTTCAACTAAAAGTGAATAGAGGCCATAAATGTAATGCACTTGAATTTTGTTAATACGAGGAGTGTGCTCTTCATGCTCCTAATTAAATAGCATGTTTTTTTTTTTTTTTTGAAAAATTTAATAGCAATAAGCCAATCTATACACCGTTCTTCAAATATAATCCAACCTTTAAATTATTTTTGAAGCCGAGGTCCATTTGAAATTGTCAATAACTGTACATGTGACTTGTTGAATATTGCTAGTAGAATTTTTCTGAATTTTTTAGGATTTGTTTTACACTAGCATTTGATTGGGAAACTGTGAGTAGCTATGTATGTGGCTCATTTGTTGATCTGATTCACTAGCATTTGTTTAGGTCTTATGTTATGGTATTTTGCATATTGCAAATTTTCAAGTTGGGCTCAATTGTTGCCTTTGTTGGATATCATGAGTTTAATGTATAAGATGGGGACCCAAGTTTTATGAGTTTGGAATAATTCGCAATAGTAACATGTGTTATGTGATAAAATCTCTTCTTTTTTTAGAAGGCTCAAATAAATGACCCTTAATCCTGAGATTTAGGTGGAGTTATATTCATCCTGGACTGACTATAGGCGCAAAGGTTTAGAAGAAGCCGAGAAAGTTTAAAATCAATTCACAACATATTTTCTAATGAGAACGGCATAATTGTTGATTGCCATCAAATCGACAAATTATGGTTTCCGCTACTGCCATAAAGGAGTGAATCTTAATTTATTGAAAGTTGAAACAAACTAGTAGAAAAATCAAAGGGAGGTATATTGGTCATTGGTCACTTGAGATTCACTGTTATGTAGAGTTTAGTTCCTCTAAGGGGTGCCTGAGGCATTTATTTTGAAAGTAAAAATAGTTTGTTCAAGGATTACCTAGACACTTGTAAATCCATAGTATTCTTTACAAAAATTTAGTTGGAGCAGGATTGTTGGACACATACCTATGTCAGGTAGCTTGAGTCCACTCAGTAAAGGGGTATACTTCGTTCTCTTAATCCTTGCTTCAGTCTAACCGTGTGTCTCAAAAGGATATCTATCAATTAATCAATCAATCAAAGCCTTAATTCCATAAGTAGGGTCGGATTCATGAACCAAAAGTGATTATTCCTATAGTCATCAACAAAAATCTTCTTCCTCCATCCCTTACGATCCAATGCCTCATTTTCATGCAAATCCATATGCTTCATATCCTTCCTAACTCCTTCCAACCAAGTCATTTTCGGTCTTTGTTAAAGTAGAGAGAGATTGGAGAAAACGGCTTAAGCCTAGTATTGATATTCACGACAATATATATAATACAATACAAAGGAAACCCAACTTGCCTAAAACTCCTAAAAGATATACATGCCAAATATACATATTAACATAAAACCAACCGACTCATATTACTCCCCCTCAAGTTGGAGCATGCAAATCACGAATGCCCAACTTACGTAACAAAAAACTAAACTGTTGTCGTCTAAGAGCCTTCGTAAGAATATCTGCCAACTGATGATGCGTCGAAACATATGAAGTAGAAATATTACCCTTCAACAACTCATCACGATCAAAATGACAATCTACCTCAATATGCTTCGTTCGATCATGGAACACTGGATTCTAAGCAATATGCAAGGCCGACTAACTATCACAAAACAACTGTATAGACTTTGTATGACCAACTCTAAGAGAGAACAGCAATCCCTTCAACCATGTCAACTCACAAGTAGCAACTGCCATAAAACGATATTCGGCTTCAGCCGAGGAACGAGATATGGTAGGTTGTTTCTTTGTCTTCCAAGAAACAGGCGAGCAACCAAGAAACAAAAGATAACATGTCAAAGAACGATGAGTCAAAGGGCACCACGCCCAATCACTATCACAAAATGTTGTCAACCGTAAATTTTTCATAGGTCGTAACAAGATGCCTTGTCCCGAACTACCCTTAAGGTAGCGCAAGACATGAATAGCCGCATCCTAATGAGAAACCTGCGGATCACTCAAAAATTGAGCCAAAATATGTGACAGGCTTGATAGGTTGTCGTACACATGTCAAAAATAAATTCCTAACATAACCAACTAACAATGTAGTAGGGTAAGTAGGGTTGAATCCACGGGGAGATGTTATTCAATCTAGCTTTCAAGGTATGGAGAAACTAAATTATGTCACGAAATTTGGATAAAAATAAAGTCTAAATTAAAATAAGAATAAAACAATTAATAAAAAGAACTAGGGTTGTGGTTCACCATGTTTATAGTTCTAAATCTATCAAATATCAATAACAATTCATTCAATCAATTATCTAGAGCAATTGCTAAGCCTACGGCCGGGTCTTAACTCTCTCAATTCAACATATGTAGTTCGGTCGCTAACATACTCAGAATTGCTAATTGAAGGTAAGCCTCTAAAAGTAAGATCTTTCGAATCAAACTCTTATTAACAATAATTAATCAAACAATTGACCAGGTTGCAAGATTAACTATAAAACACTATCAATTAGTAAATCAATAATCAAAATATTAATAACATCAATCAAGATTCATTATATAAACATGGATTCCCAAAACTAGAAATTAAACTACTCAAACATGAAATAAATAATAAAAACTAGATTTAAGGAATAAAACATAATTAAAATCAAGAACTAGAAATAAAATACCTCAATGAATTGAATCAATAAACCCAAGAATCATCCATGGAAGAATCCATGGAAACTAGGGTTCAAGAGAAAACCAACGAACGTAAAATAATAAAAGGTAAAAAAAACGGCCTAAGGGAAAAATAATATCCCTTAAGTATTTATATTATCCTAAACCTAAATAAAATAGAAAAATTAAAATAATAAAAGGAGTTTAATGATTGGTCGAATTTAAGAGCCATAGTTGATGTAGGATTTCTCATAGTTTGTGTGCACGCCCCACCCATCGAGCGATGGGTGGGCGATGATCAGACGAGCTGCACCAGGAGTTCGACCAGCGGGCGCTGGTTTTCCATCGCCCCAACCAGCAGCTCACGCTCAAGCGTACAGCACGTCCATCACCCGATGGCTGGGCGATAGGTTGGCAGCTTTGCAGGGTCAGCTTCGGAGAGCCATATCTCGAGATCTAGAAACCTTATAGAGACATGTGACCTATCAATAGAAAGATCTTCAAGTACAGTTTCCAACAAAATTTGAATCGCTTCGATCCGATCAGTAGAACTCAAGTTATGATCAAAAGAGTAGCCAAAGGTCTGTTTTGACACTTCGTTCATCATCGTTTAACTTCGTTTTAAACTCAAATCCAATCCCGAAAAGTGCATAACGATCCTTGTGGATGCTATTCATTCCTCATGTACACACTAATCAAAATCGATGTCTACGAGCATGGGATCTTCGATTAATAAACTCAATTCATCGGCTTCCATCCAAATATCATCCGAATCAACTTCAAACGCTTTGAAAGCGCCAAATGACTATGAAATCACCTGAAACATTAAGAAAAACACAAATGGAGCATAATAGAGTACAAAACAAATAACTTATGCATTTACGACCTAAAAAGCAACTATAAACTTAGCATAAACGTGCCAATAAACTCTATATAAATATGATTCATCAAGGCTAAAGTCGTATCACCTAATCAAAAGTAATTCCTAAAACCACTAATTAAAATAGATGGGGAAGTAGGGTCGAATCCACAGGGAAACAATGTTCTTTTATTTGTAATAAATTATTATAATCTAAATTATCAAGTAACTAATATGATTTTATGTAAATTAATCTAAGGGGAACAATTAAACTACAAGAATATTAATAAAATAAAATCCTAGGGCATAGGTTCACCAATAAATAATATTCTGGGATGAAAGACAACAACCAATAATCAATGCATATATTAATCACAGAGTTAATCTAGCAGTATTAAATCGCATCTTTCGAATCTTGACTTAACCATTTATAAATTAACCTGCCTATTGAAACTAAGCCTTAACATCAATTCTCATCTGTCGAATCTCGAATCAATATTGCGTAACTCATACAATTACTAGCGCTAATCTAATTGCATAGCAGTAAATCAATCAATAAGAAATTAAGCTAAAACATTAACAATTAATAATAATAAATCATCCCTTCATATTATTCACGGATCCCCACAACCCTAGAAATAAACTACTCACACATAATTAAATCTAAATTAATTTAAGCAATTAAATTAAACATAACAATAATAATAATAAAAGTAAAGGTAACAATAAAATATAAATATTAAAGAATTTAACTATCAACTAACGAAACTAAATTAAAGCTAATATAAGAACAAAAATAAAACTAAAACTAAAACAAAGCTAACTACCCCCGTAAAACTACTGCTACTCCTCTTATATAGGAAGAGGCAAAGAGCCCACAAATCCCATTAACAATAAAAGTACTATAAAACTAAAAATAATCCAAAGCTAAATGCAAAATTATCCTAAATTAAAGCTAAAATAATATTGCTGCTAATATCTCATTAGTCATTACTGCTGCCATCATCCGAGAATTTGAGTGTAAACATTAAGCCCAAATCAAAATAGCCCAAATAGCAAGGAGCCTGTGCTAATATCCGCCCGATCGGGCCCGGTCAGCTTAAGTTGCGAGCTGGGCTTCTATGATTCTTGGGATTGTTACTTAGGACTTTCTTGACTTGAGTCCAACTTCTATATAGTGCTTGGTCCGTTAATGCATAACAATTATGTGGACCTTTCTCTTCTCTAATCGAGCCCTTATTCACTAAGCTAAGTTTCTTTAACTCGGTTTTGGGCTTTAAATATACAATCATAAAATACGTTCCGACTCTAATACTTTGTAGTGGCTCAATAAGCTCGGAAATCGTCATAAATATGCAGATTCCTACAAAATGATACCAACTCTACAAAAACACTAGAAAACGTATATTAGTAATAAAAATGGCGCCGCGGAGCTCAAATAAACACAAATATGACCATGGAACGGGGAATAAAAAAATATATAAAATAGACTCATCAACATGCACCTAATAGCTCAACTCTGGCCGAGTTACAGACAAATAAACCAATCGTCCAACTAACCAACGATACCAATCTGGTTGAGTAAACAACTCATCCGAAGCATAAGCAAGGCGACGATTCTGCTCCATTGGAGTATTAATGGGTTAACACCCCAACATTCCTGCCTCAGTCAAGATATCCAAAGCATACTTTCGTTGAGAAAGAAAGATACCCTCCGGACTACGAGCAACCTCAACGCCTTCATGTAGAAGCATTTTCACAAATAGGTCTTAAACTGAACAATAGCATCATGAGAGGATCCTGCAATAATCAGATCATAGACATATACGAGAACATGCAAAGATACATGTCGTATACATAGCTAAACAGAGAGTAATCAAAATATGAGCTTTTAAACCTAAAATCTCGTAAATCACGAGACAACTTCGAAAACCACTGCCTCAGGGCTTGTTTCAAGCCATATAAAGACTTCCGCAACCTGCTAAGTTTGCCAGGTGTTAGAGTACCGTACCCTGGAGGAAATTGCATATATACTTCTTCATCCAAATCATTATGAAGAAACGCACTATGAACATCCATTTGATGTAACTCCTAATTCAAAGATACAACAACAACTAGAAAAAGACGTACCGTACCCATCTTTGCAACTGGAGCAAACGTCTCATTGTAATCAACTCTGGTAACCTGTCGATTGCCATGAACAATTAAGCAAGCTTTGAGACGTTCCACCTTTGACTTGTCAGTGTACTTGATTTTATACACCCAACCACTGCCAATCGCCTTCTTGCCGGAAGGAAAATCCTCAACGGTCCATGTGCCATCACGCTTTAGAGCGTCAATCTCGTCTTGCATTGCCTTACGCCAACCGACGTCTTTAACCGCCTCTTTGAATGAAGACGGTTCCTTTCCCTTAGTGATCGTCGCCAACAAAACACTAGTGTCTCATAGAAAAACGATTATATTCAACATGATAAGCTATAGGGAAATATTTACCAAAAGAACAAGATTGAGGAGGGACGACAGTTAATGTAGCGGGGTCTACATTTTTAGTAATAACAGTATTCTTAACATAGTGACGATGCCATGAAGGAGGAAGTTTCTCACAATGACCACGACCCAAATTATCCGACGAACTTCCCCTCAAAATCAACGGTGAGATAACTATTTCTTCATCGACGATTTCTCGCTCAACCATGCACACTATTCGAGCCATGACTTGCACCACGAGTTGGATCAACGTCACAAGATGGTTGGTGCGGTACATCTGACCGGACTGGGCTGACCCCAGCACTCGCGCGAGGCTGCAGCAAAGGGGTAGGATGCGACTGACCTGCTGTTGTGCTGTAATGCTGCTGCCGCTGAGCTGCTGAGCTATTGTCCCAGCCTGCGGGCTGGGCAGTTGCCTGCGAGGGATTGCTCACCAAATCCTGCTGGTGCAACTCATCCCCACGGGCTGGTAGTAATTGCGAGGGGTTGCGGGATAGAACCGCAGGTCTGGCTGCGGCTGGACTTCGTGGTTGTCCGGTGCTGCTGTAGCTCCCCTCGTTGGACCACCTTGAAACAAAATTTCCCCTCGTTATCGTTCCACACCGGAGGATTCGAGAAATACTTTTCCCACAAAAGACACAGATCATCCGGAAGAGACGAAAGATATGGGAACTTGTCCTCGAAAAATTGAACATCCCGATTCACAAAAAACTCATTTGTATCCAAATCATAGAGCCGCCAACCCTTCTTTCCATGTGGATACCCAACAAAAATACACTTGTGGGAACGAGAATCAAACTTATCTTTAATTTGAGGACGATTCACAGCATAAGCAAGACAACCAAAGACCCGTAAACCATCAAGAGACAGAACTTGACCAAACAAGCATTCATAGGGAGTTTTCCCATTGAGAACAGTAGTCGGAGTCTTGTTAATAAGATGAACATCAGTCATAACACACTCACCCCAAAAATACTTGGGCAACTTCGCCTGAAAGCAAAGAGCACAAGCCACATTTAAAATATGACGATGTTTATGTTCAACTTTACCATTCTGCTGAGCCGTGTCAACATACGACGTTTGATGCAAGATGCCCTTCTTCGCAAAGAACGACCCCAAACTAAGAAACTCTTGGCCATTATCACTATGAACCACCTATACTTTCCGGCCAAATTGAGTCTTAGCCATAGCACAGAACTCACGAACCAACTGTGAAGCCTGATATTTACCAACCATCAAAAACACCCAAGTAGCACGAGAAAAATCATCAACAATGGTTAGGAAATAACGAGCATCACAACTTGAGACAATCTTATTCGGACCCCATATATCACAATGAATTAAATCAAAAACTTCAGATGCTTTATCGATACTTAACGGAAAAGAGTTTCGGGGTTGCTTCCCCATAAAACAAATGTCATAATCAAAAGAACATCCAGAGTTACTACTATGAGTACTATAACTATTAGAAACTCTCGGAAGAGAGCTCACAACTTGCATTGACGAATGCCCGAGACGCCTATGCCATAAGAAACTTGCATCCGAAATAACCATTTTGTTCGCCAGCAAATTCCGAGCACGAACCAGACGAAAAATATAGACCCCATCATACCGGATCCCCGCTCCAATCAGGTTCCTCAAATTGCGGTCCTGAATAATGCATAGCTTGTCAGTGAACATAATGAAATAGGTTGTTTTTCTAACAATTTAGACACAGATAACAAATTGCATTTGAGAGCAGGAACATATAAAATATTATCAAGAATTAAGTTATCAGACAAAACAACTCTTCCTTCTTTCGTAGCCGTCGTGCTATTCCCATTGGGTAAACCAACAGATGAAGAAATGTCATGTAAATTAGTGAAAAGATCAATATTACCAGACATATGATTGGAAGCTCCACTGTCAATGAGCCACTCAATAGAATTATATGTACCAAGTTTAGTGCCATCTGACGAGGAACCAGACTTAGCACCCTTTACAGCAGCCATGATTTCCTTCCATTGAGCGTCAGAAATCGTAGGAACACTCCCACGATCAATATTAGAAACCTACTCATTTGAACCACGAGAATTACCAGCAGCACCGGCAAACTCACCCTTGCCTCTACCAGACGACCGACCACCACGACCTCCAAGACCTCCACCCGGAAAGCCATGTAGCTCATAACAATGATCCCTGTCATAACCAAACTTCTTACAATAAGTACACTCCTTCCGGTCTGATGTTCGACTGGAAGCCGTACCTATTGCATTAAAACCGACAGTCGTAGAAGAAGAAGAAGAGGTCTCATGTGCCTCAGACACAAATTGCTTACGCTCATTAGCAACAACTTTAGCATAAGCAACATTCATAGTAGGCAAAGGATCACTCATCAACAAAGTAGAAACAACAGAGCCAAACTTCTTAGGATCCAAACCAAGACAAAACTGATGCAACAACTCATTCTCATGCAACTTAGCTATTCTTTCACAGCGGAACAAGTACAAGCAGGCAATTTCACATAACTAGACAACAAATTCTGCAATTTATTTAATTCAGCATAATAAAACTGCAACAAAACGACCTCTTTGTTTACAATCAGCAATATCATGCTTAAGTTCAAAAACACAGGGATCGTTACTAAGAGAATAGCGATCACGTAATCATCCCATAATGTTTTAGCATCATTAGGAATAATAACAGTAGAACGAATACTAGCATCAAGAGTACTCTAAATCCAAGCAACAACAGTAGAATTAACAATACCCCACTGACGATAATCCGCGTGCTTAGCATCGGGCTTGACAATGGAGCCATCAACAAAATCAAGCTTGTTGTTGGCACGAAGATTGTTGCGAATCGACCTCAACCACTCTTCATAGTTGTCGACGGTAAGCAACACAGGACAAATCACCAACTGAGAACCTTCACTCGGATGAAGGTAATAGTCCGTGAACGGCTCGTACTTAGGAGGTGGAGGAGAGTTGTCGTCACCCATTGCAACAAATCACGAGCACACAAACTTATCAACACGTCGCAGCACCCAAAAGAGCACTACACACACTCGGCAGCACACCACCCCAACACTTCGCAGCACCCAAAAGAGCACTACACACACCTAGCAGCACCACTCGCACACTCGGCAGCACCGAACAGAGCACTACACACAAACTGGAAGCACGCACACAGTTGTAGCGCACTACACACACAACAAGAGAGCACCACACACTCGGCAGCACCCAACACCAGCGAGCTGCACCACACAGCACGCACAAGAGGCGCACCACACACAGTGCACAACCAAACACTAACGAAAATTAGGGTTTTGAAAAACCCTAAATCAACCAATCAATTTCGTGAAAAAATTGTAAATAAAGCAAAAAATTGAAGCCCTTATCTCACTCAACAAATGCGGAAAAAGAAATCAAACGTGATGAACTAACCAAGATCGAAGAAAAATCTCTAGAAATTAGAGAGGTTGTGATACTATGTTAAAGTAGAGAGAGATTGGAGAAAACGCCTTAAGCCTTGTATTGATATTCACAACAATATATATGATACAATACAAAGGAAACCTGACTTGCCTAAAACTCCTAAAAGATATACATGCCAAATATACATATTAACATAAAACCAACCGACTCATATTAGTCTCCCTCTCCCTCCTTTAACCCCTCCATGTTCTCACTCTACGTACCGGTGCACCCTCGGGTCTCCGTCTTACATGTCCAAACCAACACAGACAATTTTCCTCTCAAAAGAATATCTAATGAGAAGAAAAGGCGAGTGAGGGGAAAAACCTAACCCCTTTAATTTGCATATCGATCACACTTTGTGTGGGTTCTGGATCTTTGCATCACCCTTGTGACTTTGTGCCGTAATTTTTAAATTATTTCCCAAACAAGGGGATGAAATTCCTTATCTCTTTTACATCCATGATCCTTTCATTTTTGACTCAGAACTCCTTCAATCGGACGATAAGATGATGTTCTGCAACCTAGAAAGGCTACAACCTTTTTTCATATTTCTAGGTCCCAATGCAAGAATTTTTTTTCATTCATTTAATAGTTTAATGGTTGTCATTCATTGCTTTGGCTTCTTGGTACTTGTTACAGTAAGTTGTAGAGGGGTTTTGAATGATTTTACTTTGAATTCTCTACTCAAGTTTAATTCTTTCTAAGGGAGTTCTCTGGAAAACATGTACCAATGAATTGAAGCGACAGTCATGGTATAGCATGAAAAAAATGATTAGTAGAATATGGAGTTGGTATGGACTTGATGTTTGAAAGATTACAAAGGCCAAGTGGAACTCTTAACTTTGACTATCCTTAGTTATTTGATATTGTATAAAAAAAAAATTTAATGTAGGTTTTTTTTGGAATGAAAAATTAATGTAGGTAATTTTTTGGAATTAGTTTTTTTTGGACAAAAATTGCACTAAAAATTGACACGTATCATGCATATAGTCGAGGAAGTCTATAAGCTTACCACATACTCTCTTTTTTCCAGAATAACTGACATAGTTAAAATTTGCACACATGCATGTTAATGCACTAATTTGACCTTATTTTTACATAAGTAAATATTAATTAAAGTTATAAAAAAAATATTATGAATATATCAATAGCTATCTAACAACATATTTTATGAAGAGAAGGTATTGGGTGTGGACTGCCGTACGCAAATTTGGTGAGGCAGACTTGGCTGATATATTTTACTTGTTTGCTGATATGTTTCATTTGTTGGCTGATATGATTTAAAAAATTTGTGTTGGCTAATATATTCCTTTTGTTGGCTGATATGTTCATTTTGTTGGCTAATATGTTCATTTTGTTGGCTGCTATCAGATATCAGTTGGCTGATATCTTTATTTTGTTGGCTTATAGGTATATTTTAATTGTTTGCTTATATGTTTCATTTTGTTGGCTAATATATTTATTTTGTTATTGGCTTGCCTGTTGTTTTTGTTTGCTGATTTCATCCTTTTGTTGGCTGATATATTCCTTCTGTTGGCTGATATGTATCTTTTGTTAGCTAATATGTTTCTTTGGTTGGCTTATATATTTCATTTGTTGGCTGATATGTTCCTTTTGTTGGCTAATACGTTTTTATTAATGTCTGATATATTCCTAATGTTGATTGATATTAGATATCATTTGGCTTATATATTCTTTTGATTGGCTGATATGCATCATTTGTTAGCTAATATAAACAATGTTCATCACAGCTCATATATTTGTTTTAGTGCCAACAAATGACACATGTTCATTTCTCTCTCCTCTTTCCCCCTCTTCCTCTCTTTTAGTAGCCTACACACCAGCATGCTACGCCAATTGAACACACTCTGCCCCACACACCGCTTCCAACAGCCTACTGATACACTAATTGAACAGCCGCGCAACCCAAAATCACCAGTCACACACTTACACCACCATGCTGCAACCCCCTACTCCATCCTTCAACCCAAAACAGAGCAGCACAGGCAGCCACCAGCCTCGCCACCAGTCTCCACACCTCCGCATACACCGCAACTACCCAGCCACCAACAGCGAACAACTCCCACCTTCCATCACAACTACCCAGCCACCAGCAGAAAACATCCGACCACAACCAGCCCACTCCCGAAAAACCCATCCCACCCCGAGAACAACCAGCCTACTCCCGTAAAACCCATCCCGCCACCACAAATTACCACCAAATCGCCACAAAATCGCCACCATTTTATCCGGTGGGAGCTTGAGCTATGGTGGAGACCATGAGGAGAGAGAAGATTATTGCGATGATTGCTCCTGCCATTGTTGATTTGATGAAGAAGATGATGAAATTGAAGATTCGAGGAATACTTCGGTGATGGTGTTGTTAGATAGGTTAGAGTTTGGAGGAATAATGGGCTTCTTATTGGGCTGCCACACAAACTATTGGGTGCGGACTAGTTTGTGTTTTACGAATAGTGAATAAAAATCTAACGTGTCAAATATTTTGAGAAGGATAGAATATTAAACAACTATATTTTTGTACAAAAATCAAATAATTTAATACCAAAATATTTTAGTGACAAATTTTTTTTTATATGGTTCCAAAATGTGCTTGTGGTTTAAGTTTAGGTGTATTATTGTAAGCCTATAAACCTATCTCACTTAGGCGCCTCGCCTTAATCGTGGGCACGTATGTAATTTGATTATTAAATGATAAGAGTGCTTTCATAAAGATTAACTAAAAAGGTTGTGGTCTTAAATATTTCCTCCGTCTCAGAATGATTGAGACATTGAATTTTTTTTCACTATTTATATATTCATTTTGACCATACTTTTTAACAAATTAAATACTAATAAAAATATACTTGCAGTGGCGGAACCAGGAATTTCAAACTAGGGGGACAAATGAATCATCGCTTAATTTGACAAAAACATTGAAGCAAAAAAATACTTAAATAGTTAAAATTTTACAACTCAAAAATATAAAATACGGAGTACTTAGTCAAAATATCAACATCATATACCAAATTTTCCTCCATAAACGTATTTGATTAGGGGTTCATAATTTTTGAAAATTTTGAACAATAAATAATATAACTATTTAAATATAGTACTTGTCATAATTACCTATTACAATCGTAATTTAGGGTATTGTTCATGCAAAACTACAATTACAATGATTCAAATACGTATATGGAGTAATTGTTAAGAAATAAATTGAAGTAATACTATCTTATACACAATTACAATTATTCAAAAAAGTAAATGGAGTAATTGTTAAGAAATAATTGAGTAATATATACTATCTTATAAAGATTTATATATTTTTTTTAAAAAAAAGGATGTGAAATGCCTGTAGGAAGATTCGATCTCTAGTCCCTAGATCACAACTCATAAGCTCATGTATCTCACCGCTGCGCCAACTCTTTTGGTCTAACATATTATGCGCAAAATATTGAATTCAAACTATTTTTTTTTTTGGGAAGTGTTGGAAAGTGAGGGGACAACTGTCCCCCCTTGTCCCACGCTGGCTCCGCCAGTGCATAATTGTCATGAAATGAATTGGTAAATAAATATTAACATATGTGCATTGACATGTGTGTAAAGTATGATTGAATAAGTTATTCTAGGACAAAGGGAGTAATGAAATTTAAAGCTATCATAAAGAAATGCTAGGACTACAAACAATCCGAGCTGAGCCGAGGTTTATTATGTCCGAGCTAAGCTTAATAAGAATTGATATTGTTTGAGCTATTTTGAGCTTGAACGAGCTTTTACAAATTTTTGTGCAAGCTTGGCTAGTTAATTTAAGGATTTAGCTAGTTTGTTCGAGCTTCATTCATGAACGTGCCGATTTGCATTTCGAGTTTAAGCTTGAGCTTGAACGAGCTTAAATCAAGCTTAATTAAATAAATTATCCCTAATTTATCATATAATTATGATTTCTTTCAAGATTAAACGCATCTATGTAAGTTTATATAAGAAGTTTTCATTTCTATAAAAAACTAATGATGGAGTTTGCATGCCTATATAGTATGAAATTATTATTTTTTGATAAATATGTACAAGTAAAAGATATATAAATATGTTAAAGTGTTTAAAGTAATAGAGATCTTTTGAGATTGAGCGACCTTTGAATGAGTTATTATTATCGAGCATGAACATGCTTATAATTGAACTGAACGAGTTATTTGTTCACGAGCATTGTCGAGTCGAACATGGTGTTATTCGAGCTTTGTTCATTGATTTAATGAGCTTAAAAATTTTGAGAGCTTGTTTGTACTTACAATCAACCTTTGACTGAACTTGTTTACGAGTAGGTTATGAACATATCAGTTCATTTACCCCATACAGATACACATTGTTTATATTGAGGAAAAAAATTGAATTATAATGCCAAACTAGATTAAGAAGGTGATGATTATTGGACAATAATTACCTTGTAATACTAAACGCAATACTCCGTACAATATTTACACGATAGATGTCTTAACTTTTGTACAATATTTACTATCGATCTATCACGCAAAGAAAAAGGCACCTTAGTATGAGCATTAGCGAGCTCGTCAATAGACATGGGCTTGGCGTGTTTGTAAATGGCTTCGGGGGTGCCTAGTTGAACGGCACACTTATATGAGCTCGTGCTAAGACATACGAAATTTATAAATATGAGACTATTACCACTTATATTTATTGACATTACCGCTTATATGGTTGACATTATCAATCATTAACGATGTTGTTTAATCTATCACACATATATTATTTTCTATTGGTTAAGGTTCGGTCTTAAAGAAATGTGTCTAATCAAACTATCTCAGTACGTTATTCTAAAATAATAATAATTGACATTACCACTTATATGGTTGACATTATTATCGTTGACGATGTTGTTTAATCTATCACACATATATTATTTTCTATTGGCTAAGGTTCGACCTTAAAAAAATGTGTCTAATCAAACTATCTCAGTACGTTATTCTAAAATAATAATAATAATAATAATAATAATAATAATAATAAATTATCTCCAACAACCGTATGATTTTGATTTGTTCAAGGTAGTTGTGAAGTTTTATATAAAGAAGGACTTTTTGTGAGAAAATACCTAATAAAACCAAATTTTGTGAGAAATTACCTAATAAAAAAATGTTAAAAGAAACTACCTAATAAAAGGTAAACTGTTGTAAAATACTACCTATGTCTGGTTTTTCTTTGTTGACCAAACTTTCCGACATTGACCCATCTCTAAACACCCTTGAAACCACCGCAAGGGTTGGTTTTCAAGGTGGTAAGGCTATTTTCGAGTTGATTTAGGGATATTCCGAGTTAGTGGGGGTAGTTTCGAGCTATGAGATGATAGTTCCAGTGGTGTTTTAAGGTGAGTCAACGCCAGAAAATTAGGTCAACGGTGGAAATTCGACCATAGGTAGTATTTTACAATATTTTACCTTTTATTAGGTAGTTTCTTACAACATTTTTTTTATTAGGTAGTTTATCACAAAATATGGGTTTTATTAGGTAGTTTCTCATACAAAGTCTCATAAATAATGGAAAATTTGTCAACTACTATCCTAAAAAGTGTACCTTATTAATTATTACTCTAAAAAAAATAGTTTTAATAAAAGTGATTAATTTGTATAATTACTAGCTTCATCTAATTTCTGACAAATTATTAGCCAAATTATAATATTACTTATCACTTTAAATCTAATTTACATTAGGCTAGTAAGGAACAAACATTTATAAAATGATTCAATTGAGATTAAAATAAAGAAAAAATTGCTTTAAATAATACCACTTTTCACCCGTCCGCTAAAAACAAGTCGACCTTTTGATTATCTCTAAATAATACCACCTTTGGAGGTTGTCCGCTTTAAACAAGTTGTAAACAGTTGGTAACCCGATTCATGGGTTATATGGACACGTTTCATCAGTTTATTGGTCTGAAAATATAATTTTATTTAATGTTTTTAATTTTTAATTTTTTTTTTCTTTAATCTCTCTTTTCCCACCTCACTACCATCATTCTCCATAACCACAACATCACCACCAAACCCCACCGCCACCCCCGAACCAAACTGACCCCCACCCCCACAACCACTGCCCCACCATTGACCACCACCCTCAACACCCACAACCCCCTTAATTGAACCCCACCCCACGCCACCCTCATCCCTAACCCGAAATCCCACCCCTGACTGCAGCCCCACAGGACTAAACCCCCACCCCCCCCCCCAAAAAAAAAAAAACCCACCACGTCGAATCGAACCCAACCCCTAAACTGATGGGTTCTTGATAGTGGTGAGGGTGAGTAGGATTTCTGGGCTCGTGGAGGGGTAGGTTTCAGGGCGGTTTCAGGGCTGGGTTTCGGGAAAGGGGGGGTTTTCAGGTTAGGTTTCGAGTTGGTTTCGGGAAGGGGAGGTTTCTGGGCGGTTTCAGGAAGGGTTGGGTTTTCAAGGTTAGTTTCGGGAAGGGGATTTTTAGGGGGGTTTCGGGGCTGGGTTTGGAAAGGGGGGATTTCAGGGTAGGTTTCAGGGAAGGGCTTTCGAAGGGGAACGACAGGCGGTTTTAGGGCTTGGTTCTGGGAAGAGGGGCTGTCAGGGTGGGTTTCGGGGAGGGAGTGGTGAGGCTAGGGATGGGGGTAGGGTGGACAATGGTGGTCGGAAAGGGGAGGGGGCGGTTCTGGTGGTGGGGATAAGGACAGGGGCCACCGAAGTGTTACAATGGTGCTGGGGATGGGGGTTGTTTAAGGGGTGGTGGGATTGGCTGCATTGACATGGGTAAGGAGGAAGGTGAAAAAAAGGAGGGGGCTGATTTTTTTTTTTTTTTATTTAATTGTTAATAAATTATAATTAAAGTTGTTATTAAGAGTTAATTACATTGTTAAATGAATTTATTAAAAAAATAAATAAATAATTTAACCGGTTATTCAGGTTATAGGTAAAATAACTTGTTTAAAGCACACCCCTCAAAGGTGGTATTATTTAGAGATAATCAAAAGATCGACTTGTTTTTAGGACGGATAAAAAGTGGTATTTTGTAAAGCAATTTTTCCTAAAATAAATGACATTAAAGACATGAATAAAGGTCATTTATTAGTCGCACGATGCATTATTGATTTTTTGGTGGACTATTTCCATTTAGCGTAAGGATCTATTAATAACATGAAAACCTTAGGTTGTATAAAAATGTACCATTCAGTCAGGATATACAAACCAAGCTAAGGTAAAACACATTCCTCGGCAAATTTAAGTTCTTTCATAATCAACCCTATTCCAGCTAAAAATGGCATCCTTCCATGAATGAAACTCGAGCGGTCGAAAGAACTAATGGCCTGCGCGGCCATCCTGCCACAATCCTCGCCATTGGCACTGCTAACCCTCCAAACGTTATGTATCAGTCTGATTACCCAGATTACCATTTCCGTTCCACAAACAACGGTCATTTGACTGATGATCTTAAGGCCAAGTTCAAGCGCATATGTTTACCCTCTTTCTTTAGTTATTCTTGTTAATTGCATACCCTAATAGTTATTTCGATCTTCTGTTTTTTTCGAACGTAACATTTAGAATTTACATTATTCACTCACCTCTAATAAGATGTGCATTGACATATATGAAACCTTAAACGTTGCATTAAAAAAATAAGAATGAATGAAGTATTTGTATGTCCAAAGAACTCAAGAAAGCTCTTTAATAAATTTATCTTCTTTAATAATTTTTTAAATCAGAGCTCAATTTAATATGCCCATGAGATGCCTTGATTTGCATGTCATACTATTAATTTTGTGTATAAAATAAATTAACTTAGTGTACTTCTTATTTTAACAAATTCATCATTAAATTTTAATCAAATTACAACTGATAAATTTTCGATTAATAATGTACTTATTAATAAGAAGTACACAAATTTATGTAAATTGACTCTCAACACTCTTAGTTGAGAGAGAGTAAATTTATTTCCATAGGAAAAAAGTTTTATATATATCGAGAAATAAATTGACTCTGATCTCTACACAAAAACAAGTATAAGAAATACTATTCATGTATAAAATGGTTAATTTACTACGATCTGTGGTTTGGTTTGGTTTTAAAATTTTGTAAAACAAAACCAAATCGTAAATTGTGGTTTGAAAAAAATTTAAAATCGTAAATCAAATCATGAATCGCTAAAATATAATTTGGTGTGGTTTTAGACCAAATTCTGTACGTACACCGTACCCCTACCACCTTATTTACAAGTTTGTAAACTTTTTAATGACATACATTGTCCTAATTAATCTCAAATTGCACATGTGTGAGAATACATACTTATATGAGAATAGTCTAAAATTTAAAACATGTGAGTACATATTTATTAGAACATATGAGTAAAATTTTAGAACAAATGATTAAATATTTAGAACACATGATTCAAAATTATCACTATTAAGAAATTCATATATATTTATTTTAATGCATGTTATCAACTTATCACAATTAAGAAATTCATATTTAATTTATTTTAAAGTAAAATTCATATTTTATATTGTAAAACGAATACCTCTTATAGGCTTCTATCACAAATGAATAGTTGGTACAATGATAGGTTTAGTTTATAAACCTATCACACTTAGCGCATTGCCTTAATCCTGGGCACATATGTAATATAGGCTCCACAAAATTAGTGTGGCCACAAAATACAAAGTATACATATACCAACAGATAACAGTGCTAACTATTAAATGAAAAGAGTGTATTTATAAAGATCAACTAACGATCAACTAATGGGGTGTGCTCTTAAATAATGATGGTTAAAGCTATTATTGAGAAATGCATAGGCTGGGTTGCAAACGATCCGAACTGAACCGAGGTTTATTTAGTCCGAGCTAAGTTTTTAGAAATCTTGTTCAAGCTTGGCTCCTTAAGGATCTAACTAGCTTGTTCGATTCATTTGAGTCATTTTCTGACAAATTAGCCCAATTATAATGTCACTTATCATGTTAAATTTAATTTACATTTAAGCTAATTAGATGGAAAAATAATTTATAAATGATTCAAATGGGAATTTTACTTTTTATTTTATTTTATTTTTTTGGAAACAATTCTAATGGGATTAAAATGACATTAATGACATGAATAGAGATCATACGCATTATAAGTCGCACGTTGCATTATTGATTTATTGGTGAAACTATTTCCATTTAGCGTAGGGATCAACAAATCACAATAAAGACATGCATGATGATTATTGGTGTAATATTTCCATTTAGTGTACGGATCAACTAATCACATTAAAGACATGAAAACCATGGAGGGGATCAAACTAAATCTTAGGTTGTATAAAAATGAACGATTCAGTCAGGGAATACAAACCAAGCTAAGGTAAAACACATTCCTCATCAACAAAGTTCTTTCATAATCAACCCTATTCTAGCTAAAAATGACATCCTTTCATGAAACTCGAGCGGTCGAAAGAACTAATGGCCTGCGCGGCCATCCTGCCACGATCCTCGCCATTGGCACTGCTAACCCTCCAAACGTAATGTATCAATCTGATTATCCAGATTACCATTTCCGGACCACAAACAATGATCATTTGACTGATCTTAAGGCCAAGTTCAAGCGCATATGTATACCCTCTTTGTTTAGTTATTGTCAAGTGCATACTCTCATTACTACCTCCGTTTCATATTAGTTGCAACTTTGGAATATTTTATATCTCACAAATAATACCCTAAAGTTGTAACTAATATGAAACGGAGGCAGTATTATTATTATTATTTCTTCAAAAATATAGTCATTTGGATAAAAACTTACTTGCTAATTTTGTCTTGATATATATACACTCTTTATTAATCTATGTAACTATTAGTATTTAATTATAATTACACATATTAAGTGTATTATAAGATGTGCATTAACATGTATGAAAATTAAAACGTTGCAATTAAAAAAAGAATGATTGAAATATTTGTATGTCTAGAGAACTCAAGAAAGTTCTTTAATAAATTTTTAGAACTCAAGTTAATGTGCTCATGTGATGCACGATTTAAAAGTCATAATATTAATTTTGTAGATAACGTAAAATAAAATTAAGTTAATAAGTATTAGTGCACTCTATTACAATGCATCATTACATTTTAATCTAATTGCAATAATGGCAAATACTGTACAATAGTTATATGTATAGTGAGTTCTCGATTAATATTATAGGCTCGTAAGCATTTCCTAGCATGTGACACCCCAATTGGGTAATGGTATCAAGCAATTATTAGCAAATTATACATGAAATTTCGAGTGAGCACCCATTTATCTTGATGATAAACAAAACTTATTTATCTAATGACAAGATATATAGGAAATCATGAAAATATAATGATTATTCGTTAAAATGAAAATGCAATTCATAGTTTTTTTTATTTTTTATTTTATTTTTTATGAAATATCTAAGGTATAGTAGTTTGAACTTTGTAATTAATTGTGTATAACAATATAATGCTCCCCATTCCTATTATTTCTTATTATGACATTGTATATAAAAAATAACATGTACCAATCCGTAATAAAATCATTTGATGCAGTTTGGTTTGCGATTTAACAATACTATGTACACCCCCTATTACCTTATTAAAAAGTTTAACATCGTACGTTGTCCTAATCTTGAATTGCACATATGCAGGCGAAAAATCAAAGATAAGGAAACGTCACTTTTACATAACTGAAGATGAAAGTCTAACTGGCTAATACAAGAGGGGGGGTGAATTGTATTTGAGGTGAAATCTAAAAACTTTTTGCGGAATTTAACTAAATGAAATAGTGACGAGAGAAGATATAGGCTTTTCTAAATTTCCACTAAGTAATCAAACTCTTTACAAGTGAAGATTCAAACCCGTTAACAAGTTCCACAAATTAGGAACTTGTTCCCAACTCTCACAGAAGACTTCAGCAACGAAGCTTCCTTGACCTCACTTTACAAACTCACAATCCCAACCCCTAAGTACTTGAATACAATCTGTGATTACAAATACCTATTGCACTCAAGAATATATGAAGGAAAATAACTCTCTTTATGTTATTAGATGGCTACTGGAATTTTTATGCTCAAGAGTTATGTTTTTCTGAGATAGTTTGCATGAGTATTTATAGAGAAGGCTTAGTCATTAACCTCCACCATAATCACGTCCACATGTCAACAACCCACTAACAACTTGTGGAGTTATCTTGACAGATTGTGATCATGAAGAGGTTTCCTAGCCTTATCTAATTAAACCACTATCCTAACAACTTGATAACCATTAGCCGTATAAAAGATTTTCTCACAGAAAAACCACTTGCTAACTTTATCAAATATTTATTTAAAAGATTATCAAAAGTTTGTTTAAAAAGATTTTATTTGAAAAGATAAATTTATTATTTATTAAAACAACTAGATAATTATCTTCGATAATTATCTTTATTAAAACTTTTACAAATTATCTTTTCTTTAAGAAATTATCTTTTAAAACTAACTTTTATTCCAGTAGTCTTTAACATAAGTCATTGAGTTCCTTTCCGACTTTATATTATTGAGTGCTCACAATTAAAACTAGAACGTGAGATTTGCACGAGGCTTTTTAAAGAATGCTACTCCGCATCCAAGTTCCTACTCCGGAACGAACTTTGCTTGAACCCTTTATTCACCAAAGACTCAAAACATTCATTAGTCGAGTTTGTCAATTTGTCCATCAAAATCAAAAGGCTCAACAAATTCCCCCTTTTTGATGATGACAAACATTGACAAACTTAAGTAAATAAAATCATCCAGGCATGCAACAGAAATTTAAAGTAAGACATGAAAACAAAAAAAAACAGAGTAATTAAAGAACTTAAAAAAAAGCTAAAAAGTATTTATTTTAAAAAGACTGAGCAAAAGAGAAAAAATTAACAAAGACTTTAAAATCTTAGAAAAAGTTTAAAAACTTAGATTACTAGGACTTTATTAACTTAGAAAAGTTTGTACCTTCGATGTGTGAGTTCCTTGGTAAACACTTTAGCCGCCATGAAGTTTGTCTTTTCCCCCTTTTGGCATTATCAAAAGATTGAAAAAAAAACATTTTGCTATACTCCCACTAGACTACGTAGGGAATAGTGAGCTCAAATAATGCAAGGCAAAAATAAGTTAGGTACTAAATCATCAGCAACCTCACACAATCATATGAAAAATACGAGCCAAGTTCCGATTTAGGAAATAGAAGAGGAACATAGAGAATGTAGCAAAGGATAAAGGCGTACAAACCAAAGTTCAGAGAGATTAAACAAGACCAAAATAAAATTGTTCAACATATGAAATTAGAATAAGTGCAATCAAGGATTTAAAAGGCTGCATTGGTAGGATCAAGGGTTGGATTTGTGGGATCAATAGAGTCTTCCTCGACTTCCTCAAAGGCTACTCTGTTGATAGTTTCCAAGATCTCCTTGTTGCCTTCACTAAACTTGCCTTCAGCCTGTGCAAGCTTTGCCTCTACGCCTGCAAATCCGGTTGCTTGAGAATCTGCCAGAGCCTGCACCTGGCCTTTAAGAGAAAGCAGTTCCGAGGCCATTTCCTCCAGTTTCTTGCTCACCAGAGTAGTCAACTTCTCCATATCTGCTTGAACCTGTTGAAAATCATAAACAGACACACGAGTTCCAGAGAAAGCAGCAAAGCCAGTAGGCTGAAATGGAGGAGGAGAAGGTGAATGAGAAGGCTGCCTAGTAGGTGAGACAGGAATAGAAGAGGGTTCAGTGGAAGAGGGAACTTGGGTAGGTTTGAAGGTGGAATCAGATTTGTCTGAGGAGCTGATGGTTTCTACAGTCACAGGGTGTGTAGTAGAAAGGGCAGGCTTGACCACATTCCTCTTACTCCTTCTAAGGCCCCCTGTAAACACAGGAATGACAGGTGGTCCAGCTGTGCTCTCAGAGTCTGTGGTATGTTCCCTCTCACTTTGATCAGTTCCCTGCCCCTCATGTAAGTCAGATTGTCGAGCTTCCCCCTCAGAAACTTCCATATGTTCCCCCTCAGAATCTTCCTGTTTTTCTCCTTGCACATCTCCCTCAAGTATTTTTTCTTTGTTTTTCTCTCCGTTAGAACTTTTTTCTTCTTCCTTATCTCCCTCAGAATCACTGGAGGTGGTAGCACCCTCACTAGCCTCCTCACTACCCTGGTCACTGCTTGCATCACATTCTTCCTTAGCTTCTTTCCCTTTCCCTTTCTTTTTCTCCCCTCCTTTCCGAGGCACAAAACATACTTTGCCATTTGTAAGCCTAAGACTCAGTCTAAGTAATGATTGTTCAGAGAGGATATTATCGGGTTTGAGATATGTTGGGGATTCACATTCAACATCAATACCAAAAGATTTGAACAACACAGTAAGGAAAGAGCCATATGGAATTGTGGTCTTTTGAGCATAAAAATTCAAGTGTTCAATCATTAGAGCAGGGAAATTAATCTGTATTTTGCATGCAAGACAGAATATGAGGGAGGCATCCAAGAGTGATACGGTACTCCGTTTTTGTAAACGGGGTACTATACCCTTCCAGGTGAAGGTAAACAGTAGCTTATGAAGGGGTGTTAGGGCATGATGGTGAGTAGTTTTCACTTTCGGATTTCCTCCAATAAATTGAAGGATTTTGCATTCATCATTATGGCCAATGTTTACAGATTGTTTGTGCTTTAAATAAGAACAATAGCCTTTAACAGGAACTTGAAATAGATTTCCAAGATAATTGGCATCAAACGAAATTGGAATATCATTAACTACGGCCGAGCACACACCATTATCACATTGAAAGGTATTTTTGAACTCATAAATAAATTTAGGATAAACAGGGTAATGAGAACAATTCTGGAACAAGTGAGTCCATTTTTGATAATCAATTAAAGAAGTAAATTCAGTGAACTTACTCGCCACACACCAATCATAGTTGATGTGATATCCGAGAGTGTAATTCCATGATGGGAATTTGGTGGTTGCGCGCCGTTTCCTGTCGCCGCCCTTCACAGCCTTAGCCTTCCTCTTTGGCTGAGCAGATGGATGCACCACCGCAATTGGCACCGGTTGTGGAGACCCCGTGTTTGAGGAGGGTTTGAATGGTGGTGATCGGGTTTTTGGGGTGGTGTTTCGGTTGGTTTTCATGGTGTTGAAGGTAAAATGAAGGGAAGGAGAAGATGAATAGTGTGAATAGGAAGGAGAGAGAGTGAGGCCGGTTATGGGAGTGTATGGGGAATTTAATTGATTTGATAGGTGAAGGTGGAGTGAAAAGAAGAAAAAGAGTTTAATGGGGAGGAGTGAGAAAGAAAAGTGACGGTTTAAACTGTGAGGTAGTGGGGTAGTTTTAGAGGTAGTAGGATTTAATTTGGTGAAATAATTGCACTCATCTAATTCAATGTTGATAAAATAAAATCGTAAGTTAAGAAGTTGATATACATGCTTCTTATCTTACGTAGCAAATAAGATCTTTTTGTATTTTTGAATTCTATGAGGAATAGAAAAATTCATCATGAAAAAATAAGGAAGGAAAAAGATAAGAATAAAAAATAAGATAGAAATAAAAGATAAGAAAGAAAATAACAAGAAGAAAAATAAAAAAAACGAAAAAGATAAATGAGAGCAGATTGATTGTAAATTATGATGATAATTTACGTGATCATGATACAGAGAGTAAAGAATGATGAAAAAGGAACTTGAAACAACATGGCTCAATACTTTTAACATATTAAAAGTATGTATAAGTGACTTTTCAATACTTCACAAATCTTTCCCCTGGGTAATTTCAGCTGTGTTATTCACACAAGATTGAGCGTAGCATTGTTAGTTACATCCGATTTTACCTTAGGGGTTCCAAACAAAAATCACTTGAGCCGTAGCATCCCCAATTCCACACGCATCTTTTCAAACTTGTCTCTGCTTAAAGGCTTAGTTAAAATGTCAGCAATTTGAAATTCAGTAGAAATAAAATCTAGCTTAATTAAGCCCTTTTCAACATTATCTTTCAAAAAGTGATGCCTTATATGTATATGCTTAACTTTAGAGTGTTGTACTGGATCTTTAGAAATGCAAATGGCACTTGTGTTATCACAATGAATAGGAACGCACTCTAAAATAATGCCATAGTCACGCAACTGTTGTTTTATCCATAGCAATTGAGAGCAACATGCAGCAGCAACCACATATTCTGCTTCGGCAGTGGATAGAGCAACAGTGTTTTGTTTCTTGGAACTCCAAGAAACCATGCAAGAGCCTAAGAATTGGACTATACCTGATGTGCTTTTACGATTGACCAAATCTCCTGCATAGTCAGCATCAGCATATCCTTTTAGGTCAAACGAGTCACTTTTTGGATAAAACAGACACAAGTCTTCCGTCCCTTTCAAGTATCGTAGAATTCTTTTGACGGCTGTTAGATGCGATTCCTTTGGATCCGATTGAAATCTAGCACAAAGACCTACACTAAACGAAATGTCAGGTCTGCTGGCAGTTAAATATAACAAGGAACCAATCATACCTCTGTATTTTGTTTGATCCACACGAGTTCCCTTGGGGTCTTGGTCCAACCTTGTGGTTGTTCCCATGGGAGTGTGGTTTATCTTTGTGCTTTCCATACCGTATTTTTTTAATAACTCCTTCACATATTTCTGCTGATGGATCATTATTCCTTCGTTAGTTTGCTTAATTTGGAGCCCAAGGAAGAAGTTGAGTTCCCCCATCATGCTCATCTCAAACTCACTGCTCATTAAATCAGCAAAGTATTTGCACAAGGATTCATTAGTTGCACCAAAAATAATATCATCAACATAAATTTGTACAATTAATAAATGAGTTCCTTTTGATTTTAAGAACAAAGTTTTGTCAACTTTTCCTCTTTTAAAATCATTTTGTAAAAGGAATTTTGAAAGTCTTTCATACCATGCTCTTGGAGCTTGTTTTAATCCATACAGTGCTTTATCAAGTTTAAAAATATGGTTAGGAAAGTTTGGATCCTCAAATCCAGGTGGTTGTTCAACATAGACGTCTTCCTTTAAAAAACCATTTAAAAAAGCACATTTGACGTCCATTTGATAAAGTTTAAAACCCATAAATGCAGCAAATGCAATTAAAATACGAATTGCTTCTAATCTAGCTACAGGAGCAAAAGTCTCCTCAAAATCGATACCTTCCTGCTGATTGTAGCCTTTAACAACTAATCTTGCCTTGTTCCTTACAATTGTGCCATGTTCATCTAGCTTATTCCTGTATACCCATTTGAGACCAATAACCTTTTGATTTGTTGGTTTGGGTTCAAGGTGCCACACTTTGTTTCTTTCGAATTCATTTAATTCCTCTTGCATGGCAACAATCCAATCAGCATCTTCCAAGGCTTCTTTGTGATTTCGAGGTTCCAGTGTTGATAAGAAGGCGTTGAATGCACAGAAGTTTCTCAGTTGGGATCTCGTCTGAGTTCCCTTGCTTAGGTCACTTATAATTTTATCCAGGGGGTGTGACCTTTGATGTTTCCATGGCTTTGGTTGGAATGATTGAGCTGGTATAAAAGTGTTATTTTGAGTTGCTCTTTCTTCCATTTCTTCATGGTGTTCTGCTTCTGCATTTGCTTCGCCTTCTGTATTTTCTGTTTCTTCTGTATTTTGATCAGAGGCTTCAGTATTATTTGGAACTTCAGTAGGTTCCTTATTAGTATTTTCAGTAATTCGAACATGCTGCTTTCTGGGAATTAATTCTTCATCTTGGTCTGTTGAACGAGTGAGACCAATTTCAAAATCTCCATCTTCATATTCCTGTATACAACCATAATTATTAGTTTCATCAAAAATCACATGTATACTTTCTTCTACACACATAGTCCTCTTATTGTAAACTCTATAAGCTTTACTATTAGATGCATATCCTAAAAAGACTGCTTCATCACTCCTTTCATCAAATTTTCCAAGATTTCTTTTATCATTATTGTGAACAAAACATTTGCATCCAAAAGCTCTTAAATGAGCAATATTAGGTTTTCTCCCTTTTAACAGTTCATAAGGTGTCTTGTCCAACATTGGTCTGAGCATGGCTCGGTTGACGATATAGCATGCTGTGTTGACGGCTTCTGCCCAAAAATTTCTTGGAAGCCCACTTGCTATTAGCATTGTTCTTGCCATGTCTTCCAATGTTCGGTTCTTCCTCTCAACCACACCATTTTGTTGTGGTGTTCTTGGCGCTGAGAAATTGTGACTTATTCCCTGTTCTCTGCAAAATTCATCAAACATTTTCTTTGATTTAAATGATGATCGAACATGCTTTCCTTTGATGCAGGCTTCACAAATTTTGTCATTTAGGAATTTGATAGAAGGTAATCCGATTACCAAGTCCTTTGACCTTAATTTGTCAAGCAATGAAAGACTAGCATGTCCAAAACGTTTATGCCATAGAAGTGGATCATCCTCAATAACACTTAAACAAGATAGATTGTATTTTGGAACTTTGTTAAGGTCCACGGTATATGTGTTCCCTTTACGAGTTCCTTCCAAAACGATTTTACCAGTGTTATTGTTGATGATTTTGCATTTTTCAGAAGAAAAGCTTACAAAGTTTCCTTTATCACAAAACTGAGAAATACTGAGTAGATTATGCTTCAAACCCTCGACTAAAAATACATTGTCAATTGCATGGGAACTTGACCTTCCTACTTTTCCAACAGCAACAATGTTGCCTTTCTTATTGTCTCCAAAGGTCACTGTTCCCCCTGTATAGGCCGTCAGTGAGAGAAATCTGGATTCATCTCCTGTCATGTGCTTAGAACAACCGCTATCGAGGTACCACTGGTTGTTCCCCCTCACTTCGACCTGCAAAAGAAATTAAGAGTTAGTAGTAGGAACCCTTTCATTCATGGGTTCCTGTGTTGACACATTTAAATCAGATTTCTTCTGCCAAACATAATTCACATTCTTATTGTACAGATTTGCTTTCTTAGTACATTCTTCACTGCGATGTTCCTTTTTACCACAGAAAGAACAAACGGTCTCACTAGGTAAGTTCACATATTTCTTTTTCTTTCCAGTGGACTTCTTCTTATGAACATAGCCTAGACCTTCTGTTCTTTTTGTCTGAGCTTCCTTTACCCACTTGGGAACACCCGTGCTTGCTGTATTTTTACTTTTTCTTGCAATTTCTAGGTCCTTTTCTAGTTTCTCATTTTTATCATTGGTTTCCTTTATCTCTTTCTTAACATGCTCTAGTTCATTATTAAACATGATTAAAGGAACTTCAGTAGACCTGCAAGAATCAATGTTAGTACACAACATTTTATATTGAGTCAATTCAATATTCAGCATGATATTCTCACTCTTGACTCTTTCAAGGGATTCTTTTAGCATAATATTTTTATCTAACAATTCAAAGAATCTGCCTTGAACATCATTTCTTAAGCTATTCAGATACTTAACATGATCTCTACAAATTCCAGTTGCCTTTTCGGCTTGCCTTAGTTTTGCACATAATTCTTTATATTCATCTAAGGTTTCTAACAATAAAGAGATTAATTTATCCTTTGAGAGAGATTTCAAATAATTAGGTTGAATGACTACCTCATCATCATGCTTTGCCATTAGACAGAGATTGGCTACTTCATCGTCTGTGTGTTCCTGTTCCTCTTCTTCGGAACTTGATTCTCCCCACGTGGAAATCATTGCTTTCCTGAAATTTGTTTTAGAAAAGTTAGGCTTGGAATTTCTGCTTTGATCAGCTTCTTTTCCCTTGCCTTTCTCAGATTCCCATAATGGACACTCTTTGATGAAGTGGTTGGTGCTTCCACATTTGTGACAAGAAGACTTGGCTTTGGGTTCCTGATTTCTTTTACTGTATCCTTTCTTCTTGTCTAAAAACTTGTTGTTACGGTAGAATTTTTTCAGCCTTCTCACCAACATTGCAGCTTCTTCTTCATCGATGTCAGACTTCTCTTCGGATTCTTCATTAGCTCTTAATGCTAGCCCTTGACTTTTGACAGTCTCCTGAGTCCGATTGTTCGACTGGATCTCGTGAGTAATGAGGGAACCCGCAAGATGTTCCAGATTGAACTTGGTGAAGTCTTTTGATTCCTGCACCGCTGCAACCTTTGCTCTCCATCTGTCATTGTCTGGAAGACTTCTTAAGACTTTTCTGACCTGCTCATCTATAGGAATTATCTTGCCAAGACACGTTAGTTCGTTAGTAATACCTTTAAATCGAGTAAACATGTCTTTAATGGATTCTTTGTTTCCCATTTCAAAGCGCTCATACTGAGACAAAAGAATGTCTATTTTGGAACGTTTAACATCTGACGTTCCTTCATGTGTAACTTCCAGAAGATCCCAAATTTCCTTTGCGGACTTGCACCCTTTGACACGAGTATGTTCATCGGGTCCAAGTCCCCAAATTAAAAACTTTTTGGCAGTAGCATTCATTTCAAGTTTTTCAAAATCAGTTTTTTCATACTCATCCATAGGTTTAGGGATTACCTCATTATTAGCATTCGTTTTCGTAATTTCGTAATCTCCTACTTGTATAATTCGCCATACCTGATAATTCTCTGCTTGGATAAAGATTTCCATCTTATCCTTCCAATAAGGATAAAATTTGCCGTTGAAGTATGGAGGCCTTTGAATGGATGTACTCCCGAATTCCTTTTCCTCTGTGTAAGCCATTTTCCAGGAACTTACTCAACAGGGTTGCCTGCGTGTTCTGAGTTCCTGCTCTGATACCAACTGAAAGTCTAACTGGCTAATACAAGAGGGGGGGTGAATTGTATTTGAGGTGAAATCTAAAAACTTTTTGCGGAATTTAACTAAATGAAATAGTGACGAGAGAAGATATAGGCTTTTCTAAATTTCCACTAAGTAATCAAACTCTTTACAAGTGAAGATTCAAACCCGTTAACAAGTTCCACAAATTAGGAACTTGTTCCCAACTCTCACAGAAGACTTCAGCAACGAAGCTTCCTTGACCTCACTTTACAAACTCACAATCCCAACCCCTAAGTACTTGAATACAATCTGTGATTACAAATACCTATTGCACTCAAGAATATATGAAGGAAAATAACTCTCTTTATGTTATTAGATGGCTACTGGAATTTTTATGCTCAAGAGTTATGTTTTTCTGAGATAGTTTGCATGAGTATTTATAGAGAAGGCTTAGTCATTAACCTCCACCATAATCACGTCCACATGTCAACAACCCACTAACAACTTGTGGAGTTATCTTGACAGATTGTGATCATGAAGAGGTTTCCTAGCCTTATCTAATTAAACCACTATCCTAACAACTTGATAACCATTAGCCGTATAAAAGATTTTCTCACAGAAAAACCACTTGCTAACTTTATCAAATATTTATTTAAAAGATTATCAAAAGTTTGTTTAAAAAGATTTTATTTGAAAAGATAAATTTATTATTTATTAAAACAACTAGATAATTATCTTCGATAATTATCTTTATTAAAACTTTTACAAATTATCTTTTCTTTAAGAAATTATCTTTTAAAACTAACTTTTATTCCAGTAGTCTTTAACATAAGTCATTGAGTTCCTTTCCGACTTTATATTATTGAGTGCTCACAATTAAAACTAGAACGTGAGATTTGCACGAGGCTTTTTAAAGAATGCTACTCCGCATCCAAGTTCCTACTCCGGAACGAACTTTGCTTGAACCCTTTATTCACCAAAGACTCAAAACATTCATTAGTCGAGTTTGTCAATTTGTCCATCAAAATCAAAAGGCTCAACAGAAGAGATCTTAAAAGAAAATCCACATATAAGTGATAATAATGCTTCTTCCGTTAAAACTCGTCAAGCTCTATTAGCCAATGAGATTCCCAAACTTGGGAAAGAGGCAGCTGAGGAAGCCATAAAAGAGTGGGGAAAATCCAAGTCCATGATCACCCATCTTATCTTTGGCACTAACTCGGACTTCGATGTACCCGGGGCCGACTTCTGGCTAGCCAAGCTTCTCGGCCTCCAGCCTACAGTGAAGAGGTTTATACTGCGCCAAGGTGCTTGTCATGCTTGCAGTACAATCCTTCGTATAGCCAAGGACATTGCTGAGAACAATCGTGGTGCCCGTGTACTGGTTATTTGCTCGGAGAGTACTGCCATTAGTTTCCATGCCCCAAGCGAGACCCACCTAGTGTCACTTGCCTTATTTGGAGATGGCGCGGGGGCAATGATCGTGGGTACTGATCCTGAAGAGCCTAGTGAGCGACCCCTCTTTCAGCTTGTTTCGGCGGGGCAGACTACATTGCCAGATTCAGAACATGCTATACAAGCTCGCCTTAGTGAGATTGGGATGACCATTTACTTAAGTCCGGATGTCCCCAAAATCATAGCCAATAACATTGAAACTTCCTTAAATGAATCATTTGATCATATTGGGATTAGTGATTGGAATTCCATTTTTTGGGTCGCTCACCCTGGAGGACCAGCAATATTGGACAAGGTGGAAGCCAAACTCGAACTCGAGACGAGTAAGCTGAGTAGTAGTAGGCACATATTAAGTGAGTACGGGAATATGTGGGGTGCAAGTGTGATATTCGTAATGGATGAGATGAGGAAGAGGTCATTGAAAGAGGGCAAAGCAACTACTGGGGAAGGGTCTGAATGGGGTGTGCTTGTTGCCTTTGGTCCTGGCATTACTATTGAAACTATCGTTCTTCGTAGTATTCCAATTACTTATTAGATAGTTGAATGTTTTCGGATATATGCATTGGGATGCGTAATTTCAACCTTGTTGCAATATTATTGGAACGTAAAAAATCATTTTCAGTTTTTAATTATTTTCAGACACTTTGAGACCGAAGTGTCCTACTATGATACGACCCGTTCTTCTTTTTGACACACCACCTCATCTTTTTAACTTTTTTAATTAGAAATCAAAGTAAAGTAAGAGAGAACAAGATAAGAGTTTATAATATGGGCATTTTCATAGCACATTATGAGTATGAACAAAAAGAGTACTAAGATACTGTAAATATGATATTGTGGTGTGATCCAATAAGAGGACCGTATGACAATATAGACTTAGATAGGGAAAGAGATCAATGTGAAAGCATAATATATTTTGATTCTAGATTATTTGTAGTGAATTAATTATTGAATAAATTCTCAAATTCTTTTTTTAGAATACATTATATGGATTAAAACATGGCGTATTCGTGTCCTTTGTTTTGAGATTGACATTTTCTCGTATCCGTTTTGTACCCATATCTGTGTCCTTGCCTGTTTTTATGCAACCTAGCTACTTTGTGTCTAATGATGGTTTTACGCACTAGAAAAATATAAAGACCAAATTTTAAAAAGTATAAATGAAAATCAAGGAACAAAAAAGATAAACCAAAAGAACATAAACTTTTAAAAAAACATTAAAATAGACAAAAATTAAAATAAAATTAAAACAATAGCGTATACATAGTATATACTATATAGTTTGAACCCAAATGACATACGAAGTATTTAGTGCTTGTTTGGTTGGTAGGGAATAATGGAGAACTCAGATTTCCCAGAAAATGCTTGTATGAGTTGAATAGTTGATGTTTGATTGTCACAAAATTTAGAAAATGGGGGAAATTAAAATTCGCAGGATTTAGAACTTCCCATGGATTATGGGAAATCAATTAACAACTCCCCCCTAAATAAGTCTACATCCTGTGATTATTAGGGGACAAAAAAACATATCTTCTTTGTGCTAAACCATTTCGGCCGTATTTCCTCCTCCATTTTTCTACTCCGTATATTTTCTTTGGTAGGTTATGCAATTTCTATCTCCTTAATTGGATTGCAGATGTGCAAAAGTTAAACTTTTTTTTTTTAGTTGTTGTTACCATTCTCAAATACAATCTTCATCATTTGTGTAGATATTAAATGCAGGCTTGTAGATCAATATAGTCACAGACGAAGTAGATTTTAATTTTGGTAAAAGATGTATTGATGAATATGATGATATTAGTTCATTGATAGTGAGTTCAAGAAATCCTATGATTTATTTTTTTTTTTTTTTTTTTGAATTGAATGAGTTTATACTCTTATGCTTTAATGTGAATAATGTTTGATCTTTTTTTTTTTTTAAATCAATTTAAAAATATATCTTTAATTGAGTTATATATATATATATATATATATATATATATATATATATATATATATATATATATATTATTTGTTATTAAAAAAATTATAAATATTGAGAAAGTAGCTAATTACAAGTGAAGATCGAAATCAAATAAAGCTCATGAAATTACTTCACGGGAAGTTTGAGTTCCTAAATGTCAACTAAACATCCCAAACTCATTTCCTAGGGATTTTATAAGGGAAGTGAATTCCCATGAATTGTAATTTCTCACTAGGATTTAATTGGGGGGTGTTAAACATCGCCATCAATTTTTATCACATTCGCCAACATTTAAGATGAATGGACATGGACATCAATACCCTTACATACCCAATAACCCATCTTCTTCTTTCTCTTTTTTTTTCTATCTCATCACTCATAAGGACACAACCACCATTTCCCAACCACCACCAACCACAATAGCGGTTGTATGTCGGAGGTGAAGGGAAGCGGTAACCGTACATCGGAGGTGGAAGGGTAGCAACGACGACGATCGGAGTTGATGAGCTGGCATTACGGTACGTGGCCGACAAAATCAATTCGTCACCTCCAATTTTTTTTAAAAAAATCTTCGGCGCTCACCACCTTGGTCACTCGGGATGGTAACCGGTTTGAGACACCGGTTACTATGGTCAACCGCCACTGTGACCACATTAGTTTATAAGAATAACACTTATTTCGGTAACCGGTTTCAAGCGGCGGTTGCCCAAGGTAACCGGCATAAAAAATTGGTGCCTGGTAATCAGTTTCCAACGCCAGCTGACCACGGTAACTGGCGGTAAAAACCGGTTATCATGCCCAGTGATTGGTTTCAACGCCGGTTAGTTTGGTTGCAAAAAAAAAAAAACAAATTAAAAAAAAAAATCCACCACTTTTCCGCCGGCGAGGTAAGGTGGTTGGTTGTCGTTGAGATGGATTTGGTGGGTCGCTAGCGAGTGGGAGGTGGTCGTTGTCGGTCGAAAGGGGTGGTGGGTCGCCGGAAAGGATTTGGGTGGTAAAGTAATAAGGGCATGATTGTCCATTCACACCAAATGTTGACGGTGGTGATAAATTTTGTCGGCGGTGTTTAGCAATCCACATCAAATTCCCATGGCAACCAAACGAGTCCTTAATATTCACGTACAAAATGACATGCTCCGTTTTAAATTATTTGCCACGATTTTACAAAAAATATGAGTAGAAAATGTTTAATCGTTGCAATTAATATAAAATAGAAGTAGTATTTTACAATGAAATAAATATAAATTAAGTAATTAAGTATAATTCAAAGAATATTTACTCTGTTTTTTTACTTGCAAAACTTTGACTTTTATACTTTGCATGTATACTCCATTTTGACAAAAGGGTATACATAGTAAATTGGTTCTTTGTTAAATTTAATATTATCAAATTTTTATAATTTTTACATATCGGCAATAATACAAGATGGTAGTACTACCTCCATTACATATTATTGCAACTTTGAGTATTATTTGTGAGATAAAATATTTCAAAGTTGTAACTAATATGCAATTGAGGTAGTATTTGAAATAACACATTGACAAACATGAAATAAGAAGTGTTGTGTAGTAAGTAAATAAAACCGATGGATGAGGTATAAAGTAAAAGAACATTATAATATTATTTAAATTTAAAATCATTTTGGGGATAACATATATATGTTCTCTAAGATATGAATAATATGATGCCACTCGGAGGAAGAATTATTATAGGATTGTGCGGCATTTGCAAATGTCTCACAAATATTAAAAAGAAATTCAATCACATGCAACAGAGAGAAAGAAAGAGAGGAAAAATGGTGAAATTTACATAGTACACAAGGGTGTACCATGCTCATGGTACATCTTGCTGAAAATAACAGTATTTTTCGACTTTTAATCAATAAAAAAAATCAAAATAATTCTCTCCTAATTTAAGGAATTTGTTAGTTATTTTCCACATTAATTTTTCAGAATTAGATTTTATATTTTTGGTGAGATATAATTACAATTTTGAAATACAGAGAAAATTATAGAGAGAAATTAAAATGGCCCGAAGTGTTGACCCGATACCCGACCCGACCCGATTATCTGTTGACCCGAACTCAACCCGAAACCCGAAATGACCCGACCCGACCCGAACTTGATCCGATAAATTTTTGACCCGAAATGACCCGACCCATACCCGACTTGAATGACCCATTTGCCAGGTTTAGGTTAGGTGGGTAGGGCTAGTTCGTGGGTAAGGCGGCCGAATTATAGCAGGGGATTGGGTGTTCGGAAAAGGGAGGAATAAGGGAACGGAGTGCAGGGAAGGGTGGTTGGAATGAGGAAAGGGTGCGGTGAGAGTGGTTGAGCGGCACCGGCGTTGGCTGGTGGGTTGGTTTTGGGGTTTGGGTCTAGTGGGGATGGTGGTTCTAGGGTTTGGGTTTGGGTGGTGGTGGGGATGGTGGTGGCTGAATTGGGTTTGGGTTTTTAAATTTTTTTTTTTTGACCAGTTATGTAATGACACGTGTAAATTAATCTTTTTTAAAAAAAAATTACCTATTTAACCGGTTTCTGGTAAAATAGGACCATTAAAAAAGAATGGGGGGTAAAGGTTGGATTATTAAATAATATCTCAAAGGTGGGATCATTAAAAACGAATGGCCCAAACGTGGGATTATTCCCATGAATTTTTCCTAATTATAATAAATGTTCTTTTCATCATTTATTTGATCTATATTCATTTTGTTAATTATAATGGAATATTCTCTTTAAATCTGATTAATATGTTCTTTGAATCTAAATTATATGTTCTTTACAATACAAACTATGTTCTTTAAGGTATAATGTTCTTTTTATTTGAATAATATGTTCTTCTATGTTTATGTTTTTTGTTTTAACTCTTATGTCCTTTTGGGTTTAATTTCTAAGATGTTTTACTCCTTATATATTTTTTCTGTTGTTACATCACTTATGTTCTTTATTTTATCCCTAATGTTCTTTGATTTTGGTTCATATGTTCTTTGAGGGATTGAGTGATGCACATTTTTTTGGTATAGCATATGTCATTTTAAAATTAGTTTGTAAAGTCATTTTTAATTATTAGTGTATTCATCTTAAATATTATTTATTAATTCAATATTTTTCTTTATTAATTAACATTTAATAATTGTGAATTTTTTTAATTCAAGATCATGAAGATTGACGAGATATTCTTTTTGGACATCATCTATTGATGATTGATTTTTAGATCCAAAGAACATCCATAATATTAATAAAGAACATGAAGAAACTGTAATAACATTGTTTGAATTATCCCGTTTAAATTTAACTAGTATGGCGTAGGGACTAAATTTAAAGAACATTTTCATTATAAGCAATGAACATTTTATGACAATCAAAGTACATTACAATTACAATAAAAAAACATGGACATTTAAAATATTTTATTAAAAGATCTAATAAAGATTATTATATATTATAATGGTAGACATATGGAATACAAATAGTATTAATAATTTATTATATGTTACAAACAAATATAAAGTATATTATGTATTCTAATAAAGAACATTATAAAATATGTAAAGAACACAATAATTACACATAATCATAATTACACAAAAATATAAGTATATCATGTATTCATGGTTACTCAGTTGGTTACACATGTTCTTTCATGCACAAATATTTTCAAACTTTGGTGAAAAAAATATGAATGATGTTTTTAGAAAAAATTTTATAGAGAAGGAATGAAATATGTTGTAGTATTTTGGATAATAAAATTTTGGAAATAAAATTTGAATTTTGAAATTTGAAATTATCAAAAAATATATCTTGAATTATTTTGGGAAAAAATAATTTTAGAGAAAGAAAATTATTCTTAAAAACTGAATTTTTGTAAAAAGATAAGACAATAAAAGCGGGATAAATATCATTTAATAACTAATTTTCCTAGTTTAAAGGAAATTAATAATACATTCTCGTGTTCTTTCAGTTATAAGGCTATGTTCTTTGTCTTATAACTGAAAGAACACGAGAATTTTTAAGAACACAGTTATAATAAGAGTTCTTACAATATATCCATAAAAGAAAAAAGTTAAAAATAGAGTGTTAATAAAGAGAATTTTTCAAACTTTTTAAAAAGATTATATTTACTTGATCCCTTTAAACTAGCATTTTTCTTTTTATAACTGTGTTGTACGTTATATTTTTAGAATTGCAATAAATGTCATCCTTGCAAAAATATTAGTGAAAGCAAAAAAAGTTAATTAATTACTCCCTATACAGAGTAATATATTTGCAACATGTCCAACTGACACAAGTAAGGTAAGAAACGACAGTTTTCTCAGAGAATTGACGACGTTTTCAATGTCGTTAACAAAGTTTAAGTCTTAAGAGCATAGTCAATGGATGCCCAAGCAAATGGTGGTCATCATATTTTTTTTATCAATTTCTCTCTCTTTCACTTCATTCATGCATGTCTAACTCCCATACTCACTTATGCCCATTCACTCCCATTGTTTGCCCTTCAATTTTGTGGGTATTGATTTTCTCATTCCTACTTTTACTCTATCCCACCACTACAATTAGCATCATATTTTTTTAACAATTTCTCTTTCTTCCACCTCATTCATGCATGCCCAACTTCCATGCCCACTTATGCCCATGCACTCCCATTGGTTGCCCTCCAATTTTGTGGGCATTAATTTTCTCATTCCTACTTTTACTCTACCCCACCACTACAATTAGCATCATATTTTTTTTATCAACTTCTCTCTCTTCCACCTCATTCATGCATGCCCAACTCCCATACTCACTTATGCTTATTCACTCCCATTGGTTGCCCTCCAATTTTGTGGGCAAGCCCAACTCCTATAACCCACTTATGCCCATTCACTCCTATTGGTTGCCCTTCAATTTTGTGGGCATTGATTTTCTCATTCGTACTTTTACTCTACCCCACCACTACAATTAGCATCATATTCTTTTTAACAATTTTTCTTTCTTCCACCTCATTCATGCATGCCCAACTCCCATGCCCGCTTATGCCCATGCACTCCCATTGGTTGCCCTCCAATTTTTAGGCATTAATTTTTTCATTCCTACTTTTACTTTACCCTACCACTACAATTAGCATCATATTTTTTTTTATCAATTTCTCTCTCTTCCACCTCATTCATGCATGCCCAACTCCCATACCCACTTATGCCCATTCACTCCCATTGGTTGCCCTTCAATTTTGTGGGCATTGATTTTCTCATTCCTACTTTTACTCTACCCCACCACTACAATTAGCATCATATTTTTTTTAACAATTTCTCTTTCTTCCACCTCATTTATGCATGTCCAACTCCCATGTCCACTTATGCCCATGCACTCCCATTGGTTACCCTCCAATTTTGTGGGCATTGATTTTCTCATTCCTACTTTTACTCTACCCCACCACTACAATTAGTAAGGGTTTGTTTGGCATCGCAGTGGTGTCTGTTTTTTGGTTTATAGTTTTTCAAAATCATATGATATATCACAACAAGAATTAAGCTTATTTTCGACGTAAATTATCTGTCGGAAAATAGTAAATTTCCGTCGGAAATGGTCATTTCCGACGGAATTCCGCCGGAAAATGTCTGTCGGAAAACCCTTCGTCAGAAAAAAGGTCGTTTCCGACAGACATGTCGATTCCGATGGAATTTTCGACGGAAAAAAGGCGTAGGAGCTTGGTGGCTGGGAGATGAAAATGTCCGCCGGAAATGTCCGACGGATTATTTCCGTCGGAAAATTTGTTTTTTTTTTTTTTTTTTTTTTTTTTTGCTTCCACTTCCCCTCTGTATATTGACCTGTTCTTCGCTACTGCAATCTGTTTAAAACAAAATAAAATTTCATTTGAAAATAAATCAATCAATATAAATTAATAATTATAATTATTATATTCAGTTTGGATAAATAACCTACATTGTATCTCAAATTATGTACAATACGTGAAAAGAAACAAAAAGCTACACGACGGGAAAAGAAGCCGAGCCTCCCCCACAACCGGGGTCGTCGTCCCATGGGTCTCGCGGCTGCGGCGGCATCGTCGTGGAACATGTGCATGGAGTGTTGAGTCCGATCATGCGACTCAACATCTCGTCCATCATCTCTTTGTTCCTCCGCTCAAATTTCGCCATCTGAGCCTGCACTTGAGCTTGCACTTGAGCCTGTACCTGGGCCTGCACTTGAGCCTGTACCTGGGCCTGCATTTGAGCTTGCACTCGAGCCTCGATCTCAGCCACAACAGACGACGGCGGGTGGTACTGCTGAGAGGACCCAGATCCTCGGGACTGGGATTGATAGTACAACTCAGCACCTCGACCAAGCCCCCTTACTCGGCCTTTCTTGTTACGCCCGCCTACTGTATCCAAGTACAGTTCATCCTGGATTTCGGAAGACTCCTGACTGCTTGCTTCCTCAACCATTTTATGATATGTTTCCTGCTGAAAATTGACGAGATATTTTAAGAAATAATGATGTTTCTAGAGAAAAGAGGCAAAAATAAAGGGTTCTACCTTGCCTATTTTTCACATTTCTTATCAAACTAACCTATAACTTGCACTAACATACCAATATAACCTAGTTACAAGTGTTCATGCATTGAAAACGAACCTTAGAAGCATTTCACTAAGTTTTGGGACGATATTCGTGATTTTTAAGGGGAAAGGGGCCAAAAAGGGTTCTACCTTGCCTACTTTCACATTTCTTATCAAACTAACCTATAACTTGAACTAACATACCAATATAGCCTAGTTACAAGTGTTCATGCATTGAAAACGAACCTTAGAAGTATTTCACTAAGTTTTGGGACGATATTCGTGATTTTCAAGGGAAAAGGGGCCAAAAAGGGTTCTACCTTGCCTATTTTTCACATTTCTTATCAAACTAACCTATAGCTTGCACTAACATACCAATATAGCCTAGTTACAAGTGTTCATGCATTGAAAACGAACCTTAGAAGCATTTCACTAAGTTTTGGGACGATATTCGTGATTTTTAAGGGGAAAGGGGCCAAAAAGGGTTCTACCTTGCCTACTTTTCACATTTCTTATCAAAATAACCTATAACTTGCACTAACATACCAATATAGCCTAGTTACAAGTGTTCATATATTGAAAACGAACCTTAGAAGCATTTCACTAAGTTTTGGGACAATATTCGTGATTTTCAAGGGGAAAGGGGCTAAAAAGGGTTCTACCTTGCCTATTTTTCACATTTCTTATCAAACTAACCTATAACTTGTACTAACATACCAATATAGCCTAGTTACAAGTGTTCATGCATTAAAAACGAACCTTAGAAGTATTTCACTAAGTTTTGGGACGATATTCGTGATTTTCAAGGGAAAAGGGGCCAAAAAGGGTTCTACCTTGCCTATTTTTCACATTTCTTACCAAACTAACCTATAACTTGCACTAACATACCAATATAGCCTATTTACAAGTGTTCATGCATTGAAAATGAACCTTAGAAGCATTTCACTAAGTTTTGGGACGATATTTGTGATTTTAAGGGTAAAGGGGCCAAAAAGGGTTCTACCTTGCCTATTTTTCACATTTCTTATCAAACTAACCTATAACTTGCACTAACATACCAATATAGCCTAGTTACAAGTGTTCATGCATTGAAAACGAACCTTAGAAGCATTTCACTAAGTTTTGGGACGATATTCGTGATTTCAAGGGAAAAGGGGCAAAAAAGGGTTCTACCTCGCCTATTTTTCACATTTCTTATCAAACTAGCCTATAACTTGCACTAACATATCAATATAGCTTAGTTATAAGTGCTCATGCATTGAAAACGAACCTATAAGAATTATTTCACTAAGTTTTGGGACGATATTCGTGATTTTACCAACATAGCCTAGTTACTGAATTTAAATTTTAGCGAAATTAAATTAATGAATTTCTTACCGCAATCTCCTTGGAATTTTTGTTTGCCGGAACCTTTCCTTTTCCCGGCACATCCTTGAAGTGCATTTTCAGGAACAGATCAGCAGCGGATGGCAGTTTCCCTTGGTTTTCCGCCGCCTTTGCACATAATCACAAATAAATCACATTAATATGTAAACTTAATTACTGCAAAACCTAAAACAACAATTCTCATATACTGACCATCCGTTTTGGATGCTGTACGGATGATACGGAACCCTGGAAGTGGGTTGCCTCCACTTCATTCTCCATGGAACCGCTTCTTCGGTTCAGCTTGTTCTGCGTGGACCGCTTCTTGTACATGCCATCAGATTCAGGAATCTCCATCATCTTCTTGTGCACTTCCTCTGACACCCAATACAGTCTCACACCTTTCATCTTCTTCGTGACGGTGTAAAACATGTCACGAAGGCGGGTACCGGGCCGAGCATTAAATGTCGATCGTACATGACTGTCCAGCTCTGGTGACCACGTAAAATGTTGCTGCAAAATTAAAACTCGTAAAACGTAACAACAAAATATTTTTCAAATAAAATAATACACAATTGTATTGGTACATACCCTGAACAAGTTCCACCAATGACTTTTTGTGGCATCGTAACCCTCTCCATAGTTCCTCTAAGGCGCCGTATAGTGCCCCTGGATCGAATCGAAGACGGCTTTCTTCATTATTTGGTCATCAAACTTGTTTCAGAACAACAAAAAGGACGTCAGTAGATTTTGGTAATTAGAAATATGAATCACGAAATGCATATAACATATGATCTAATATTTTTACCAGAGCGTGGTCGGGTCTAGGCGTGGCACTAGATCCCCTCGTGTGTGCTCCGACTGCCCTGAGCTCCGGGGCTGTGAGTAAGCAAATATGGTACCTGAGTGTCACTTATAACATATGATCTAATATTTTTTTTGGGAAGTGTTGGAAAGTGAGGGGACAACTGTCCCCCCTTGTCCCACGCTAGCTCCGCCAGTGCATAATTGTCATGAAATGAATTGGTAAATAAATATTAACATATGTGCATTGACATGTGTGTAAAGTATGATTGAATAAGTTATTCTAGGACAAAGGGAGTAATGAAATTTAAAGCTATCATAAAGAAATGCTAGGACTACAAACAATCCGAGCTGAGCCGAGGTTTATTATGTCCGAGCTAAGCTTAATAAGAATTGATATTGTTTGAGCTATTTTGAGCTTGAACGAGCTTTTACAAATTTTTGTGCAAGCTTGGCTAGTTAATTTAAGGATTTAGCTAGTTTGTTCGAGCTTCATTCATGAACGTGCCGGTTTGCATTTCGAGTTTAAGCTTGAGCTTGAACGAGCTTAAATCAAGCTTAATTAAATAAATTATCCCTAATTTATCATATAATTATGATTTCTTTCAAGATTAAATGCATCTATGTAATTTTATATAAGAAGTTTTCATTTCTATAAAAAACTAATGATGGAGTTTGCATGCCTATATAGTATGAAATTATTATGTTTTATAAATATGTACAAGTAAAAGATATATAAATATGTTAAAGTGTTTAAAGTAATAGAGATCTTTTGAGATTGAGCGACCTTTGAATGAGTTATTATTATCGAGCATGAACATGCTTATAATTGAACTGAACGAGTTATTTGTTCACGAGCATTGTCGAGTCGAACATGGTGTTATTCGAGCTTTGTTCATTTATTGAATGAGCTTAAAAATTTTGAGAGCTTGTTTGTACTTACAATCAACCTTTGACTGAACTTGTTTACGAGTAGGTTATGAACATATCAGTTCATTTACCCCATACAGATACGCATTGTTTATATTGAGGAAAAAAATTGAATTATAATGCCAAACTGGATATAAGAAGGTGATGATTATTGGACAATAATTACCTTGTAATACTAAACGCAATACTCCGTACAATATTTACACGATAGATGTCTTAACTTTTGTACAATATTTACTATCGATCTATCACGCAAAGAAAAAGGCACCTTAGTATGAGCATTAGCGAGCTCGTCAATAGACATGGGCTTGGCGTGTTTGTAAATGGCTTCGGGGGTGCCTAGTTGAACGGCACACTTATATGAGCTCGTGCTAAGACATACGAAATTTATAAATATGAGACTATTACCACTTATATTTATTGACATTACCGCTTATATGGTTGACATTATCAATCATTAACGATGTTGTTTAATCTATCACACATATATTATTTTCTATTGGTTAAGGATCGGTCTTAAAGAAATGTGTCTAATCAAACTATCTCAGTACGTTATTCTAAAATAATAATAATTGACATTACCACTTATATGGTTGACATTATTATCGTTGACGATGTTGTTTAATCTATCACACATATATTATTTTCTATTGGCTAAGGTTCGACCTTAAAAAAATGTGTCTAATCAAACTATCTCAGTACGTTATTCTAAAATAATAATAATAATAATAATAATAATAATAATAATAAATTATCTCCAACAACCGTATGATTTTGATTTGTTCAAGGTAGTTGTGAAGTTTTATATAAAGAAGGACTTTTTGTGAGAAAATACCTAATAAAACCAAATTTTGTGAGAAATTACCTAATAAAAAAATGTTAAAAGAAACTACCTAATAAAAGGTAAACTGTTGTAAAATACTACCTATGTCTGGTTTTTCTTTGTTGACCAAACTTTCCGACATTGACCCATCTCTAAACACCCTTGAAACCACCGCAAGGGTTGGTTTTCAAGGTGGTAAGGCTATTTTCGAGTTGATTTAGGGATATTCCGAGTTAGTGGGGGTAGTTTCGAGCTATGAGATGATAGTTCCAGTGGTGTTTTAAGGTGAGTCAACGCCAGAAAATTAGGTCAACGGTGGAAATTCGACCATAGGTAGTATTTTACAATATTTTACCTTTTATTAGGTAGTTTCTTACAACATTTTTTTTATTAGGTAGTTTATCACAAAATATGGGTTTTATTAGGTAGTTTCTCATACAAAGTCTCATAAATAATGGAAAATTTGTCAACTACTATCCTAAAAAGTGTACCTTATTAATTATTACTCTAAAAAAAATAGTTTTAATAAAAGTGATTAATTTGTATAATTACTAGCTTCATCTAATTTCTGACAAATTATTAGCCAAATTATAATATTACTTATCACTTTAAATCTAATTTACATTAGGCTAGTAAGGAACAAACATTTATAAAATGATTCAATTGAGATTAAAATAAAGAAAAAATTGCTTTAAATAATACCACTTTTCACCCGTCCGCTAAAAACAAGTCGACCTTTTGATTATCTCTAAATAATACCACCTTTGGAGGTTGTCCGCTTTAAACAAGTTGTAAACAGTTGGTAACCCGATTCATGGGTTATATGGACACGTGTCATCAGTTTATTGGTCTGAAAATATAATTTTATTTAATGTTTTTAATTTTTAATTTTTTTTTTTCTTTAATCTCTCTTTTCCCACCTCACTACCATCATTCTCCATAACCACAACATCACCACCAAACCCCACCGCCACCCCTGAACCAAACTGACCCCCACCCCCACAACCACTGCCCCACCATTGACCACCACCCTCAACACCCACAACCCCCTTAATTGAACCCCACCCCACGCCACCCTCATCCCTAACCCGAAATCCCACCCCTGACTGCAGCCCCACAGGACTAAACCCCCCCCCCCCAAAAAAAAACCCACCACGTCGAATCGAACCCAACCCCTAAACTGATGGGTTCTTGATAGTGGTGAAGGTGAGTAGGATTTCTGGGCTCGTGGAGGGGTAGGTTTCAGGGCGGTTTCAGGGCTGGGTTTCGGGAAAGGGGGGTTTTCAGGTTAGGTTTCGAGTTGGTTTCGGGAAGGGGAGGTTTCTGGGCGGTTTCAGGAAGGGTTGGGTTTTCAAGGTTAGTTTCGGGAAGGGGATTTTTAGGGGGGTTTCGGGGCTGGGTTTGGAAAGGGGGGATTTCAGGGTAGGTTTCAGGGAAGGGCTTTCGAAGGGGAACGACAGGCGGTTTTAGGGCTTGGTTCTGGGAAGAGGGGCTGTCAGGGTGGGTTTCGGGGAGGGAGTGGTGAGGCTAGGGATGGGGGTAGGGTGGACAATGGTGGTCGGAAAGGGGAGGGGGCGGTTCTGGTGGTGGGGATAAGGACAGGGGCCACCGAAGTGTTACAATGGTGGTGGGGATGGGGGTTGTTTAAGGGGTGGTGGGATTGGCTGCATTGACATGGGTAAGGAGGAAGGTGAAAAAAAAGGAGGGGGCTGATTTTTTTTTTTTGTTTTTTATTTAATTGTTAATAAATTATAATTAAAGTTGTTATTAAGAGTTAATTACATTGTTAAATGAATTTATTAAAAAAATAAATAAATAATTTAACCGGTTATTCAGGTTATAGGTAAAATAACTTGTTTAAAGCACACCCCTCAAAGGTGGTATTATTTAGAGATAATCAAAAGATCGACTTGTTTTTAGGACGGATAAAAAGTGGTATTTTGTAAAGCAATTTTTCCTAAAATAAATGACATTAAAGACATGAATAAAGGTCATTTATTAGTCGCACGATGCATTATTGATTTTTTGGTGGACTATTTTCATTTAGCGTAAGGATCTATTAATAACATGAAAACCTTAGGTTGTATAAAAATGTACCATTCAGTCAGGATATACAAACCAAGCTAAGGTAAAACACATTCCTCGGCAAATTTAAGTTCTTTCATAATCAACCCTATTCCAGCTAAAAATGGCATCCTTCCATGAATGAAACTCGAGCGGTCGAAAGAACTAATGGCCTGCGCGGCCATCCTGCCACAATCCTCGCCATTGGCACTGCTAACCCTCCAAACGTTATGTATCAGTCTTATTACCCAGATTACCATTTCCGTTCCACAAACAACGGTCATTTGACTGATGATCTTAAGGCCAAGTTCAAGCGCATATGTTTACCCTCTTTCTTTAGTTATTCTTGTTAATTGCATACCCTAATAGTTATTTCGATCTTCTGTTTTTTTCGAACGTAACATTTAGAATTTACATTATTCACTCACCTCTAATAAGATGTGCATTGACATATATGAAACCTTAAACGTTGCATTAAAAAAATAAGAATGAATGAAGTATTTGTATGTCCAAAGAACTCAAGAAAGCTTTTTAATAAATTTATCTTCTTTAATAATTTTTTAAATCAGAGCTCAATTTAATATGCCCATGAGATGCCTTGATTTGCATGTCATACTATTAATTTTGTGTATAAAATAAATTAACTTAGTGTACTTCTTATTTTAACAAATTCATCATTAAATTTTAATCAAATTACAACTGATAAATTTTCGATTAATAATGTACTTATTAATAAGAAGTACACAAATTTATGTAAATTGACTCTCAACACTCTTAGTTGAGAGAGAGTAAATTTATTTCCATAGGAAAAAAGTTTTATATATATCGAGAAATAAATTGACTCTGATCTCTACACAAAAACAAGTATAAGAAATACTATTCATGTATAAAATGGTTAATTTACTACGATCTGTGGTTTGGTTTGGTTTTAAAATTTTGTAAAACAAAACCAAATCGTAAATTGTGGTTTGAAAAAAATTTAAAATCGTAAATCAAATCATGAATCGCTAAAATATAATTTGGTGTGGTTTTAGACCAAATTCTGTACGTACACCGTACCCCTACCACCTTATTTACAAGTTTGTAAACTTTTTAATGACATACATTGTCCTAATTAATCTCAAATTGCACATGTGTGAGAATACATACTTATATGAGAATAGTCTAAAATTTAAAACATGTGAGTACATATTTATTAGAACATATGAGTAAAATTTTAGAACAAATGATTAAATATTTAGAACACATGATTCAAAATTATCACTATTAAGAAATTCATATATATTTATTTTAATGCATGTTATCAACTTATCACAATTAAGAAATTCATATTTAATTTATTTTAAAGTAAAATTCATATTTTATATTGTAAAACGAATACCTCTTATAGGCTTCTATCACAAATGAATAGTTGGTACAATGATAGGTTTAGTTTATAAACCTATCACACTTAGCGCATTGCCTTAATCCTGGGCACATATGTAATATAGGCTCCACAAAATTAGTGTGGCCACAAAATACAAAGTATACATATACCAACAGATAACAGTGCTAACTATTAAATGAAAAGAGTGTATTTATAAAGATCAACTAACGATCAACTAATGGGGTGTGCTCTTAAATAATGATGGTTAAAGCTATTATTGAGAAATGCATAGGCTGGGTTGCAAACGATCCGAACTGAACCGAGGTTTATTTAGTCCGAGCTAAGTTTTTAGAAATCTTGTTCAAGCTTGGCTCCTTAAGGATCTAACTAGCTTGTTCGATTCATTTGAGTCATTTTCTGACAAATTAGCCCAATTATAATGTCACTTATCATGTTAAATTTAATTTACATTTAAGCTAATTAGATGGAAAAATAATTTATAAATGATTCAAATGGGAATTTTACTTTTTATTTTATTTTATTTTTTTGGAAACAATTCTAATGGGATTAAAATGACATTAATGACATGAATAGAGATCATACGCATTATAAGTCGCACGTTGCATTATTGATTTATTGGTGAAACTATTTCCATTTAGCGTAGGGATCAACAAATCACAATAAAGACATGCATGATGATTATTGGTGTAATATTTCCATTTAGTGTACGGATCAACTAATCACATTAAAGACATGAAAACCATGGAGGGGATCAAACTAAATCTTAGGTTGTATAAAAATGAACGATTCAGTCAGGGAATACAAACCAAGCTAAGGTAAAACACATTCCTCATCAACAAAGTTCTTTCATAATCAACCCTATTCTAGCTAAAAATGACATCCTTTCATGAAACTCGAGCGGTCGAAAGAACTAATGGCCTGCGCGGCCATCCTGCCACGATCCTCGCCATTGGCACTGCTAACCCTCCAAACGTAATGTATCAATCTGATTATCCAGATTACCATTTCCGGACCACAAACAATGATCATTTGACTGATCTTAAGGCCAAGTTCAAGCGCATATGTATACCCTCTTTGTTTAGTTATTGTCAAGTGCATACTCTCATTACTAACTCCGTTTCATATTAGTTGCAACTTTGGAATATTTTATATCTCACAAATAATACCCTAAAGTTGCAACTAATACGAAACGGAGGCAGTATTATTATTATTATTTCTTCAAAAATATAGTCATTTGGATAAAAACTTACTTGCTAATTTTGTCTAGATATATATACACTCTTTATTAATCTATGTAACTATTAGTATTTAATTATAATTACACATATTAAGTGTATTATAAGATGTGCATTAACATGTATGAAAATTAAAACGTTGCAATTAAAAAAAGAATGATTGAAATATTTGTATGTCTAGAGAACTCAAGAAAGTTCTTTAATAAATTTTTAGAACTCAAGTTAATGTGCTCATGTGATGCACGATTTAAAAGTCATAATATTAATTTTGTAGATAACGTAAAATAAAATTAAGTTAATAAGTATTAGTGCACTCTATTACAATGCATCATTACATTTTAATCTAATTGCAATAATGGCAAATACTGTACAATAGTTATATGTATAGTGAGTTCTCGATTAATATTATAGGCTCGTAAGCATTTCCTAGCATGTGACACCCCAATTGGGTAATGGTATCAAGCAATTATTAGCAAATTATACATGAAATTTCGAGTGAGCACCCATTTATCTTGATGATAAACAAAACTTATTTATCTAATGACAAGATATATAGGAAATCATGAAAATATAATGATTATTCGTTAAAATGAAAATGCAATTCATAGATTTTTTTTATTTTTTATTTTATTTTTTTATGAAATATCTAAGGTATAGTAGTTTGAACTTTGTAATTAATTGTGTATAACAATATAATGCTCCCCATTCCTATTATTTCTTATTATGACATTGTATATAAAAAATAACATGTACCAATCCGTAATAAAATCATTTGATGCAGTTTGGTTTGCGATTTAACAATACTATGTACACCCCCTATTACCTTATTAAAAAGTTTAACATCGTACGTTGTCCTAATCTTGAATTGCACATATGCAGGCGAAAAATCAAAGATAAGGAAACGTCACTTTTACATAACTGAAGAGATCTTAAAAGAAAATCCACATATAAGTGATAATAATGCTTCTTCCGTTAAAACTCGTCAAGCTCTATTAGCCAATGAGATTCCCAAACTTGGGAAAGAGGCAGCTGAGGAAGCCATAAAAGAGTGGGGAAAATCCAAGTCCATGATCACCCATCTTATCTTTGGCACTAACTCGGACTTCGATGTACCCGGGGCCGACTTCTGGCTAGCCAAGCTTCTCGGCCTCCAGCCTACAGTGAAGAGGTTTATACTGCGCCAAGGTGCTTGTCATGCTTGCAGTACAATCCTTCGTATAGCCAAGGACATTGCTGAGAACAATCGTGGTGCCCGTGTACTGGTTATTTGCTCGGAGAGTACTGCCATTAGTTTCCATGCCCCAAGCGAGACCCACCTAGTGTCACTTGCCTTATTTGGAGATGGCGCGGGGGCAATGATCGTGGGTACTGATCCTGAAGAGCCTAGTGAGCGACCCCTCTTTCAGCTTGTTTCGGCGGGGCAGACTACATTGCCAGATTCAGAACATGCTATACAAGCTCGCCTTAGTGAGATTGGGATGACCATTTACTTAAGTCCGGATGTCCCCAAAATCATAGCCAATAACATTGAAACTTCCTTAAATGAATCATTTGATCATATTGGGATTAGTGATTGGAATTCCATTTTTTGGGTCGCTCACCCTGGAGGACCAGCAATATTGGACAAGGTGGAAGCCAAACTCGAACTCGAGACGAGTAAGCTGAGTAGTAGTAGGCACATATTAAGTGAGTACGGGAATATGTGGGGTGCAAGTGTGATATTCGTAATGGATGAGATGAGGAAGAGGTCATTGAAAGAGGGCAAAGCAACTACTGGGGAAGGGTCTGAATGGGGTGTGCTTGTTGCCTTTGGTCCTGGCATTACTATTGAAACTATCGTTCTTCGTAGTATTCCAATTACTTATTAGATAGTTGAATGTTTTCGGATATATGCATTGGGATGCGTAATTTCAACCTTGTTGCAATATTATTGGAACGTAAAAAATCATTTTCAGTTTTTAATTATTTTCAGACACTTTGAGACCGAAGTGTCCTACTATGATACGACCCGTTCTTCTTTTTGACACACCACCTCATCTTTTTAACTTTTTTAATTAGAAATCAAAGTAAAGTAAGAGAGAACAAGATAAGAGTTTATAATATGGGCATTTTCATAGCACATTATGAGTATGAACAAAAAGAGTACTAAGATACTGTAAATATGATATTGTGGTGTGATCCAATAAGAGGACCGTATGACAATATAGACTTAGATAGGGAAAGAGATCAATGTGAAAGCATAATATATTTTGATTCTAGATTATTTGTAGTGAATTAATTATTGAATAAATTCTCAAATTCTTTTTTTAGAATACATTATATGGATTAAAACATGGCGTATTCGTGTCCTTTGTTTTGAGATTGACATTTTCTCGTATCCGTTTTGTACCCATATCTGTGTCCTTGCCTGTTTTTATGCAACCTAGCTACTTTGTGTCTAATGATGGTTTTACGCACTAGAAAAATATAAAGACCAAATTTTAAAAAGTATAAATGAAAATCAAGGAACAAAAAAGATAAACCAAAAGAACATAAACTTTTAAAAAAACATTAAAATAGACAAAAATTAAAATAAAATTAAAACAATAGCGTATACATAGTATATACTATATAGTTTGAACCCAAATGACATACGAAGTATTTAGTGCTTGTTTGGTTGGTAGGGAATAATGGAGAACTCAGATTTCCCAGAAAATGCTTGTATGAGTTGAATAGTTGATGTTTGATTGTCACAAAATTTAGAAAATGGGGGAAATTAAAATTCGCAGGATTTAGAACTTCCCATGGATTATGGGAAATCAATTAACAACTCCCCCCTAAATAAGTCTACATCCTGTGATTATTAGGGGACAAAAAAACATATCTTCTTTGTGCTAAACCATTTCGGCCGTATTTCCTCCTCCATTTTTCTACTCCGTATATTTTCTTTGGTAGGTTATGCAATTTCTATCTCCTTAATTGGATTGCAGATGTGCAAAAGTTAAACTTTTTTTTTTTAGTTGTTGTTACCATTCTCAAATACAATCTTCATCATTTGTGTAGATATTAAATGCAGGCTTGTAGATCAATATAGTCACAGACGAAGTAGATTTTAATTTTGGTAAAAGATGTATTGATGAATATGATGATATTAGTTCATTGATAGTGAGTTCAAGAAATCCTATGATTTATTTTTTTTTTTTTTTTTTGAATTGAATGAGTTTATACTCTTATGCTTTAATGTGAATAATGTTTGATCTTTTTTTTTTTTTAAATCAATTTAAAAATATATCTTTAATTGAGTTATATATATATATATATATATATATATATATATATATATATATATATATATATATATATTATTTGTTATTAAAAAAATTATAAATATTGAGAAAGTAGCTAATTACAAGTGAAGATCGAAATCAAATAAAGCTCATGAAATTACTTCACGGGAAGTTTGAGTTCCTAAATGTCAACTAAACATCCCAAACTCATTTCCTAGGGATTTTATAAGGGAAGTGAATTCCCATGAATTGTAATTTCTCACTAGGATTTAATTGGGGGGTGTTAAACATCGCCATCAATTTTTATCACATTCGCCAACATTTAAGATGAATGGACATGGACATCAATACCCTTACATACCCAATAACCCATCTTCTTCTTTCTCTTTTTTTTTTTCTATCTCATCACTCATAAGGACACAACCACCATTTCCCAACCACCACCAACCACAATAGCGGTTGTATGTCGGAGGTGAAGGGAAGCGGTAACCGTACATCGGAGGTGGAAGGGTAGCAACGACGACGATCGGAGTTGATGAGCTGGCATTACGGTACGTGGCCGACAAAATCAATTCGTCACCTCCAATTTTTTTTAAAAAAATCTTCGGCGCTCACCACCTTGGTCACTCGGGATGGTAACCGGTTTGAGACACCGGTTACTATGGTCAACCGCCACTGTGACCACATTAGTTTATAAGAATAACACTTATTTCGGTAACCGGTTTCAAGCGGCGGTTGCCCAAGGTAACCGGCATAAAAAATTGGTGCCTGGTAATCAGTTTCCAACGCCAGCTGACCACGGTAACTGGCGGTAAAAACCGGTTATCATGCCCAGTGATTGGTTTCAACGCCGGTTAGTTTGGTTGCAAAAAAAAAAACAAATTAAAAAAAAAATCCACCACTTTTCCGCCGGCGAGGTAAGGTGGTTGGTTGTCGTTGAGATGGATTTGGTGGGTCGCTAGCGAGTGGGAGGTGGTCGTTGTCGGTCGAAAGGGGTGGTGGGTCGCCGGAAAGGATTTGGGTGGTAAAGTAATAAGGGCATGATTGTCCATTCACACCAAATGTTGACGGTGGTGATAAATTTTGTCGGCGGTGTTTAGCAATCCACATCAAATTCCCATGGCAACCAAACGAGTCCTTAATATTCACGTACAAAATGACATGCTCCGTTTTAAATTATTTGCCACGATTTTACAAAAAATATGAGTAGAAAATGTTTAATCGTTGCAATTAATATAAAATAGAAGTAGTATTTTACAATGAAATAAATATAAATTAAGTAATTAAGTATAATTCAAAGAATATTTACTCTGTTTTTTTACTTGCAAAACTTTGACTTTTATACTTTGCATGTATACTCCATTTTGACAAAAGGGTATACATAGTAAATTGGTTCTTTGTTAAATTTAATATTATCAAATTTTTATAATTTTTACATATCGGCAATAATACAAGATGGTAGTACTACCTCCATTACATATTATTGCAACTTTGAGTATTATTTGTGAGATAAAATATTTCAAAGTTGTAACTAATATGCAATTGAGGTAGTATTTGAAATAACACATTGACAAACATGAAATAAGAAGTGTTGTGTAGTAAGTAAATAAAACCGATGGATGAGGTATAAAGTAAAAGAACATTATAATATTATTTAAATTTAAAATCATTTTGGGGATAACATATATATGTTCTCTAAGATATGAATAATATGATGCCACTCGGAGGAAGAATTATTATAGGATTGTGCGGCATTTGCAAATGTCTCACAAATATTAAAAAGAAATTCAATTACATGCAACAGAGAGAAAGAAAGAGAGGAAAAATGGTGAAATTTACATAGTACACAAGGGTGTACCATGCTCATGGTACATCTTGCTGAAAATAACAGTATTTTTCGACTTTTAATCAATAAAAAAAATCAAAATAATTCTCTCCTAATTTAAGGAATTTGTTAGTTATTTTCCACATTAATTTTTCAGAATTAGATTTTATATTTTTGGTGAGATATAATTACAATTTTGAAATACAGAGAAAATTATAGAGAGAAATTAAAATGGCCCGAAGTGTTGACCCGATACCCGACCCGACCTGATTATCTGTTGACCCGAACTCAACCCGAAACCCGAAATGACCCGACCCGACCCGAACTTGATCCGATAAATTTTTGACCCGAAATGACCCGACCCATACCCGACTTGAATGACCCATTTGCCAGGTTTAGGTTAGGTGGGTAGGGCTAGTTCGTGGGTAAGGCGGCCGAATTATAGCAGGGGATTGGGTGTTCGGAAAAGGGAGGAATAAGGGAACGGAGTGCAGGGAAGGGTGGTTGGAATGAGGAAAGGGTGCGGTGAGAGTGGTTGAGCGGCACCGGCGTTGGCTGGTGGGTTGGTTTTGGGGTTTGGGTCTAGTGGGGATGGTGGTTCTAGGGTTTGGGTTTGGGTGGTGGTGGGGATGGTGGTGGCTGAATTGGGTTTGGGTTTTTAAATTTTTTTTTTTACCAGTTATGTAATGACACGTGCAAATTAATCTTTTTTAAAAAAAAATTACCTATTTAACCGGTTTCTGGTAAAATAGGACCATTAAAAAAGAATGGGGGGTAAAGGTTGGATTATTAAATAATATCTCAAAGGTGGGATCATTAAAAACGAATGGCCCAAACGTGGGATTATTCCCATGAATTTTTCCTAATTATAATAAATGTTCTTTTCATCATTTATTTGATCTATATTCATTTTGTTAATTATAATGGAATATTCTCTTTAAATCTGATTAATATGTTCTTTGAATCTAAATTATATGTTCTTTACAATACAAACTATGTTCTTTAAGGTATAATGTTCTTTTTATTTGAATAATATGTTCTTCTATGTTTATGTTTTTTGTTTTAACTCTTATGTCCTTTTGGGTTTAATTTCTAAGATGTTTTACTCCTTATATATTTTTTCTGTTGTTACATCACTTATGTTCTTTATTTTATCCCTAATGTTCTTTGATTTTGGTTCATATGTTCTTTGAGGGATTGAGTGATGCACATTTTTTTGGTATAGCATATGTCATTTTAAAATTAGTTTGTAAAGTCATTTTTAATTATTAGTGTATTCATCTTAAATATTATTTATTAATTCAATATTTTTCTTTATTAATTAACATTTAATAATTGTGAATTTTTTTAATTCAAGATCATGAAGATTGACGAGATATTCTTTTTGGACATCATCTATTGATGATTGATTTTTAGATCCAAAGAACATCCATAATATTAATAAAGAACATGAAGAAACTGTAATAACATTGTTTGAATTATCCCGTTTAAATTTAACTAGTATGGCGTAGGGACTAAATTTAAAGAACATTTTCATTATAAGCAATGAACATTTTATGAAAATCAAAGTACATTACAATTACAATAAAAAAACATGGACATTTAAAATATTTTATTAAAAGATCTAATAAAGATTATTATATATTATAATGGTAGACATATGGAATACAAATAGTATTAATAATTTATTATATGTTACAAACAAATATAAAGTATATTATGTATTCTAATAAAGAACATTATAAAATATGTAAAGAACACAATAATTACACATAATCATAATTACACAAAAATATAAGTATATCATGTATTCATGGTTACTCAGTTGGTTACACATGTTCTTTCATGCACAAATATTTTCAAACTTTGGTGAAAAAAATATGAATGATGTTTTTAGAAAAAATTTTATAGAGAAGGAATGAAATATGTTGTAGTATTTTGGATAATAAAATTTTGAAAATAAAATTTGAATTTTGAAATTTGAAATTATCAAAAAATATATCTTGAATTATTTTGGGAAAAAATAATTTTAGAGAAAGAAAATTATTCTGAAAAACTGAATTTTTGTAAAAAGATAAGACAATAAAAGCGGGATAAATATCATTTAATAACTAATTTTCCTAGTTTAAAGGAAATTACTAATACATTCTCGTGTTCTTTCAGTTATAAGGCTATGTTCTTTGTCTTATAAACTAATGTTCTTTCCGCCTTTTCTACTTGTTTTTAGGCTTGCGTTTCATGTTCTTTTAGTTGCATTTTAAAACAGGTGTACCATGCTGGGTGTAGGAACCACACATTGAAAAAATGGTGTGGAGATCACGAATTTTGTCTGTTTGTATTTACATGCAAAATGGTGAAAAAAAAATATGGAGACCACATTTTAACTGTACCATTGGAAGCATAAAAAATAAAATAGAAATTTTTTTAAAAACTATTGAGAGTGTATTAATATAATTAAATATCTAGTGGTATTATTTGATCACCCAATGATATATTATTCTAAATTATGCACGTGAGACAAATATTTTGCGGCTCACCATTGGCCGTTTGGAACCGCCTCATACCACTCAGATCACAAGTATATCATTTACTGATTCAACTCTCTACAATCAAATGGTAGGAGGATATAAGACCTTGACCTTGTATATATAAGTCTCATTACCTATAGTAGGATTGGGTAGACCAAAATGGAACCAAATAATAATCCTTCAAACGAGGAGGCCAAAGAGCTATTAGAAGCAGTAACACATATATCCAACCATAATATAGCTTACCTAAATTCCATGGCCTTAAAATGTGCCGTTGAACTAGGCATCCCCGAAGCCATTCACAAACACGGCAAACCCATAACCATCGACGAGCTCGCTCGTGCTCTTTTAATCCATCCCTCCAAGGCTCCGTCCTTACATCAATTGATGCGTCTTCTTGTTCACTCCAAATTCTTCGCAACTAAAACTTTAACCAATAATAATAATGGAGACGAAACATTATTATTTGATCTTACACTAAACTCACAACTTCTTTTGAAAGTGTTGAGTCCCTTAGGTTTTGATTGATAGTTTTGAATGATGACAAACAGCTAAGGGAAACAGGTCTTTGAAAGTGTTCAATACAGTTGGGGGAACCAACTAAAATAGAACACTGTTTTCCTAGATAAGTTATTGATTATATGAGTTATCTATTGAACTAACTTATCTATATACAGGAAACAGTTAGATGATAAATGTGCTATGTACTAGTGGGGAACCAGTATGAACCGTTTCCTTGACTGCTATGCGGAAAAGCAGTCACATACTCTTTATTGTGCATTAACCATGTTACATGTGCAGTAGTTGAGTTGATTCCAAGACTTGGAGCATAGAAGCCTTTCGAAGATATTTCGAAGAAAGATTGTTTGCTCATAATAGAAGTATTCAAGGAAGATTCAAGTCTTGAAGATTACATGTTGTTTGCTTTAATATGTTATCTAGGTTTTCATGTAATATGCTCCGTAGTATGCTTGCATGTTTGGGTTATATAAGTGCTTAAAAGTATATTGAAGTATGATATGAAATCTGGTATAAAGTTGGAACAGGTTTCATAACATGTTTCAATTCAGGGAACCAGGTCGGGGAACCAGGTTCACTGTACGAAATATTCGAGCTGCCGTTTTGGAAAAAGATTTTACAAAAAGATTTTTTCGAAAAGATTATTTTGAAAATATTTTGTGCATCTGGAAATAAGATGAAATATTCTTGGTTACCTAAAAACTAGGAGTATTTATCTTAATTGATTCTATCTTTGTGATTAAATCAAATAAGATAAATACTTTCCTAAAATTACAATATATCTTATTCTCTAAGATTGTGTGATTTAAGGAAACTAGGTTTTAGGAATCTAAGCTTATATAAACTCATCTTATTTCACATATTTCGTGTGCCTCTCCAGAAATTAAAAGAGCAATTATTTGAGAGCATATAGTTAAGCACTAATCCCATTCATCAAGTCATATACAAGAGCATTCTAGTACTTAAATATTTTCTCTTAATTAGCGTCGTAGAAGTGAGATCAAAGGAGAGTTCTTGATTCTTGTATTGAGTCTTTAACAAAGGGGTTAAAGGCTGGGTGAGTGTTTGTGAGTTCAAACACATTGGGCTTACGAGTGTAAGTCGAGAGCACACTCGGAGTAGAGTGTGGGGTTTGCTGGTTCCCGGAGTAGGGAAACAGCAGAGTGTTCTTTGTCTTTGTTTTTCGGAGTAGATTAATAAAGAACTTAGGATAGGAGGACGTAGGCCTGAGTTGGCTGAACCTCGTTAAATTTGTTGTCTTCTTTATTGCTTATTTATATTCCGCTGCGTACGGGAACCAGCACAACTGGTTCCTCACACATAATCCGAAAAGAAGCAAAATTAGCCAACGATTACTTAACACTCAATTCACCCCCCCCTCTTGAGTGCCCATTGAACCTTCAATTGGTATCAGAGCCTAAGCTTCTCGAAAGAGTAACATCTAGAGGAGTTAAGAATGAGTACTCAAGAATTAAGTGCAATCGGTTATGACAACAAGTCACCCAAGTTTAATGGAAATAATTATGCTTGGTGGAAGAACAGGATCCAGAATGTTATCATGGGTATTGATTATGAATGATGGCTCGTAGTTAAAAATGGTCCTAATATCATTCTCAAGACAGATGTTGAGGGGAACCAGGTTCCCAAGAAGGATAGCGAATTGGTCATTGCTGATTACAAGTTGCTGGAAAAGAATGCTAAGGCAATGTCAATACTACAACAAGCAATAGGTGAGACCGAAACAAATCGTATCTCTGGCTGTAGTAGTGCTAAGGAGATATGGGACACCCTTGAACTTGCGTTTGAGGGAACCAGCGAGGTAAAACGGTCTAAAATTGATTTAATCATGTCTAAATATGAATTGTTTGCCATGAATAAAAATGAAAAAATCAATGACTGCTTTCGTAGGTTTATGACTATTGTAAATGATCTTAGATCTCTTGGTAAAAATTTATCTGACGAGGATCTTGTGAGAAAATTATTGCGTAGTTTAACAGATGCATGGACAGCCAAGGTAACAGCAGTATACGAAGCAAAGGATCTGTCTACCTTGTCTCTGGAACAGCTGATTGGTTCCCTTCTGACTCATGAGATGCTGATTGACTCTAAGTCTGAGAAGGAACCAGCAAGAGGCATGGCGCTTAAGGGAACAATAGAAGATGATGAAGATGAAATTAGCATGATTGCAAAAATATTTGAGAGATCTCTTCGAGATCAAAGAAAGAATTTCAAAGGTAAGCATTTTAAAAACTATAAAAAATCTAACTCTAATTCTTCTTCTACAGGATGTTTCAAGTGTGGAGAAAAAGGACATCTTATTCGAGATTGCCCTAAGTGGAATGACAAACAGTCTAAATCCGGAGATAAACAAGCATACAAGAATGCCATGATAGCTTCCATGTGGGGAGACTCTGACTCAGGGTCAGATGAAGAAGAAGGATCACCCAACTCAGATGTTTGCCTAACTGCCTTTACAAACATCAAGGAAAACAACACTGGTCCAGGAACCAGAGGGGGAACCAGTACATTCAACAAATGCTTTATGGCAAAGAAGGATGTACTACATGAACGCAAGGTAAGCTTAGAGCAAATTAGAGAAGATATGCATGAATATGATAGAGAAAATATGCTTGCTTGTATTGATTCCTTATTAGATGAATGCTATAAACTAAGTGAAACATACATAACTTGCAAAAGAGAATTAAAAGAAAAACGTGGTGAATGTAATATTGCTATTGCTAGTTGTGATCATCTAGAAGGAGTCTGTTATGAACTAAAAAATCAAGTAGCAGAACTAGAGGTTGAATTGGACAAGTGTAAAGTGGAACTAGAAAAGGAAAGATCGTTTGAACCAATTGATGGTGAAGAGGATCTGACCTCCTGGTTCCCTAGAGACTTATCAACCACTAGTGATACTCTTGATTTTTCAGTAGCTATAAGTAAAGCAAATTCGTGTACTAGAACTTCCTTGTTGAAGGCCTTTGAAACATTGGCTTACAACCTGGAAAACTCTCACAAGGAAATTGCTTCACTTAAAGCTGCACAGTTCACTGTTTCCCCTACAGGTACCAGTGTAGATGTCAGTAATACGATTGATAAGTATGAAAGTAATATTTGTGATTTGCATGCGGAAATCAATCAACTGAAAAAGGACAAGCAACCAGTGGTTGTTGACATGTCTATTGACTCTATGGTTTCAAAGCTTAATCTACAATTCGAAGCTTTAAAAAGTAACTTTGATTTTCTTAAAGAGAAAAACGAATTGTTGACTAAGACACTTGAAACCAGAGAAAAAGAACTTAATGATAGTCATAGACATGTGGACAAATTATTGAATGTTCAAAAATCCTTAAATTACCTGACTTCATCAAGAGGAAACAGAGGAAAAGTTGGTCTCGGTTATACTAGACAGAGAACCAGGACTAACTGGTCTCCCAGAGAAACCACCTGGATCAAAGAATATCAACGAGGCAAGTATGTCATGACTAAAGAGATGCATGTGTGTTTTCATTGTGGTAAAAATGGACATAAGATACATGAATGTCCAGCTAAGAAAATTAGTGCTAATAAGAACAGCAAGGGTGTAAAATATGTGTGGAGAAGAAAGGATCAACAAGATGTTAATGTTGTTGAAAAGGGACCCAAGTATGTTTGGGTTCCTAAAACTAATGTTTGATTTGCTCTTGCAGGCTAGAGTGAAGGGAGACACCTATTGGTATTTGGACAGTGGTTGCTCAAGACACATGTCCGGGGATAAAGATCAATTCCTTTCACTAGTGGCCTTTGATGGAGGAAGTGTCACCTTTGGGGATAACAGCAAGGGAACCATCACTGGTTTAGGTAAGGTTGGTAAGACACTTTCTAACGCAATAGATGATGTTTATTATGTTGAAGGCTTGCAACATAATCTCTTGAGTATTTCTCAATTATGTGACAAAGGTAATAGAGTTGAGTTTCAAGCCAACCTATGTCACATAGTTAACTCACAAACAGGAGAACTTGTATGTGAGGGAACCAGGAAGCATGATGTTTACATCACCTTCTTAGATAAAATCCCTCAAGACAAGTCCATCTGTTTGAAAGCTGTTTCTGACAATAATCAATGGATTTGGCATAAGAGGTTTGGACATGCTAGCCTAACACTTCTAAACAAACTTAAAATACGTGACTTAGTTGTAGGTCTTCCTAACATTAAGTATGAAGCTGATAAAGTTTGTTCTGAATGTGTAAGGGGGAAACAGGTCAAAATTTCTTTTAAGCCTAAAACTATTATGAGTACCAGCAGACCCTTCGAACTTGTACATATTGACTTGTGTGGTCCCATGAGAGTACAAAGTCGAAGAGGTCATAGATATGTCTGTGTTATGGTTGATGATTATTCTAGGTACACTTGGGTAATGATGTTACACACAAAGGATGAAACGTTTGAAGAATGGGTAACATTGGTGAAACAAGTGGAGAACCAGCTCACCCACAAGCTGGTCTCGGTAAGATCAGACCATGGTACTGAATTTGATAATGCTAACTTTATTGATTATTGTAGGGAACATGGAGTTAATCACAACTTCTCAGCCCCTAGAACACCTCAACAAAATGGTGTTGTAGAAAGGAAGAATAGAACTCTTGAGGAGATGGCGAGGACGATGCTCATTGAGAGTGGTCTCCCAAAGAGTTTTTGGGGAGAAGCTGTTGACACTGCTTGCTATATATTGAATAGAGGTCTCATTAGACCAAAGTTAAATAAGACTCCATATGAACTTCTTAAAGGTCGAAAGCCCAACATCACATACTTTCGTGTCTTTGGATATAAATGTTATGTGCATAATAATGGGAAGAATCAACTTGATAAGTTTGATCCTAGAAGTGATGAGGGAATCTTTCTTGGATACTCTTCTCACAGCAAAGCATATAGAGTCTTCAATAAAAGGACTCTCTGTGTTGAGGAGAGTGTCCATGTCATTTTTGATGAATTTAACATGTCTTCTGAGATTGCGCAGGTACAACCTGATGAAGTGATAATTTATTATATTTTCTTTTTAATTTTTATTTGTAAATAATCTAATCTAAAGATGCACGCAATTTAAATAGACAAGGGGGTGGTTGACTGGTGAGGTTGAGTTTTTTCTTTTTTTTTTTTTATTTTTGGTGAGATAAGTGTTTTTTAAAAATTGTTTTGAAAATAATTTAATTATTAGCAAAAAAAAAAAAACCTAAATATAGTTAAAGATTTAATAAAAGTTATGATTAATGTCATAAGTAACAAGTACGGAGTATCAATAATTCATGATTATCAAAGTAATAAGAGTTCTTACAATATATCCATAAAAGAAAAAAGTTAAAAATAGAGTGTTAATAAAGAGAATTTTTCAAACTTTTTAAAAAGATTATATTTACTTGATCCCTTTAAACTAGCATTTTTCTTTTTATAACTGTGTTGTACGTTATATTTTTAGAATTGCAATAAATGTCATCCTTGCAAAAATATTAGTGAAAGCAAAAAAAGTTAATTAATTACTCCCTATACAGAGTAATATATTTGCAACATGTCCAACTGACACAAGTAAGGTAAGAAACGACAGTTTTCTCAGAGAATTGACGACGTTTTCAATGTCGTTAACAAAGTTTAAGTCTTAAGAGCATAGTCAATGGATGCCCAAGCAAATGGTGGTCATCGTATTTTTTTTATCAATTTCTCTCTCTTTCACTTCATTCATGCATGTCTAACTCCCATACTCACTTATGCCCATTCACTCCCATTGTTTGCCCTTCAATTTTGTGGGTATTGATTTTCTCATTCCTACTTTTACTCTATCCCACCACTACAATTAGCATCATATTTTTTTAACAATTTCTCTTTCTTCCACCTCATTCATGCATGCCCAACTTCCATGCCCACTTATGCCCATGCACTCCCATTGGTTGCCCTCCAATTTTGTGGGCATTAATTTTCTCATTCCTACTTTTACTCTACCCCACCACTACAATTAGCATCATATTTTTTTTATCAATTTCTCTCTCTTCCACCTCATTCATGCATGCCCAACTCCCATACTCACTTATGCTTATTCACTCCCATTGGTTGCCCTCCAATTTTGTGGGCAAGCCCAACTCCTATAACCCACTTATGCCCATTCACTCCTATTGGTTGCCCTTCAATTTTGTGGGCATTGATTTTCTCATTCGTACTTTTACTCTACCCCACCACTACAATTAGCATCATATTCTTTTTAACAATTTTTCTTTCTTCCACCACATTCATGCATGCCCAACTCCCATGCCCGCTTATGCCCATGCACTCCCATTGGTTGCCCTCCAATTTTGTGGGCATTAATTTTTTCATTCCTACTTTTACTTTACCCTACCACTACAATTAGCATCATATTTTTTTTTATCAATTTCTCTCTCTTCCACCTCATTCATGCATGCCCAACTCCCATACCCACTTATGCCCATTCACTCCCATTGGTTGCCCTTCAATTTTGTGGGCATTGATTTTCTCATTCCTACTTTTACTCTACCCCACCACTACAATTAGCATCATATTTTTTTTAACAATTTCTCTTTCTTCCACCTCATTTATGCATGTCCAACTCCCATGTCCACTTATGCCCATGCACTCCCATTGGTTGCCCTCCAATTTTGTGGGCATTGATTTTCTCATTCCTACTTTTACTCTACCCCACCACTACAATTAGTAAGGGTTTGTTTGGCATCGATGTGGTGTCTGTTTTTTGGTTTATAGTTTTTCAAAATCATATGATATATCACAACAAGAATTAAGCTTATTTCCGACGGAAATTATCTGTCGGAAAATAGTAAATTTTCGTCGGAAATGGTCATTTCCGACGGAATTCCGCCGGAAAATGTCTGTCGGAAAACCCTTCGTCAGAAAAAAAGGTCGTTTCCGACAGACATGTCGATTCCGATGGAATTTTCGACGGAAAAAAGGCGTAGGAGCTTGGTGGCTGGGAGATGAAAATGTCCGTCGGAAATGTCCGACGGATTATTTCCGTCGGAAAATTTGTTTTTTTTTTTTTTTTTTTTTTTTGCTTCCACTTCCCTCTGTATATTGACCTGTTCTTCGCTACTGCAATCTGTTTAAAACAAAATAAAATTTCATTTGAAAATAAATCAATCAATATAAATTAATAATTATAATTATTATATTCAGTTTGGATAAATAACCTACATTGTATCTCAAATTATGTACAATACGTGAAAAGAAACAAAAAGCTACACGACGGGAAAAGAAGCCGGGCCTCCCCCACAACCGGGGTCGTCGTCCCATGGGTCTCGCGGCTGCGGCGGCATCGTCGTGGAACATGTGCATGGAGTGTTGAGTCCGATCATGCGACTCAACATCTCGTCCATCATCTCTTTGTTCCTCCGCTCAAGTTTCGCCATCTGAGCCTGCACTTGAGCTTGCACTTGAGCCTGTACCTGGGCCTGCACTTGAGCCTGTACCTGGGCCTGCATTTGAGCTTGCATTCGAGCCTCGATCTCAGCCACAACAGACGACGGCGGGTGCTACTGCTGAGAGGACCCAGATCCTCGGGACTGGGATTGATAGTACAACTCAGCACCTCGACCAAGCCCCCTTACTCGGCCTTTCTTGTTACGCCCGCCTACTGTATCCAAGTACAGTTCATCCTGGATTTCGGAAGACTCCTGACTGCTTGCTTCCTCAACCATTTTATGATATGTTTCCTGCTGAAAATTGACGAGATATATTAAGAAATAATGATGTTTCTAGAGAAAAGAGGCAAAAATAAAGGGTTCTACCTTGCCTATTTTTCACATTTCTTATCAAACTAACCTATAACTTGCACTAACATACCAATATAACCTAGTTACAAGTGTTCATGCATTGAAAACGAACCTTAGAAGCATTTCACTAAGTTTTGGGACGATATTCGTGATTTTTAAGGGGAAAGGGGCCAAAAAGGGTTCTACCTTGCCTACTTTCACATTTCTTATCAAACTAACCTATAACTTGAACTAACATACCAATATAGCCTAGTTACAAGTGTTCATGCATTGAAAACGAACCTTAGAAGTATTTCACTAAGTTTTGGGACGATATTCGTGATTTTCAAGGGAAAAGGGGCCAAAAAGGGTTCTACCTTGCCTATTTTTCACATTTCTTATCAAACTAACCTATAACTTGCACTAACATACCAATATAGCCTAGTTACAAGTGTTCATGCATTGAAAACGAACCTTAGAAGCATTTCACTAAGTTTTGGGACGATATTCGTGATTTTTAAGGGGAAAGGGGCCAAAAAGGGTTCTACCTTGCCTACTTTTCACATTTCTTATCAAAATAACCTATAACTTGCACTAACATACCAATATAGCCTAGTTACAAGTGTTCATATATTGAAAACGAACCTTAGAAGCTTTTCACTAAGTTTTGGGACAATATTCGTGATTTTCAAGGGGAAAGGGGCTAAAAAGGGTTCTACCTTGCCTATTTTTCACATTTCTTATCAAACTAACCTATAACTTGTACTAACATACCAATATAGCCTAGTTACAAGTGTTCATGCATTAAAAACGAACCTTAGAAGTATTTCACTAAGTTTTGGGACGATATTCGTGATTTTCAAGGGAAAAGGGGCCAAAAAGGGTTCTACCTTGCCTATTTTTCACATTTCTTACCAAACTAACCTATAACTTGCACTAACATACCAATATAGCCTATTTACAAGTGTTCATGCATTGAAAATGAACCTTAGAAGCATTTCACTAAGTTTTGGGACGATATTTGTGATTTTAAGGGGAAAGGGGCCAAAAAGGGTTCTACCTTGCCTATTTTTCACATTTCTTATCAAACTAACCTATAACTTGTACTAACATGCCAATATAGCCTAGTTACAAGTGTTCATGCATTGAAAACGAACCTTAGAAGCATTTCACTAAGTTTTGGGACGATATTCGTGATTTCAAGGGAAAAGGGGCAAAAAAGGGTTCTACCTCGCCTATTTTTCACATTTCTTTTCAAACTAGCCTATAACTTGCACTAACATATCAATATAGCTTAGTTATAAGTGCTCATGCATTGAAAACGAACCTATAAGAATTATTTCACTAAGTTTTGGGACGATATTCGTGATTTTACCAACATAGCCTAGTTACTGAATTTAAATTTTAGCGAAATTAAATTAATGAATTTCCTACCGCAATCTCCTTGGAATTTTTGTTTGCCGGAACCTTTCCTTTTCCCGGCACATCCTTGAAGTGCATTTTCAGGAACAGATTAGCAGCGGATGGCAGTTTCCCTTGGTTTTCCGCCGCCTTTGCACATAATCACAAATAAATCACATTAATATGTAAACTTAATTACTGCAAAACCTAAAACAACAATTCTCATATACTGACCATCCGTTTTGGATGCTGTACGGATGATACGGAACCCTGGAAGTGGGTTGCCTCCACTTCATTCTCCATGGAACCGCTTCTTCGGTTCAGCTTGTTCTGCGTGGACCGCTTCTTGTACATGCCATCAGATTCAGGAATCTCCATCATCTTCTTGTGCACTTCCTCTGACACCCAATACAGTCTCACACCTTTCATCTTCTTCGTGACGGTGTAAAACATGTCACGAAGGCGGGTACCGGGCCGAGCATTAAATGTCGATCGTACATGACTGTCCAGCTCTGGTGACCACGTAAAATGTTGCTGCAAAATTAAAACTCGTAAAACGTAACAACAAAATATTTTTCAAATAAAATAATACACAATTGTATTGGTACATACCCTGAACAAGTTCCACCAATGACTTTTTGTGGCATCGTAACCCTCTCCATAGTTCCTCCAAGGCGCTGTATAGTGCCCCTGGATCGAATCGAAGACGGCTTTCTTCATTATTTGGTCATCAAACTTGTTTCAGAACAACAAAAAGGACGTCAGTAGATTTTGATAATTAGAAATATGAATCACGAAATGCATATAACATATGATCTAATATTTTTACCAGAGCGTGGTCGGGTCTAGGCGTGGCACTAGATCCCCTCGTGTGTGCTCCGACTGCCCTGAGCTCCGGGGCTGTGAGTAAGCAAATATGGTACCTGAGTGTCACTTATAACATATGATCTAATATTTTTTTTGGGAAGTGTTGGAAAGTGAGGGGACAACTGTCCCCCCTTGTCCCACGCTAGCTCCGCCAGTGCATAATTGTCATGAAATGAATTGGTAAATAAATATTAACATATGTGCATTGACATGTGTGTAAAGTATGATTGAATAAGTTATTCTAGGACAAAGGGAGTAATGAAATTTAAAGCTATCATAAAGAAATGCTAGGACTACAAACAATCCGAGCTGAGCCGAGGTTTATTATGTCCGAGCTAAGCTTAATAAGAATTGATATTGTTTGAGCTATTTTGAGCTTGAACGAGCTTTTACAAATTTTTGTGCAAGCTTGGCTAGTTAATTTAAGGATTTAGCTAGTTTGTTCGAGCTTCATTCATGAACGTGCCGGTTTGCATTTCGAGTTTAAGCTTGAGCTTGAACGAGCTTAAATCAAGCTTAATTAAATAAATTATCCCTAATTTATCATATAATTATGATTTCTTTCAAGATTAAATGCATCTATGTAATTTTATATAAGAAGTTTTCATTTCTATAAAAAACTAATGATGGAGTTTGCATGCCTATATAGTATGAAATTATTATGTTTTATAAATATGTACAAGTAAAAGATATATAAATATGTTAAAGTGTTTAAAGTAATAGAGATCTTTTGAGATTGAGCGACCTTTGAATGAGTTATTATTATCGAGCATGAACATGCTTATAATTGAACTGAACGAGTTATTTGTTCACGAGCATTGTCGAGTCGAACATGGTGTTATTCGAGCTTTGTTCATTTATTGAATGAGCTTAAAAATTTTGAGAGCTTGTTTGTACTTACAATCAACCTTTGACTGAACTTGTTTACGAGTAGGTTATGAACATATCAGTTCATTTACCCCATACAGATACGCATTGTTTATATTGAGGAAAAAAATTGAATTATAATGCCAAACTAGATATAAGAAGGTGATGATTATTGGACAATAATTACCTTGTAATACTAAACGCAATACTCCGTACAATATTTACACGATAGATGTCTTAACTTTTGTACAATATTTACTATCGATCCATCACGCAAAGAAAAAGGCACCTTAGTATGAGCATTAGCGAGCTCGTCAATAGACATGGGCTTGGCGTGTTTGTAAATGGCTTCGGGGGTGCCTAGTTGAACGGCACACTTATATGAGCTCGTGCTAAGACATACGAAATTTATAAATATGAGACTATTACCACTTATATTTATTGACATTACCGCTTATATGGTTGACATTATCAACCATTAACGATGTTGTTTAATCTATCACACATATATTATTTTCTATTGGTTAAGGATCGGTCTTAAAGAAATGTGTCTAATCAAACTATCTCAGTACGTTATTCTAAAATAATAATAATTGACATTACCACTTATATGGTTGACATTATTATCGTTGACGATGTTGTTTAATCTATCACACATATATTATTTTCTATTGGCTAAGGTTCGACCTTAAAAAAATGTGTCTAATCAAACTATCTCAGTACGTTATTCTAAAATAATAATAATAATAATAATAATAATAATAATAATAATAAATTATCTCCAACAACCGTATGATTTTGATTTGTTCAAGGTAGTTGTGAAGTTTTATATAAAGAAGGACTTTTTGTGAGAAAATACCTAATAAAACCAAATTTTGTGAGAAATTACCTAATAAAAAAATGTTAAAAGAAACTACCTAATAAAAGGTAAACTGTTGTAAAATACTACCTATGTCTGGTTTTTCTTTGTTGACCAAACTTTCCGACATTGACCCATCTCTAAACACCCTTGAAACCACCGCAAGGGTTGGTTTTCAAGGTGGTAAGGCTATTTTCGAGTTGATTTAGGGATATTCCGAGTTAGTGGGGGTAGTTTCGAGCTATGAGATGATAGTTCCAGTGGTGTTTTAAGGTGAGTCAACGCCAGAAAATTAGGTCAACGGTGGAAATTCGACCATAGGTAGTATTTTACAATATTTTACCTTTTATTAGGTAGTTTCTTACAACATTTTTTTTATTAGGTAGTTTATCACAAAATATGGGTTTTATTAGGTAGTTTCTCATACAAAGTCTCATAAATAATGGAAAATTTGTCAACTACTATCCTAAAAAGTGTACCTTATTAATTATTACTCTAAAAAAAATAGTTTTAATAAAAGTGATTAATTTGTATAATTACTAGCTTCATCTAATTTCTGACAAATTATTAGCCAAATTATAATATTACTTATCACTTTAAATCTAATTTACATTAGGCTAGTAAGGAACAAACATTTATAAAATGATTCAATTGAGATTAAAATAAAGAAAAAATTGCTTTAAATAATACCACTTTTCACCCGTCCGCTAAAAACAAGTCGACTTTTTGATTATCTCTAAATAATACCACCTTTGGAGGTTGTCCGCTTTAAACAAGTTGTAAACAGTTGGTAACGCGATTCATGGGTTATATGGACACGTGTCATCAGTTTATTGGTCTGAAAATATAATTTTATTTAATGTTTTTAATTTTTAAAATTTTTTTTTTCTTTAATCTCTCTTTTCCCACCTCACTACCATCATTCTCCATAACCACAACATCACCACCAAACCCCACCGCCACCCCTGAACCAAACTGACCCCCACCCCCACAACCACTGCCCCACCATTGACCACCACCCTCAACACCCACAACCCCCTTAATTGAACCCCACCCCACGCCACCCTCATCCCTAACCCAAAATCCCACCCCTGACTGCAGCCCCACAGGACTAAACCCCCCCCCCCCCAAAAAAAACCCACCACGTCGAATCGAACCCAACCCCTAAACTGATGGGTTCTTGATAGTGCTGAGGGTGAGTAGGATTTCTGGGCTCGTGGAGGGGTAGGTTTCAGGGCAGTTTCAGGGCTGGGTTTCGGGAAAGGGGGGGTTTTCAGGTTAGGTTTCGAGTTGGTTTCGGGAAGGGGAGGTTTCTGGGCGGTTTCAGGAAGGGTTGGGTTTTCAAGGTTAGTTTCGGGAAGGGGATTTTTAGGGGGGTTTCGGGGCTGGGTTTGGAAAGGGGGGATTTCAGGGTGGGTTTCAGGGAAGGGCTTTCGAAGGGGAACGACAGGCGGTTTTAGGGCTTGGTTCTGGGAAGAGGGGCTGTCAGGGTGGGTTTCGGGGAGGGAGTGGTGAGGCTAGGGATGGGGGTAGGGTGGACAATGGTGGTCGGAAAGGGGAGGGGGCGGTTCTGGTGGTGGGGATAAGGACAGGGGCCACCGAAGTGTTACAATGGTGGTGGGGATGGGGGTTGTTTAAGGGGTGGTGGGATTGGCTGCATTGACATGGGTAAGGAGGAAGGTGAAAAAAAAGGAGGGGGCTGATTTTTTTTTTGTTTTTTATTTAATTGTTAATAAATTATAATTAAAGTTGTTATTAAGAGTTAATTACATTGTTAAATGAATTTATTAAAAAAATAAATAAATAATTTAACCGGTTATTCAGGTTATAGGTAAAATAACTTGTTTAAAGCACACCCCTCAAAGGTGGTATTATTTAGAGATAATCAAAAGATCGACTTGTTTTTAGGACGGATAAAAAGTGGTATTTTTGAAAGCAATTTTTCCTAAAATAAATGACATTAAAGACATGAATAAAGGTCATTTATTAGTCGCACGATGCATTATTGATTTTTTGGTGGACTATTTCCATTTAGCGTAAGGATCTATTAATAACATGAAAACCTTAGGTTGTATAAAAATGTACCATTCAGTCAGGATATACAAACCAAGCTAAGGTAAAACACATTCCTCGGCAAATTTAAGTTCTTTCATAATCAACCCTATTCCAGCTAAAAATGGCATCCTTCCATGAATGAAACTCGAGCGGTCGAAAGAACTAATTGCCTGCGCGGCCATCCTGCCACAATCCTCGCCATTGGCACTGCTAACCCTCCAAACGTTATGTATCAGTCTGATTACCCAGATTACCATTTCCGTTCCACAAACAACGGTCATTTGACTGATGATCTTAAGGCCAAGTTCAAGCGCATATGTTTACCCTCTTTCTTTAGTTATTCTTGTTAATTGCATACCCTAATAGTTATTTCGATCTTCTGTTTTTTTCGAACGTAACATTTAGAATTTACATTATTCACTCACCTCTAATAAGATGTGCATTGACATATATGAAACCTTAAACGTTGCATTAAAAAAATAAGAATGAATGAAGTATTTGTATGTCCAAAGAACTCAAGAAAGCTCTTTAATAAATTTATCTTCTTTAATAATTTTTTAAATCAGAGCTCAATTTAATATGCCCATGAGATGCCTTGATTTGCATGTCATACTATTAATTTTGTGTATAAAATAAATTAACTTAGTGTACTTCTTATTTTAACAAATTCATCATTAAATTTTAATCAAATTACAACTGATAAATTTTCGATTAATAATGTACTTATTAATAAGAAGTACACAAATTTATGTAAATTGACTCTCAACACTCTTAGTTGAGAGAGAGTAAATTTATTTCCATAGGAAAAAAGTTTTATATATATCGAGAAATAAATTGACTCTGATCTCTACACAAAAACAAGTATAAGAAATACTATTCATGTATAAAATGGTTAATTTACTACGATCTGTGGTTTGGTTTGGTTTTAAAATTTTGTAAAACAAAACCAAATCGTAAATTGTGGTTTGAAAAAAATTTAAAATCGTAAATCAAATCATGAATCGCTAAAATATAATTTGGTGTGGTTTTAGACCAAATTCTGTACGTACACCGTACCCCTACCACCTTATTTACAAGTTTGTAAACTTTTTAATGACATACATTGTCCTAATTAATCTCAAATTGCACATGTGTGAGAATACATACTTATATGAGAATAGTCTAAAATTTAAAACATGTGAGTACATATTTATTAGAACATATGAGTAAAATTTTAGAACAAATGATTAAATATTTAGAACACATGATTCAAAATTATCACTATTAAGAAATTCATATTAATTTATTTTAATGCATGTTATCAACTTATCACAATTAAGAAATTCATATTTAATTTATTTTAAAGTAAAATTCATATTTTATATTGTAAAACGAATACCTCTTATAGGCTTCTATCACAAATGAATAGTTGGTACAATGATAGGTTTAGTTTATAAACCTATCACACTTAGCGCATTGCCTTAATCCTGGGCACATATGTAATATAGGCTCCACAAAATTAGTGTGGCCACAAAATACAAAGTATACATATACCAACAGATAACAGTGCTAACTATTAAATGAAAAGAGTGTATTTATAAAGATCAACTAACGATCAACTAATGGGGTGTGCTCTTAAATAATGATGGTTAAAGCTATTATTGAGAAATGCATAGGCTGGGTTGCAAACGATCCGAACTGAACCGAGGTTTATTTAGTCCGAGCTAAGTTTTTAGAAATCTTGTTCAAGCTTGGCTCCTTAAGGATCTAACTAGCTTGTTCGATTCATTTGAGTCATTTTCTGACAAATTAGCCCAATTATAATGTCACTTATCATGTTAAATTTAATTTACATTTAAGCTTATTAGATGGAAAAATAATTTATAAATGATTCAAATGGGAATTTTACTTTTTATTTTATTTTATTTTTTTGGAAACAATTCTAATGGGATTAAAATGACATTAATGACATGAATAGAGATCATACGCATTATAAGTCGCACGTTGCATTATTGATTTATTGGTGAAACTATTTCCATTTAGCGTAGGGATCAACAAATCACAATAAAGACATGCATGATGATTATTGGTGTAATATTTCCATTTAGTGTACGGATCAACTAATCACATGAAAGACATGAAAACCATGGAGGGGATCAAACTAAATCTTAGGTTGTATAAAAATGAACGATTCAGTCAGGGAATACAAACCAAGCTAAGGTAAAACACATTCCTCATCAACAAAGTTCTTTCATAATCAACCCTATTCTAGCTAAAAATGACATCCTTTCATGAAACTCGAGCGGTCGAAAGAACTAATGGCCTGCGCGGCCATCCTGCCACGATCCTCGCCATTGGCACTGCTAACCCTCCAAACGTAATGTATCAATCTGATTATCCAGATTACCATTTCCGGACCACAAACAATGATCATTTGACTGATCTTAAGGCCAAGTTCAAGCGCATATGTATACCCTCTTTGTTTAGTTATTGTCAAGTGCATACTCTCATTACTAACTCCGTTTCATATTAGTTGCAACTTTGGAATATTTTATATCTCACAAATAATACCCTAAAGTTGCAACTAATAAGAAACGGAGGCAGTATTATTATTATTATTTCTTCAAAAATATAGTCATTTGGATAAAAACTTACTTGCTAATTTTGTCTAGATATATATACACTCTTTATTAATCTATGTAACTATTAGTATTTAATTATAATTACACATATTAAGTGTATTATAAGATGTGCATTAACATGTATGAAAATTAAAACGTTGCAATTAAAAAAAGAATGATTGAAATATTTGTATGTCTAGAGAACTCAAGAAAGTTCTTTAATAAATTTTTAGAACTCAAGTTAATGTGCTCATGTGATGCACGATTTAAAAGTCATAATATTAATTTTGTAGATAACGTAAAATAAAATTAAGTTAATAAGTATTAGTGCACTCTATTACAATGCATCATTACATTTTAATCTAATTGCAATAATGGCAAATACTGTACAATAGTTATATGTATAGTGAGTTCTCGATTAATATTATAGGCTCGTAAGCATTTCCTAGCATGTGACACCCCAATTGGGTAATGGTATCAAGCAATTATTAGCAAATTATACATGAAATTTCGAGTGAGCACCCATTTATCTTGATGATAAACAAAACTTATTTATCTAATGACAAGATATATAGGAAATCATGAAAATATAATGATTATTCGTTAAAATGAAAATGCAATTCATAGATTTTTTTTTATTTTTTATTTTATTTTTTTATGAAATATCTAAGGTATAGTAGTTTGAACTTTGTAATTAATTGTGTATAACAATATAATGCTCCCCATTCCTATTATTTCTTATTATGACATTGTATATAAAAAATAACATGTACCAATCCGTAATAAAATCATTTGATGCAGTTTGGTTTGCGATTTAACAATACTATGTACACCCCCTATTACCTTATTAAAAAGTTTAACATCGTACGTTGTCCTAATCTTGAATTGCACATATGCAGGCGAAAAATCAAAGATAAGGAAACGTCACTTTTACATAACTGAAGAGATCTTAAAAGAAAATCCACATATAAGTGATAATAATGCTTCTTCCGTTAAAACTCGTCAAGCTCTATTAGCCAATGAGATTCCCAAACTTGGGAAAGAGGCAGCTGAGGAAGCCATAAAAGAGTGGGGAAAATCCAAGTCCATGATCACCCATCTTATCTTTGGCACTAACTCGGACTTCGATGTACCCGGGGCCGACTTCTGGCTAGCCAAGCTTCTCGGCCTCCAGCCTACAGTGAAGAGGTTTATACTGCGCCAAGGTGCTTGTCATGCTTGCAGTACAATCCTTCGTATAGCCAAGGACATTGCTGAGAACAATCGTGGTGCCCGTGTACTGGTTATTTGCTCGGAGAGTACTGCCATTAGTTTCCATGCCCCAAGCGAGACCCACCTAGTGTCACTTGCCTTATTTGGAGATGGCGCGGGGGCAATGATCGTGGGTACTGATCCTGAAGAGCCTAGTGAGCGACCCCTCTTTCAGCTTGTTTCGGCGGGGCAGACTACATTGCCAGATTCAGAACATGCTATACAAGCTCGCCTTAGTGAGATTGGGATGACCATTTACTTAAGTCCGGATGTCCCCAAAATCATAGCCAATAACATTGAAACTTCCTTAAATGAATCATTTGATCATATTGGGATTAGTGATTGGAATTCCATTTTTTGGGTCGCTCACCCTGGAGGACCAGCAATATTGGACAAGGTGGAAGCCAAACTCGAACTCGAGACGAGTAAGCTGAGTAGTAGTAGGCACATATTAAGTGAGTACGGGAATATGTGGGGTGCAAGTGTGATATTCGTAATGGATGAGATGAGGAAGAGGTCATTGAAAGAGGGCAAAGCAACTACTGGGGAAGGGTCTGAATGGGGTGTGCTTGTTGCCTTTGGTCCTGGCATTACTATTGAAACTATCGTTCTTCGTAGTATTCCAATTACTTATTAGATAGTTGAATGTTTTCGGATATATGCATTGGGATGCGTAATTTCAACCTTGTTGCAATATTATTGGAACGTAAAAAATCATTTTCAGTTTTTAATTATTTTCAGACACTTTGAGACCGAAGTGTCCTACTATGATACGACCCGTTCTTCTTTTTGACACACCACCTCATCTTTTTAACTTTTTTAATTAGAAATCAAAGTAAAGTAAGAGAGAACAAGATAAGAGTTTATAATATGGGCATTTTCATAGCACATTATGAGTATGAACAAAAAGAGTACTAAGATACTGTAAATATGATATTGTGGTGTGATCCAATAAGAGGACCGTATGACAATATAGACTTAGATAGGGAAAGAGATCAATGTGAAAGCATAATATATTTTGATTCTAGATTATTTGTAGTGAATTAATTATTGAATAAATTCTCAAATTCTTTTTTTAGAATACATTATATGGATTAAAACATGGCGTATTCGTGTCCTTTGTTTTGAGATTGACATTTTCTCGTATCCGTTTTGTACCCATATCTGTGTCCTTGCCTGTTTTTATGCAACCTAGCTACTTTGTGTCTAATGATGGTTTTACGCACTAGAAAAATATAAAGACCAAATTTTAAAAAGTATAAATGAAAATCAAGGAACAAAAAAGATAAACCAAAAGAACATAAACTTTTAAAAAAACATTAAAATAGACAAAAATTAAAATAAAATTAAAACAATAGCGTATACATAGTATATACTATATAGTTTGAACCCAAATGACATACGAAGTATTTAGTGCTTGTTTGGTTGGTAGGGAATAATGGAGAACTCAGATTTCCCAGAAAATGCTTGTATGAGTTGAATAGTTGATGTTTGATTGTCACAAAATTTAGAAAATGGGGGAAATTAAAATTCGCAGGATTTAGAACTTCCCATGGATTATGGGAAATCAATTAACAACTCCCCCCTAAATAAGTCTACATCCTGTGATTATTAGGGGACAAAAAAACATATCTTCTTTGTGCTAAACCATTTCGGCCGTATTTCCTCCTCCATTTTTCTACTCCGTATATTTTCTTTGGTAGGTTATGCAATTTCTATCTCCTTAATTGGATTGCAGATGTGCAAAAGTTAAACTTTTTTTTTTTAGTTGTTGTTACCATTCTCAAATACAATCTTCATCATTTGTGTAGATATTAAATGCAGGCTTGTAGATCAATATAGTCACAGACGAAGTAGATTTTAATTTTGGTAAAAGATGTATTGATGAATATGATGATATTAGTTCATTGATAGTGAGTTCAAGAAATCCTATGATTTATTTTTTTTTTTTTTTTTTGAATTGAATGAGTTTATACTCTTATGCTTTAATGTGAATAATGTTTGATCTTTTTTTTTTTTTAAATCAATTTAAAAATATATCTTTAATTGAGTTATATATATATATATATATATATATATATATATATATATATATATATATTATTTGTTATTAAAAAAATTATAAATATTGAGAAAGTAGCTAATTACAAGTGAAGATCGAAATCAAATAAAGCTCATGAAATTACTTCACGGGAAGTTTGAGTTCCTAAATGTCAACTAAACATCCCAAACTCATTTCCTAGGGATTTTATAAGGGAAGCGAATTCCCATGAATTGTAATTTCTCACTAGGATTTAATTGGGGGGTGTTAAACATCGCCATCAATTTTTATCACATTCGCCAACATTTAAGATGAATGGACATGGACATCAATACCCTTACATACCCAATAACCCATCTTCTTCTTTCTCTTTTTTTTTTTCTATCTCATCACTCATAAGGACCACAACCACCATTTCCCAACCACCACCAACCACAATAGCGGTTGTATGTCGGAGGTGAAGGGAAGCGGTAACCGTACATCGGAGGTGGAAGGGTAGCAACGACGACGATCGGAGTTGATGAGCTGGCATTACGGTACGTGGCCGACAAAATCAATTCGTCACCTCCAATTTTTTTTAAAAAAATCTTCGGCGCTCACCACCTTGGTCACTCGGGATGGTAACCGGTTTGAGACACCGGTTACTATGGTCAACCGCCACTGTGACCACATTAGTTTATAAGAATAACACTTATTTCGGTAACCGGTTTCAAGCGGCGGTTGCCCAAGGTAACCGGCATAAAAAATTGGTGCCTGGTAATCAGTTTCCAACGCCAGTTGACCACGGTAACTGGCGGTAAAAACCGGTTATCATGCCCAGTGATTGGTTTCAACGCCGGTTAGTTTGGTTGCAAAAAAAAAAAAAAAACAAATTAAAAAAAAAAATCCACCACTTTTCCGCCGGCGAGGTAAGGTGGTTGGTTGTCGTTGAGATGGATTTGGTGGGTCGCTAGCGAGTGGGAGGTGGTCGTTGTCGGTCGAAAGGGGTGGTGGGTCGCCGGAAAGGATTTGGGTGGTAAAGTAATAAGGGCATGATTGTCCATTCACGCCAAATGTTGACGGTGGTGATAAATTTTGTCGGCGGTGTTTAGCAATCCACATCAAATTCCCATGGCAACCAAACGAGCCCTTAATATTCACGTACAAAATGACATGCTCCGTTTTAAATTATTTGCCACGATTTTACAAAAAATATGAGTAGAAAATGTTTAATCGTTGCAATTAATATAAAATAGAAGTAGTATTTTACAATGAAATAAATATAAATTAAGTAATTAAGTATAATTCAAAGAATATTTACTCTGTTTTTTTACTTGCAAAACTTTGACTTTTATACTTTGCATGTATACTCCATTTTGACAAAAGGGTATACATAGTAAATTGGTTCTTTGTTAAATTTAATATTATCAAATTTTTATAATTTTTACATATCGGCAATAATACAAGATGGTAGTACTACCTCCATTACATATTATTGCAACTTTGAGTATTATTTGTGAGATAAAATATTTCAAAATTGTAACTAATATGCAATTGAGGTAGTATTTGAAATAACACATTGACAAACATGAAATAAGAAGTGTTGTGTAGTAAGTAAATAAAACCGATGGATGAGGTATAAAGTAAAAGAACATTATAATATTATTTAAATTTAAAATCATTTTGGGGATAACATATATATGTTCTCTAAGATATGAATAATATGATGCCACTCGGAGGAAGAATTATTATAGGATTGTGCGGCATTTGCAAATGTCTCACAAATATTAAAAAGAAATTCAATCACATGCAACAGAGAGAAAGAAAGAGAGGAAAAATGGTGAAATTTACATAGTACACAAGGGTGTACCATGCTCATGGTACATCTTGCTGAAAATAACAGTATTTTTCGACTTTTAATCAATAAAAAAAATCAAAATAATTCTCTCCTAATTTAAGGAATTTGTTAGTTATTTTCCACATTAATTTTTCAGAATTAGATTTTATATTTTTGGTGAGATATAATTACAATTTTGAAATACAGAGAAAATTATAGAGAGAAATTAAAATGGCCCGAAGTGTTGACCCGATACCCGACCCGACCCGATTATCTGTTGACCCGAACTCAACCCGAAACCCGAAATGACCCGACCCGACCCGAACTTGATCCGATAAATTTTTAACCCGAAATGACCCGACCCATACCCGACTTGAATGACCCATTTGCCAGGTTTAGGTTAGGTGGGTAGGGCTAGTTCGTGGGTAAGGCGACCGAATTATAGCAGGGGATTGGGTGTTCGGAAAAGGGAGGAATAAGGGAACGGAGTGCAGGGAAGGGTGGTTGGAATGAGGAAAGGGTGCGGTGAGAGTGGTTGAGCGGCACCGGCGTTGGCTGGTGGGTTGGTTTTGGGGTTTGGGTCTAGTGGGGATGGTGGTTCTAGGGTTTGGGTTTGGGTGGTGGTGGGGATGGTGGTGGCTGAATTGGGTTTGGGTTTTTAAATTTTTTTTTTTTGACCAGTTATGTAATGACACGTGTAAATTAATCTTTTTTAAAAAAAAAATTACCTATTTAACCGGTTTCTGGTAAAATAGGACCATTAAAAAAGAATGGGGGGTAAAGGTTGGATTATTAAATAATATCTCAAAGGTGGGATCATTAAAAACGAATGGCCCAAACGTGGGATTATTCCCATGAATTTTTCCTAATTATAATAAATGTTCTTTTCATCATTTATTTGATCTATATTCATTTTGTTAATTATAATGGAATATTCTCTTTAAATCTGATTAATATGTTCTTTGAATCTAAATTATATGTTCTTTACAATACAAACTATGTTCTTTAAGGTATAATGTTCTTTTTATTTGAATAATATGTTCTTCTATGTTTATGTTTTTTGTTTTAACTCTTATGTCCTTTTGGGTTTAATTTCTAAGATGTTTTACTCCTTATATATTTTTTCTGTTGTTACATCACTTATGTTCTTTATTTTATCCCTAATGTTCTTTGATTTTGGTTCATATGTTCTTTGAGGGATTGAGTGATGCACATTTTTTTGGTATAGCATATGTCATTTTAAAATTAGTTTGTAAAGTCATTTTTAATTATTAGTGTATTCATCTTAAATATTATTTATTAATTCAATATTTTTCTTTATTAATTAACATTTAATAATTGTGAATTTTTTTAATTCAAGATCATGAAGATTGACGAGATATTCTTTTTGGACATCATCTATTGATGATTGATTTTTAGATCCAAAGAACATCCATAATATTAATAAAGAACATGAAGAAACTGTAATAACATTGTTTGAATTATCCCGTTTAAATTTAACTAGTATGGCGTAAGGTCTAAATTTAAAGAACATTTTCATTATAAGCAATGAACATTTTATGACAATCAAAGTACATTACAATTACAATAAAAAAACATGGACATTTAAAATATTTTATTAAAAGATCTAATAAAGATTATTATATATTATAATGGTAGACATATGGAATACAAATAGTATTAATAATTTATTATATGTTACAAACAAATATAAAGTATATTATGTATTCTAATAAAGAACATTATAAAATATGTAAAGAACACAATAATTACACATAATCATAATTACACAAAAATATAAGTATATCATGTATTCATGGTTACTCAGTTGGTTACACATGTTCTTTCATGCACAAATATTTTCAAACTTTGGTGAAAAAAATATGAATGATGTTTTTAGAAAAAATTTTATAGAGAAGGAATGAAATATGTTGTAGTATTTTGGATAATAAAATTTTGGAAATAAAATTTGAATTTTGAAATTTGAAATTATCAAAAAATATATCTTGAATTATTTTGGGAAAAAATAATTTTAGAGAAAGAAAATTATTCTTAAAAACTGAATTTTTGTAAAAAGATAAGACAATAAAAGCGGGATAAATATCATTTAATAACTAATTTTCCTAGTTTAAAGGAAATTACTAATACATTCTCGTGTTCTTTCAGTTATAAGGCTATGTTCTTTGTCTTATAAACTAATGTTCTTTCCGCCTTTTCTACTTGTTTTTAGGCTTGCGTTTCATGTTCTTTTAGTTGCATTTTAAAACAGGTGTACCATGCTGGGTGTAGGAACCACACATTGAAAAAATGGTGTGGAGATCACGAATTTTGTCTGTTTGTATTTACATGCAAAATGGTGAAAAAAAAAATATGGAGACCACATTCTAACTGTACCATTGGAAGCATAAAAAATAAAATAGAAATTTTTTTAAAAACTATTGAGAGTGTATTAATATAATTAAATATCTAGTGGTATTATTTGATCACCCAATGATATATTATTCTAAATTATGCACGTGAGACAAATATTTTGCGGCTCACCATTGGCCGTTTGGAACCGCCTCATACCACTCAGATCACAAGTATATCATTTACTGATTCAACTCTCTACAATCAAATGGTAGGAGGATATAAGACCTTGACCTTGTATATATAAGTCTCATTACCTATAGTAGGATTGGGTAGACCAAAATGGAACCAAATAATAATCCTTCAAACGAGGAGGCCAAAGAGCTATTAGAAGCAGTAACACATATATCCAACCATAATATAGCTTACCTAAATTCCATGGCCTTAAAATGTGCCGTTGAACTAGGCATCCCCGAAGCCATTCACAAACACGGCAAACCCATAACCATCGACGAGCTCGCTCGTGCTCTTTTAATCCATCCCTCCAAGGCTCCGTCCTTACATCAATTGATGCGTCTTCTTGTTCACTCCAAATTCTTCGCAACTAAAACTTTAACCAATAATAATAATGGAGACGAAACATTATTATTTGATCTTACACTAAACTCACAACTTCTTTTGAAAGATCATCCTTTAACTCAAGCACCCTTAACTCTTATGGGAGCCGATCTACTAGTAGCTAACCCGGCACATAATTTTGCTACGTGGTTTCAAAATCAAGATGTTAAAACTTTTGAGTCTCCTTTTTATTTTACTTATGGAAGGCATTTATACGAAGGTGTGCCTAGTGATGATACAAAATTCAATGATTTGTTTCAACAAGCTATGAAAAGTGATTCTCAAATGATTGCTCGTGTGCTATTGACTAGTAACGAGTTCAAGGGCGTAATGCACGGTGTTGAGTCGTTAGTCGACGTTGGTGGAGGCGATGGAACTATGGCTAGTTCCATTGCCGTGGCCTATCCTGATGTCAAATGTACCGTGTTCGATCTACCAAACGTAGTCGAAGGGATACAAAGAAAGGAGAAGGTAGAAAACTTGACATATGTTGCAGGTGACATGTTTGAAGCCATTCCTCATGCTCAAGTCATCTTACTCAAGGTAAGTTAATTACACTAATACTTGTACTGTAATTATTATAAAGCAAATGAGATCTAATATTAAATACAAAATATGAAATTTAAATAAACAATATAGTCATAGGATATCTTATTTAATTCGCCCTTGATTTTTAGGTCCATGTAATATTGCACTGGTAAACATAATATTACCTACTTTTAATCGGGGCATTTATTTTATTACTAATTAATTTCTATTAAATTTACATTGTAGTGGATATTGCACAATTGGAGCGACGAGAATTGCATAAACGTGCTTAAGCGATGCAAAGAAGCAATTCCAAGTAGGGACAAAGGAGGCAAGTTGTTGATCATAGACATGGTGGTTGGGATTCCAAGTAACAATCTAAACCAATTTCTAGCAGATGTGAACATGATGTCTGTTTTGGGAGGAAAAGAAAGAACTGAACAACAATGGAAATATCTTTTCATCAATACCGGCTTTAGCGATGACTAAAATTTTACCAATTTTAGAGCCGAGATCTGTTATTGAAGTCTATCCTGCATAATTTCAATTATACTGATTTTAGGGCTAAGATCTGTTGTTAAAGTCTATCCTGTATGATTTCAATTATCCCGATATTAGTATTTTATATCATCTCTTTCCGTTAAGTTTTAATTACAATATTTTGATTTAAAATAAGAGCTGTCATGCAGAAATTTTGGATTTTTCTAGTAGATCTTAACAGGACACTGAAATTATTGCATATTTGCATTAGCAACAATTCCATTGGAGACCGTAATAGCTTTAGCATACTCCCTTTAATTTTCTTTAATTTTATTAATTAATTCCTTTTAATTGTAGTGTATATTGCACAATTGGACCCCCACGAGAATTGCATAAAGATGCTTAAACGATAATGTAAAGAAGCAATGCCAAGTAGGGACAAAGGCGGCAAGTTACTAATCATATGGTGGTTGGGTTTCCAAGTGAATTTAAACCAATTTCTAGCAGATGTGCTCATGATATCACTTTTTGGAGGAAAATAAAAAACTGAACAATAATAGAAATATCTTTTCACACGTTATTTTTTGCTGGTCACATTATTAGTTCAAGGTGTGGTCAGTGGTCATTGGTCAATTCACATATAAAGCATAGACACTTGGTTTTCAAGGGTCATCAATTAAAGTCTAAGCAATGTGTAATGGGTGGTGATTAAAGCCTTAAAGGACATAGTGATAATTTATTATATTTTCTTTTTAATTTTTATTTGTAAATAATCTAATCTAAAGATGCACGCAATTTAAATAGACAAGGGGGTGGTTGACTGGTGAGGTTGAGTTTTTTCTTTTTTTTTTTTTTTTTTTTTTTTTTGGTGAGATAAGTGTTTTTTAAAAATTGTTTTGAAAATAATTTAATTATTAGCAAAAAAAAAAACCTAAATATAGTTAAAGATTTAATAAAAGTTATGATTAATGTCATAAGTAACAAGTACGGAGTATCAATAATTCATGATTATCAAAGTAATAAGAGTTCTTACAATATATCCATAAAAGAAAAAAGTTAAAAATAGAGTGTTAATAAAGAGAATTTTTCAAACTTTTTAAAAAGATTATATTTACTTGATCCCTTTAAACTAGCATTTTTCTTTTTATAACTGTGTTGTACGTTATATTTTTAGAATTGCAATAAATGTCATCCTTGCAAAAATATTAGTGAAAGCAAAAAAAGTTAATTAATTACTCCCTATACAGAGTAATATATTTGCAACATGTCCAACTGACACAAGTAAGGTAAGAAACGACAGTTTTCTCAGAGAATTGACGACGTTTTCAATGTCGTTAACAAAGTTTAAGTCTTAAGAGCATAGTCAATGGATGCCCAAGCAAATGGTGGTCATCATATTTTTTTTATCAATTTCTCTCTCTTTCACTTCATTCATGCATGTCTAACTCCCATACTCACTTATGCCCATTCACTCCCATTGTTTGCCCTTCAATTTTGTGGGTATTGATTTTCTCATTCCTACTTTTACTCTATCCCACCACTACAATTAGCATCATATTTTTTTAACAATTTCTCTTTCTTCCACCTCATTCATGCATGCCCAACTTCCATGCCCACTTATGCCCATGCACTCCCATTGGTTGCCCTCCAATTTTGTGGGCATTAATTTTCTCATTCCTACTTTTACTCTACCCCACCACTACAATTAGCATCATATTTTTTTTTATCAATTTCTCTCTCTTCCACCTCATTCATGCATGCCCAACTCCCATACTCACTTATGCTTATTCACTCCCATTGGTTGCCCTCCAATTTTGTGGGCAAGCCCAACTCCTATAACCCACTTATGCCCATTCACTCCTATTGGTTGCCCTTCAATTTTGTGGGCATTGATTTTCTCATTCGTACTTTTACTCTACCCCACCACTACAATTAGCATCATATTCTTTTTAACAATTTTTCTTTCTTCCACCTCATTCATGCATGCCCAACTCCCATGCCCGCTTATGCCCATGCACTCCCATTGGTTGCCCTTCAATTTTGTGGGCATTAATTTTTTCATTCCTACTTTTACTTTACCCTACCACTACAATTAGCATCATATTTTTTTTTTATCAATTTCTCTCTCTTCCACCTCATTCATGCATGCCCAACTCCCATACCCACTTATGCCCATTCACTCCCATTGGTTGCCCTTCAATTTTGTGGGCATTGATTTTCTCATTCCTACTTTTACTCTACCCCACCACTACAATTAGCATCATATTTTTTTTAACAATTTCTCTTTCTTCCACCTCATTTATGCATGTCCAACTCCCATGTCCACTTATGCCCATGCACTCCCATTGGTTGCCCTCCAATTTTGTTGGCATTGATTTTCTCATTCCTACTTTTACTCTACCCCACCACTACAATTAGTAAGGGTTTGTTTGGCATCGCTGTGGTGTCTGTTTTTTGGTTTATAGTTTTTCAAAATCATATGATATATCACAACAAGAATTAAGCTTATTTCTGACGGAAATTATCTGTCGGAAAATAGTAAATTTCCGTCGGAAATGGTCATTTCCGACGGAATTCCGCCGAAAAATGTCTGTCGGAAAACCCTTCGTCAGAAAAAAGGTCGTTTCCGACAGACATGTCGATTCCGATGGAATTTTCGACGGAAAAAAAGGCGTAGGAGCTTGGTGGCTGGGAGATGAAAATGTCCGTCGGAAATGTCCGACGGATTATTTCCGTCGGAAAATTTGTTTTTTTTTTTTTTTTTTTTGCTTCCACTTCCCCTCTGTATATTGACCTGTTCTTCGCTACTGCAATCTGTTTAAAACAAAATAAAATTTCATTTGAAAATAAATCAATCAATATAAATTAATAATTATAATTATTATATTCAGTTTGGATAAATAACCTACATTGTATCTCAAATTATGTACAATACGTGAAAAGAAACAAAAAGCTACACGACGGGAAAAGAAGCCGGGCCTCCCCCACAACCGGGGTCGTCGTCCCATGGGTCTCGCGGCTGCGGCGGCATCGTCGTGGAACATGTGCATGGAGTGTTGAGTCCGATCATGCGAGTCGTCCATCATCTCTTTGTTCCTCCGCTCAAGTTTCGCCATCTGAGCCTGCACTTGAGCCTGTACCTGGGCCTGCACTTGAGCCTGTACCTGGGCCTGCATTTGAGCTTGCACTCGAGCCTCGATCTCAGCCACAACAGACGACGGCGGGTGGTACTGCTGAGAGGACCCAGATCCTCGGGACTGGGATTGATAGTACAACTCAACACCTCGACCAAGCCCCCTTACTCGGCCTTTCTTGTTACGCCCGCCTACTGTATCCAAGTACAGTTCATCCTGGATTTTGGAAGACTCCTGATTGCTTGCTTCCTCAACCATTTTATGATATGTTTCCTGCTGAAAATTGACGAGATATATTAAGAAATAATGATGTTTCTAGAGAAAAGAGGCAAAAATAAAGGGTTCTACCTTGCCTATTTTTCACATTTCTTATCAAACTAACCTATAACTTGCACTAACATACCAATATAACCTAGTTACAAGTGTTCATGCATTGAAAACGAACCTTAGAAGCATTTCACTAAGTTTTGGGACGATATTCGTGATTTTTAAGGGGAAAGGGGCCAAAAAGGGTTCTACCTTGCCTACTTTCACATTTCTTATCAAACTAACCTATAACTTGCACTAACATACCAATATAGCCTAGTTACAAGTGTTCATGCATTGAAAACGAACCTTAGAAGTATTTCACTAAGTTTTGGGACGATATTCGTGCTTTTCAAGGGAAAAGGGGCCAAAAAGGGTTCTACCTTGCCTATTTTTCACATTTCTTATCAAACTAACCTATAACTTGCACTAACATACCAATATAGCCTAGTTACAAGTGTTCATGCATTGAAAACGAACCTTAGAAGCATTTCACTAAGTTTTGGGACGATATTCGTGATTTTTAAGGGGAAAGGGGCCAAAAAGGGTTCTACCTTGCCTACTTTTCACATTTCTTATCAAAATAACCTATAACTTGCACTAACATACCAATATAGCCTAGTTACAAGTGTTCATATATTGAAAACGAACCTTAGAAGCATTTCACTAAGTTTTGGAACAATATTCGTGATTTTCAAGGGGAAAGGGGCCAAAAAGGGTTCTACCTTGCCTATTTTTCACATTTCTTATCAAACTAACCTATAACTTGTACTAACATACCAATATAGCCTAGTTACAAGTGTTCATGCATTAAAAACGAACCTTAGAAGTATTTCACTAAGTTTTGGGACGATATTCGTGATTTTCAAGGGAAAAGGGGCCAAAAAGGGTTCTACCTTGCCTATTTTTCACATTTCTTACCAAACTAACCTATAACTTGCACTAACATACCAATATAGCCTAGTTACAAGTGTTCATGCATTGAAAATGAACCTTAGAAGCATTTCACTAAGTTTTGGGACGATATTTGTGATTTTAAGGGGAAAGGGGCCAAAAAGGGTTCTACCTTGCCTATTTTTCACATTTCTTATCAAACTAACCTATAAATTGCACTAACATACCAATATAGCCTAGTTACAAGTGTTCATGCATTGAAAACGAACCTTAGAAGCATTTCACTAAGTTTTGGGACGATATTCGTGATTTCAAGGGAAAAGGGGCAAAAAAGGGTTCTACCTCGCCTATTTTTCACATTTCTTATCAAACTAGCCTATAACTTGCACTAACATATCAATATAGCTTAGTTATAAGTGCTCATGCATTGAAAACGAACCTATAAGAATTATTTCACTAAGTTTTGGGACGATATTCGTGATTTTACCAACATAGCCTAGTTACTGAATTTAAATTTTAGCGAAATTAAATTAATGAATTTCTTACCGCAATCTCCTTGTAATTTTTGTTTGCCGGAACCTTTCCTTTTCCCGGCACATCCTTGAAGTGCATTTTCAGGAACAGATCAGCAGCGGATGGCAGTTTCCCTTGGTTTTCCGCCGCCTTTGCACATAATCACAAATAAATCACATTAATATGTAAACTTAATTACTGCAAAACCTAAAACAACAATTCTCATATACTGACCATCCGTTTTGGATGCTGTACGGATGATACGGAACCCTGGAAGTGGGTTGCCTCCACTTCATTCTCTATGGAACCGCTTCTTCGGTTCAGCTTGTTCTGCGTGGACCGCTTCTTGTACATGCCATCAGATTCAGGAATCTCCATCATCTTCTTGTGCACTTCCTCTGACACCCAATACAGTCTCACACCTTTCATCTTCTTCGTGACGGTGTAAAACATGTCACGAAGGCGGGTACCGGGCCGAGCATTAAATGTCGATCGTACATGACTGTCCAGCTCTGGTGACCACGTAAAATGTAGCTGCAAAATTAAAACTCGTAAAATGTAACAACAAAATATTTTTCAAATAAAATAATACACAATTGTATTGGTACATACCCTGAACAAGTTCCACCAATGACTTTTTGTGGCATCGTAACCCTCTCCATAGTTCCTCCAAGGCGCCGTATAGTGCCCCTGGATCGAATCGAAGACGGCTTTCTTCATTATTTGGTCATCAAACCTGTTTCAGAACAACAAAAAGGACGTCAGTAGCTTTTGATAATTAGAAATATGAATCACGAAATGCATATAACATATGATCTAATATTTTTACCAGAGCGTGGTCGGGTCTAGGCGTGGCACTAGATCCCCTCGTGTGTGCTCTGACTGCCCTGAGCTCCGGGGCTGTGAGTAAGCAAATATGGTACCTGAGTGTCACCCAGACCCTGAACAGTCTCAGAGTCATCCTCAGCGGTCTCGGGGGCCTGCTGACTGTCTGCCACATGGTACGAGGGGTAAGGTTGAGATCTTCGCGTCTTCCTCCTCGAGCTATCTCCCTTTCTTCCTCCGGCCATGCTTCCCTACAAAACAGTTCAAGGGCATAACATACAGACATAAATAGGTTAACAATTACATTCCTCATATCAATCAATATTACTATTCATTACAATCATTTATTATAATCAATAATACTTTTCATTACAATCACTAAAGCTATTTATTACTATCACTACTGCTACAATGATCACTACTGTTATCATCAGTACTATCATCAAAAACAATAATGTCGTCCTCACCCTCGTCACTGCCCTCTTCGTTGTCACTTGAACCGACGCTTGATTCGTCTTCAGAAGGAGACATAATATCATCGTCCTCACCCTCGGAGACAACAAATGCATGACCATCGTCACCGTAGTCTGGGATATCAATTGGTGGGCAGAGTGTACTGCATTCCCGTGTTTATGTTCCTTGCAAGAACTCCAGGTCAACAAGAGCATCCACAACGGACCTTGCCTGCGTTTTAAACACAGCCCACCATTGAAACCGATCACTTTTGAGGCTCGGATATGGTGCATAATATACCTGACCAACTTGATAAGACAGCACGAATGGGTCATATTTAGGGTATTTCTTAGTATGATTCACGTCAACAAGCTTGTATTGTTCATGTATGTTCATACCCCTACCACAATCCATCCAACTACACTTAAACAAGATGGTCTTGTATTCACGGATCGCACCAGTGTAGACAACTTCAATAATGTCTTGTCACATGCCAAAATACTCTCCTCCATCTTGACTGGACACACACACACCATAATTGATCGTAGTCTTGCGTATGGAAATTGAAACTGCTAACAAATATTCGGCTCTCCAAGTGCGAACTTTCTTGAACGGACCCATAGCCAAAGCTTGCAACACATCAGATTTTGGTTTCTCTTCAGTTACCTATTAGTGTTAGATAAAATTAAAATACGTCATATTTGGATTATTAAAATTGAGCTGGATTGTACATACAAAAGTCAATAATTATCCTTTCCTATATTTGAGAGTGGTCTGACCTTGTCCCTAAACCAATTAAGGAACTGTGTTTCGAATGTCTCCCATACAGCTTCTCTACGCAAAGTAGGACGGGTGCTAAGAATATGGTCCTCAAACTTCCTGCTACGACAGCAAGAACTTGTTAATGACCGTGAAACTCAGTACATGTGATCATATGATGGAAACAATTTAGTTACTGTGGATTACCTTTCATATTCACCTAATATGCCACTGTTTGATAAAACAAATAAGTGTGCACGTTGAAATTCCTTTTCATCTAACCACCTCAATTTTCCCTCAGTTGACACACGACCGATGTCCTCCGTAAACAGTTCTGGGATGTCATTAGTGTCGAGGGAGGTGTCAACATCAGCATTCACATTCCGACCCAGATCTCGTGTTTTTGTGTCAACTGACGGCTGGAAGTAATTTGAGCAGAAATTTGATATCTCTTCAGTAAGGTAAGGGTTGCATATCGAACCTTCAACACGATCCTTGTTGCCAATTTTCCGTTTTATATGGTTCAGGAACCTGAAATTAAAGTATATTATGATTTTAAACGGTGAATTTGTGAATTGTGACTGCTCAACAACTAAATCAAGGGTTCACTACCTCTCGAATGGATACATCCATCGATACTGCACAGGTCCACCTAACTTTGACTCGTACGGTAAGTGAATGGGTAAATGCTCCATGGAGTTGAAGAATGCAGGTGGAAAAATCTTCTCCAGTTTGCAAAGGATCTCGGCAATGTTCTTTTCCAGCCGTTCCATGTCACTGACTGTGACTGTGTAGCAACACAAGTCTTTAAAGAATTGACTGATCTCTGTAATTGCATTCCAGACATGAACAAGAAGCAATTCTCTCAATTCGACAGGTAATAACCTCTCCATGAACACGTGACAATCATGACTTTTCATTCTGTGTATTCTACACGCCTGCAGATCCACACATCTGCTCAAATTGGAGGCGTAACCGTCAGGGAATCGCAGGTCACGAACCTACTCACACAAAACCTTCCTCTGACCCTTATTGAGGCAGAATGGGGCCTTTGGCATGACCTCATTCCCTCTGTCATCAGTCTGTAGATGAAGTTGAGGTCGCCTACAATATTTGGCAATGTCATTTCTGGCCGAAGGTGTGTCAGAAGTTTGTCTTCTCACATCCATTACAGTGTGGAATATATGATCAAAGAAGTTTTTTTCAATGTGCATGACATCTAAGTTGTTACGAATCAGCAAATGCTTCCAATACGGAAGCTCCCACAGGCAACTTTGCTTCAACCACCCTTTCTTTTCCTTTTTCAACTCTTGCAGTGATTCGGGCCCATCGGTGGCCCTCGGAAGGTCTTTCACACATTCCCAAAGTTCCGCCCCTGACATGATGTGCGGTGGTGAGCCTTTTTCAACTCTGTTTCTGCAAAATGCTGTTTTACTTTTTCGGAAAGGATGATCTGCAGGAAGAAATTGACGATGACAATCAAACCACGAAACTTTTCCGCCATGCTGTAACCAAAATGCCTTGCTTTTTTCCATGCAGTACGGGCAAGCCTTCTTACCAGCTGTGGACCATCCAGACAACTTACCATATGCAGGGAAGTCACTAATGGTCCATAGGATGGCTGCTCTTAAATTGAAATTTTGTTTCTTTGATATATCATAAGTACTTGCGTCAACTTCCCACAACTGTTTCAGCTCTTGTATCAGTGGTTGCATGTACATATCTAAATTTCCCTTCGGGTTTTGGGACCAGGGACTATCAGTGACAAGAACATGAACTGCCTTTTCATACACATTGAGGGAGGCAAATTGTATAGGGTTAAAATCACGGGCCAACAAGAGTAATGACCCCCGAACTTACCATGAGGAGCAAAACCATCTGTACACAGCCCTAGTCGAACATTCCGTGGATCCGAGGCAAACTCTGGGAAGCAGGTATCAAGCTGTCTCCAAGCTTCAGTGTCACTAGGGTGTGCCATCGTGCCTTTGACACGAGGATTATTTGCATGCCAACTCATTTCCTCTGAAATGTTCTTCGTTGCAAACATCCTTTGCAACCTAGATGTGATCGGGAAATAAAATAGCGCATTATTTGGAACTAAGCTGCCTTTAACAGTTCTTTTGTATTGATCACTGCCACACACTCTACATGTAGGAAGCTCAGCATCCTCTTTCCAAAACAACATACATCCCTTGGGGCATGCATGAATCTTTTCATGCGGCAGCTCCAACCCCTTAACAACCTTCTTAACATCGTAGAATGTCTCACCCAAACGGCTGTTGCCAGGGATCGCTTCTGTCAACAATGAAACGAACCCATCAACACACCTGTGCGGCAAATTGTACTCACACTTTAAGCTAGTAATTCTTGCCGCCACCTCCAAAACCAACATCGAACTCCCTTCATACAATGGATGTTCAGACGCCTTCAATAAATCAAGAAAACGCTTTGCTTCAGCGTTAGGCTCCTCCTCTACAGCTTCAGTACCCGATCGATCATAATTATGACCAACAGCATCCGTAACCATATCACGATATTCATTTGATTGGCCTTCTACTGAGGATTCAGGTAACCCTTCCCCTTGACACAACCACTCCCAATAACGAGGAGTGAATCCCTTGCTGTACAAATGAATTGTTACTGTGTCCGGATCCTGAAAACGTCTGTTATTGCATTAACACAAGGACACTTATATTCATTCTTTGCAGTCTCACGATGATCTTCGCAAAACTGTATGAATTCCTCCACCCCTTTCAAGAACTCAGGCTTAATAGAACGCCTATCCAATCTATCATACATCCAGCTCCGCTCTCTTCGTTTCATGATTCTAACTTCAACGGGTATATATCTAAGCGTATGATTATGAAAATTATTCATTTCAAACATTTTTAGAAGATTTAAACACTAAACTAACATATATACATTATACTAAACTAAACTAACATACATACATACATTATACTAAACTAAACTAACATACATTATACTAAACTAAACTAACATATATTATACTAAACTAAACTAAACTAACATACATTATACTAAACTAAACTAACATATATTATACTAAACTAAACTAAACTAACATACATTATACTAAACTAAACGAAAGTAAACTAACATACATACATTATACCAAACTAAACTAACATATATTATACTAAACTAAACTAAACTAAACTAAACTAAACTAAACTAAACTAAACTAACATACATACATTATACCAAACTAAACTAACATACATTATAGTAAACTAAACTAAACTAAACTAACGTACATTATACTAAACTAATAACATACATTATAATAATATAAACTAAACTAAACTAAACTAACATACATTATACTAAACTAATATACATTATACTAAACTAACATATACATTATACTAAATTAAACTAAACTAAACTAAACTAAACTGAACTAACATATACATTATACTAATAAAACTAAACTAATTAAACTAACATCAAAACATACTTAGCATATCAATAATCAACCTACATTATATTAAAAATTAAACTAATAAACTAACATAAACATTACATTAACATTAATATGAACATTACATATTAAAAATTAAACTAATAAATTAACATAAACATAAACATTAACATTAAAAAAACTAACGGCATTATTAATGTCGGGTTTTTAATTTCGGGTTTTTTGATTGTGGGTTGAGGGTGGTGAAGAATGGAGCAAAAACAATGAAGAAGAATGGAGCAAAGAATGAAGCGTGAAAAAAATTGAGAAATGAAGAACAATGAAGAAATGAAGCGCGAAAAACACGATGCACAACATTTAGATCCGAAAACCTTTCGACGGAATTTCCCGTCGGAAATTCGTCAGACAAAATGGTATCTTATGCACAGAAACACCATTTTCGACGGATTTTCCAACGGATTTCGGACGGAAAATTCCGTCGGAAAATGGTATCCAAGGTTCAACCTTTTTCCGACGGAATGATTCCGTCGGAAATGGCTGTCTCCGACGGATTCAATCCCTCGGAAATTTTCCGGCGGATTTTTCCGTCGGTAATTGCAGATATCCGTCAGAAATCCCCCAGTTTTCCGACGGACCCTTTTCCCTCGGAAAATATGCCTTTTTCGACGGAATTTTTCCGACGGACGTATTTTCCGTCGGAAATTTACTGCATTCTTGTAGTGAATATATATATTTCCCAATTTCTTCATGAGTTTGGGGGAAGCGATCTCACTAGGGTTACTCATAAGGTTAATCTCCACAATCCTATTAAAAAGACTAAGAGCACTACCGAAGGCCGGTCCTGGACCAACAATACCATAATTGTGAAGAAGCATAGCCTGAAGACCAGAAGACTGCAAAACGCGACGCAAGGAAAGCATAGTGCCGAACATCACCCACTGAACCCAGTCCACCATAAGCAAAAGGTAAGCTGGCAAGTCGCCATTGCCAATCACCAAAACCTAACCCCGAAGCAGTTACAATGCGCTCCAAAGAAGCTCGAAAAACCACATCAAAAGAATTCTGGGCCGCTTCAAAAAGACGAGGGGGACAAGTGCGCATAACAAAGTAGAGTTTGGAAACCCTAGTACACGCACGAAGAAGTAACAACTCACATTAGGGATCATCAAGCTTAGCAACAACATCCATTAGCACATTGATTTTCGACACTCTCTGCAAAACAAGCTCACCACAGAAAGAGGAATCCGCACTGACAGGACCACCAAGCAACTTAACACCATACACAGGACGAGCAATATCAGGAGGAAAGACACCTACGAGACGGCTACGAGGGTCCTCTGAGGGCCAGAAAACTTCCGTTTTCTCAACGTTGACATGGAGGACGAGACGAAGTCCCTCCGCCAAAATCAACTCCATAACCTTACCTACTACTAAGGTGTCACCAATAATAGTGTCGTCATCCAAATACCAAGCCTGCAAGCATAAGTCAAAAGAATCCTTGATTCGCACACCAACGGATGAAGAACCAAAGCAAAAAGCAAGGGTCAAGAGGATCACCCTGCTGCACTCCTTGACATGACCATAAGGTATGCTCCCCATAAAACAACTTGGCAGGAGAAGAGTAACAGAATTCAACCCAACGCGAGAGAGCTGGACAACGGAGACGAGCCTCACGCAACATAGCTGAACGGTCAACCAAATTAAAGGCATTCTAAAAATCCACCAGCAATATAGAAAGGCCAACATCACCACCACGAGCCTCTACCAAACGATTAACAACATGAAGAATAGCCTCACCACCCGCCGGCACCCCAACACCAAACTGAAGACCTCCTAAATAGCTTCCCAAATGTGGACCAATTAAAGCAGCGCCAACCTTTGAAACTAGACGCCCTTAAACGGTACCCACAGTAATAGGCCAAATACCACCACTAGGCTTAACAAGTGGCGTGAGAGGAACACTAGCAATAATTCTCCCAACTCAGCAGGACATTTCCCAACGAGAAAGAGAATAACCACTTACTTAATAGAGTCCACCAACTCACCTGAAATAGCAATTGCAGCACCACTCAAGCAATTCATAAGGTGTTGAGCACGCAAGCCCTCTTTATCGCATGACGTACCACGCGGAAACCCCTAACCTGGTCCAAAACAACAGCAGAAGTAGCAATAAGGTGATTATCAACTGGAATATCCGGTAAGATAAGAGCCGGAAAGGAATGGTGCTTAGCTTGTAATCATGCAAGAGAAGTATCATTGTAAGGGGCAAGACCAGAAGACAAAAGAACCATAACCGCAGCAGTGTAATGTCCGTCACAAATCTTTCTCTTACACTACTTAATATTACGCTCAGAAAAATCATGTTCCTCATCAGCAACCAATAAAGGTGGAGACATATCGGCCAACGTGTCCCGCACAAGCTGCACAGAACCACCAGGCTCACACCAAGAACGAATAGCAGTGGAGATACTCTCTTCCTGCCGCTGATGCCTAATACCCGAAGAACACTCACAATTACTCCGTGAAGAAAAGGATTTAAGGACATAAAGAGGCAACACAAGAAATTGAACCTAGCAAAAGATGTCATCAGGCTTGCAAATCACCTTATCAAGCGTTCCTTTGAGAACCCTAGAAAAACCCAAGCGACACTTAGGAGGGATAGTTTTTACAGAACGAAACCGCTTTGATAGCAAACTATCAAGGAGAGCAACTTATAAAGCAAAATGAGGCTCATAAGGCGCACTAGGAACAAGATCAGATACCTATGGAGAAGGACCCTGTGGTTTAGGAAACCATAAAGAACAAACCAAACAACACCATCCCCCGAATCAGGTGGGGCCACAAAATCATCAGAACTAGGACCATGTCGACACTTCGTACGAAGAGTATGTGTCTTGAATCACTCCCCACAAAGCCAAATGCCCATACGACGATAGGTCGTCTCAGCCTCCAAGAAAATAGCCAAATCAGAAGTAAGAGAGTGCCGGGTCAAATCCCACGCATCTACACAACAATGACGGTCACGGAGATGAATGAGCAGAGAAGCTTTTGCGAGCCCATTACCCCGGCCATCATGACACCCATTAATTCCCACGAATGGGCAATTAAAGTGAACAATAGGAGGCATAACACCCACCAAAACTTGCCACGAGAAGATCACTAAATAGCACAACACGGACTACAACCAGAAACGACCCAAAAATGCACCAAAACTGCACCCAAAAGCACCAATTTCACACCAATACTGCACCCAAAAGTTCCACAAAATCACACCAAAACTGCATCTAAATTCACACCAAAAACACACCAACACTGACCACCTTAAAATTGCACCAAGTGACCAAAAACAACACCTAAAGAAGCACCAAAATCACCTCAAAACTACACCATAATGACCAGAAAACTGCACCCAAATAGAACCCAAAAAGACCACCAAACTGCACCCAAACGGACCACCAAACTGCCCCCAAACTGACCAGAAAACAACACCTAAAACGCGCAAGAAACAGCCCAAAACCAGACCAAAAAATATCAGCAAAACCGACCTAAAGCTCCCTATTAAACCCGATTCTGTTACCTTAAAAGGGACGCCTGAAAACCTGATTAAAAGCGCCTGAGCACCGGTTGAAAACCTGATTAAAAACGCCTGAAATGCAGCCGGAAAATGGATGTGGAATCTACCTGAAAAGCACCCTGAAGTGCACCAAATAAACGCGAAAACCCCCAGAATTCCGCTAGAAAATCGACTGAAGATCGCTTGAAAATCGAGACGCCACCGCTAGCCCTTCGTCTGACCTATAACCACCGGTAATTCGCCGTGAAACGTTGCAGGAAAAATGACGTGGAAGCAGCCTACCCTAATTGCCCCTAAACGAGAGGATTTTGTGTTTTTTATTATTATTTATCTATTTATTTATTTATTTATTTGTTTATTAATTTATTAAAAATATAAAATTTTAATTCTCCTAGTATGTACGTTATGTTTTGTTTTTTTTTCTACTCTAATTTTTTAATTGCCAAAATGCCATGTTTTAATATCTCGTTTTAATTGATTAAAAAATATCATAAATGAATCTTGTTTTGTACAAATTTTTAAAAAGAACTTTATGATATTAATATAAGATACTTTTTGAAAGTTACAATCTATTTTATGCATATGGAAAATTAGAAATCCTATCAGAAATAAAACTCTAAATAACTTATTTATTTAAAAAATCTATCTTAAACTCAACTTTTTTTTATCCTAAAACTATCTTAAATGCTCTTATCTAGCGTCAAAGGTGTCGTATTAAACTTTATATGTCACCTACGTGACACGACACTTGCCGAAAACTTGAAACGCCAAGTGTTGTTGTCTCATGACCAGCCTAAAATTTTACTTTATATATTAGTTAAGTTATATGATATGATATGATATGATCAAGGGCGAAGCCAAGATTTTCAAGTCTTGGGTGCCAGACTTGTTAATGGATAATTGAAAAGGTTAAAATGTACTAATATTTTATTGTTACTAAAAAAATATTTAAATTTTACTCTACTATTTTTCAAAGTGCTATAAAATTTACAGCAATCTCTTTTTCTATGTATATTACCAAAACATCTCTAAGAAAATCATCCTTATTTTGCTCCTTAATTGAGATTTCTATGTATACTACAAAAACCTTTTGGGGTTATCAGTCTCAAGAATTGAAGTAGTAGATTTTTTTGCCCCTCAAAATTTGTATTTTGCTCATTATCATCACTCAAATTACGCTTAGAATTCAAATTTGCTTTTAAAGTCGAACCCTCTTGTTGTTGATTTTAACTTCTTTATATTAAAAAAATCTAGCGTTTTTTATTTCATGATATCAATACAAAAACAATAATTATCAAATTAAATAGCATATAACCCTAAAAGTTTGATATTTCATATTGAATGTAAGCAATTAGCCTAAAGTTCCATTCAATTAACAAAAAATTAGCCAAAATTATTAAATAAAATAAGCTTTATTAGAAAAACCCCAAGCTCGCGTTGAATAAGCAAAACCTTATTCAAAAGATATGTTAGGGATAGGATTCAAACCCAGCTCCCTCATGAAAGAGCATCATTCCATAACCAACATGACAAGCCTTGTTTACTAAAAAATTATGTGTCTTTAATAATATACTTCGTATGTACGTAGTATAATAATTTGAGAGGGCCATTAACATTTAAAACATGGACTACAAATCTAAGCCGGGAAGGCCGGGCCTCCACCAGCCCCTTAGATATGATATGATATGATATGATATGATATAATGTTTGTCTTACCCCCTCCGTGTTTTAATAAGTATTACACTTACCAATTGCGGTCGTGTTTTAATAAGTGTTACATTTCCTTTTTTGGCAAAAAGCTACTTCCTCTATTCGTTTTTACTTGACTTGTCTCTTTTATCACGCTTGTTAATGCAAAACTGTAACGATCAATAAATTTAATTCTCCATAAGTAAAAATTATAAAAGTTATATATTATGATAGTACTTATTGAGACGAATTCAAAAAGATCCCACTTAAGTTTTTTCTTATATATTATTCACAAAAGACGTTCAAAGAAAGGATGGTGTATAGTCTAAAAGTCAAAGCGGATCAAGTAAAAAAGAACGGAGGAAGTACGTTTCAATATTATATCTTTCTCCTCTCATGATCCCCACCCGACCCCCCCCCCCCCACTACTTATTTTTTATTATTTCTTTCCTTTCACATTCATTACTTTTCAATAAACTATTAACTCCAGTATCTTTCTAATACAATTTTTTAGTACTTCAAACATACCCACTTACTTCTTATTTTATTTAAGTCAATTAAATTGCCTAAGACTATGTGCAGGTCAAAGTGTAACACTTATTAAAACACGGAAGGAGTATTTGATATCTAAACAATTTTTAATACAATATTGTAATTTAAATATCTCAATCCTTCCAAAAAAAAAAATTAAATATAAAAGTTAAATATATCATACTACGAATTACCATAAATTATAAAATTGTACAGTACGAGTTTATATGGAAATTAAAATAAGGAAAATGCTACACATAGCCCTTATGGCTACATATAAGAAGCTAAAATTGGAAAAAAAAAAACAAATGAAAATATAATATTAATTACACTGATTTACGCGTGATTTTGTCATGCATTTCTAAATTAATTCTAAATAAGGAAAGTTAATAAATGCTTATTCATAACCCTAGCTAAGGACTACATATGACATTACCCTAATAAAGACAAATCCCACCTGACAAAACTATGTTTTGAAAGTATAAGAAAATCGTTATCAGTATTTATTAGGTGTCATTTTGCTTTGAAATTTAAAATCTCCCAATACTTCAGATGCATAAGACAAACAAAAGAAATTAAATAAATTGGGGGGAGTACAATAGGTTATCGGCTGAGGTTAAATGTACCGTTATCCCTAATATGTCTATTTATACTACTATATATGTACCCTTAGTTTGCTTGTTAGCTATTGTAGGTTTATTTTTATTTTTTTTGATAATCAGCTATTGTAGGTTTATTGAGTAGAGAAAAATGAAACCAAACCAAATGTCAAAAGAAGAGGCAAAAGAGCTATTAGATGCAGTAACACATATATCAAACCAAAATATAGCTTACCTGAATTCCATGGCCCTGAAGTGTGCTGTTCAACTAAGCATCCCAGAAGCCATTCACAAACACAGCAAGGCCGTGACTATCGATGAACTCGCCAAAGCTCTTTCAATCCATCCTACCAAGGCTCCATCCCTACATCAGTTGATGCGTCTTCTTGTTCACTCCAAATTCTTCGCAACCAAAACATTGGTCGATAATGGAAACCAAACATTATTATATTTTGATCTTACCCTAAACTCGCAACTTCTTTTGAAAGATCATCCTCTAACTCAAGCACCTTTAACTATTATGCGAACCGATCCACTAATAACTAAGCCGTCACATAATCTTGCTACATGGTTTCAAAGTCAAGATATTGAGGTTTCTGAGTCCCCTTTCCACGTTACTTATTGTAGACATTTATACGAAGATGCGCCTAGTGATGCCAAATTTAATGAGTTATTTCAACAAGCTATGACAAGCGATTCTCAATTGATCGCTCGTGTGCTGTTGACTAGTAACGAGTTCAAGTGCGCAATGCAAGGTGTTGAGTCGTTGGTTGACGTTGGTGGAGGTGATGGTACTATGGCTAAGGCTATTGCCGAGGCCTATCCTGAGGTCGAATGTACCGTGTTCGACTTACCAAACGTAGTCCAAGGGATACAACGAAACGAGAAGGTAGGGAACTTGACATTTGTTGCAGGTGACATGTTTGAAGCTATTCCTCATGCTCAAGTCGTCTTACTCAAGGTAAATTACACTAATACTTCAATTGCTTCATTACTTTGGTGTTTTAGTAAACCTCTAATGCTCATCCCCTTTTTATTTTTCTAATATCCATTAAAATCTTGATAGATTATAAACAATAGTCACACGATATCTTATAAAATTTGTCTTGATTTTTTGTTTCAAAACATTAAAATTAATAAATTATGCAATACAAATATTGATATATTGTTATTACAATATTGGAATGGTAAACTTATATAGTGTTGCCTACTTTAATATGGTATTTTGCTAATTAATTCCTTATGATTTTACATTGTAGTGGATATTGCACAATTGGAGCGACGAGAATTGCATAAAGGTGCTTAAGCGATGTAAAGAAGCAATTCCAAGTAGGGACAAAGGTGGCAAGTTGTTGATCATAGATATGGTGGTTGGAATTCCAAGTGACAATTTAAACCAATTTTTCACAGATGTGCACATGATGTCTCTTTTGGGAGGAAAAGAAAGAACTGAACAACAATGGAAATATCTTTTCATCAATGCCGGCTTTAGTGACTATAATATTTTTCCAATTTTAGGGCCGAGATCTGTCATTGAAGTGTATCCTACATAATTTTAATTATTTCAATATAAATTTTTATTTTTTGGTGTTTAAAGAGCCACAAAGGCAAGTGATAAAAATCGATTTCAAGATCAGCTAAAACCGAGAAGAGAGCTCTAACCACTTGAGTTATATATCTCTCACTCTCAATTATTCCAATATTAGTTGTTTATATCATATTTTCCTCATTCAGTTTTAGTTGCAACATTTTGTTCTTAAATAAAAGCTCTCATATGACACTTGAAAAGATAAGAGTTATTAAACGTTTTCCTTCTTTTTTTAATTTTTAATATTTTATTTTTTATGGAGTACTGTTTAAACGTCATTCTTTTAACCAGCTTCCTTTGTGGACTAGTGGTAACAGAACGAACCCTCTAAAGTCTAGGTCCAGGGATCAAGCATTGGTATCGCCCTCTCTTTCTCTGTTCTCTAGATATATTTCTTTTTAAAAAAAAAAAAAAAATTCAAACATCATACTTCCGTCGTTCTAGTAATATTGCAACAATTGGACTTTTACATTATTCATTATGCTTGTTTGACCACATGTTATGATTTATACGTAAAGTAAAATATAATCATGTAGGGTCTTGGTAGATTCGTCTCGTAAAATACTTTCACAATATCAACTTTTTATAATTTTTACTCTTATATAATTATAGATATTTAGCATATAAAATATGCTTTGAGATACGTAATTTTATCGTTGTTGTAATATTTAAAACAGAGGAAATAACAAATAATAAGGAGTAGAGGAAGGATTTAGGGTCAAATGAAAACTTCCTTAAAATTGAGAAGAATTTAATGTGCATAATTTTTATACAATCAATTTAACAGTCAAATTTTGTTTGCAGGTGATTGAAGATGATCTTCAATCATAAGACAGACAATTAACTTCATTTATTATCATCAAAATAATATTAACTTCATTTATTTTCATCTATTACTATATTATATGGTGGATTCTGAATTGTGTATATATGCATACTATGACCCACCCACCATGCGCATAAATAATTTTGTCAATGGCCGTGAGAATGATTTTTGTCTGATGGATCTTATTGTATTTGAGAATGGACAAACTTTGCAATCCCACATAATTACTATTACAACCCTTAAAAATAAAAAAATCACACATAAGCTTTGTCTTTTGAGAGAAAGAATAACTCCTTTTAGAAAAGAAAGAGTTACAAAACATTACAAAAATAAAAATCACACATGAAATAAACAAAGATTATGATTTTCCATCGGTTAAACCGATGAAAGTCCCTTTAAAATTCAACGATACCAACTAGAATTTCAGGGAGAGGAAAGCGCATGCCTCTGATTTATTTGGAGTAGTTGATAGTACGTACTACGTAGTATATACTTCGTATACAATTTTATTTCATTCATGCAAATTAGAATCGAAATTTTTTGCTACCAGGCAAAGTTGATTCTTCTTATGTGTGACCAGACCAGGTAGCACATTGCTGTCAATATCTTCCTTCTTTAAACCAGCAGGTAATTCCCAATCAAAAGAGTATAACAAATTGGCAAGTGCAAGTTCAAGGTTGGCTAAACCAAAAGCAAAGGCTGGGCACATTCTTCTTCCACCCCCAAAAGGAATCATTGCCATACTTTTTTGACAAACTCTTCTTGTACTCTTTCCATTGGAATGAGGTTTTTCACTAACTCAGTAAGTGTCCAAATTATCCCAGCCCTAGTGGTATTTGCTCCCCCGGAAAAAAGATTCTACAAATAAAAATGAAAAAACAATTAATAATTAAATTAATTAGAAAAAGGCTGTAGGAATTGAATCTACAAATAATAAAGAAGTATCATTGCGTACGTGCATCAAGTAGTCATATGCTTGTACATTCAACTTAATTAGTTGACGGTGTTTGTTGAAATTCGATTTAAGATAAGGAGTGCAAAATTTCAATTGTTGCAATATATAATAATAAATTAAAGTACAAATGAAGTACAAAATAGGCGGTTTTTAGGAGTCTAGATTTGTTAGTGGCTTAATGCAGCGCATGTCATTAGTGGTCAAATTAATAAATGTAGTACAAATTATATATCCGTTTTGTGCTTTGTTTGTACAAATATGCTATTTTTTGGGTAAAAAGAAGTCCATATGTTGCAACTAGGGTAAATAAATGACGATCCTTCACGCAAGGAATGAGAATCAAACCTCTGTTACAGGGGTGGAAGAATGAAGGGTTACAAGACTTACAACCACTACGGATGAAAGGAAGAACTATACGACATGCAAAATTGCTTGATCAACTATGTGAAGAGTATGTGAAGCGTATTTTCCTCAATGACTTAAAAACGAATTGATCAACTATATATTAAATTATAATGTACGTACTGAGAAATATATTTTTTCTAGTGTTAAGAATGATGATATAATAGATGGTTTTTAAAACAAGAAAATGCATTGAGTTCATCATTAATCTTTAAAAGTGTGCACATCTAAATTATTTTCATCTTAATCATTTAATTATGCAACTCCGAACCCATGGAAAATTTCCTAGATCCGCCACTTATTGAGAATCCCTTATGAAACAAGATTTGAACCCTTAACTTGAAGTTTTATATGTACTTGAATATATATTTCATTCATTTGTTAACACATTTTGACTTTTGGCATTATTAACAAACTCTTTAATGATAAAAAACAAAGGGACATGAGAGTAATTAAGATCTTGCATGTTAGAATCGTCTTGATATGTTTCTACATAATATCAACTCTAATCATTAGATTCATTAATCGTTGAACTTGTGCGTTTGGAAAAAAAAAATACCAGTAATATTGCTTTGATGTGGTTCATTGTGAGCTTAAACCGAAAGGAAGTATCTTCCATGAGACGAAGCAAAACATCAACTATATCTTGTCACTCAGATTTAGTCTTTACTGTGTGAAGATGGTCGTCAATGATTTTTTCATAAATTGCGTCTGTTTGCGTCCAATTTCACCTCAATTGGACCGGTCCACAAATGATACAATTTGAAGCCCAAAGCAAGGTTCAACCCTCCAACTCATGCCAAGTCAGCCAAGCCCAGTCAATGGCAAGCCCATATGATCTGGGGCCCATCTAAATCAAGGTATAAAAGCCTCCAAGTAAGTCAAAGCAAGATAATGAATTCATTCTCATTCCAACTCTTACACTCTTAGTACTCTTGGGCATTACTCTACCTTAAACACATTACTGATTCGGCATCGGAGGGGCCTTCCTCGGCACAAACCCCCGAGGCCAGTTTACGTGTGTTCTTTGTGTAGGAAATCCTCAGCCAGCCGCAACTAGGACCGAGACCAGTCTTCTCCCCCGAAAAAGGCTTGCCGAAGGTCCTATTGTTTTCATACCGAAACAATTTGGCGCCGTCTGTGGAAGATACAAAAAATTAAACTAAAAATCAATCACTCTTAACAAAAACATGACTAAGAGTGGTAAAAGCGCCAATAGTGCTAAGAAGAATGGTCCTTCCTCTTCGAGGAGAGACCACATCACGGTGAGAGTGAATCAACCGATTCCACCATCATCAGAACCTTCTTCTTACTCTTCCTCTTCAAAATCTCCCTCTTCTCCGAAAAGGGTAGCCTCGTAGAGGTCTCCATCGCAGCATATTCGCCAGTTGACAAGTTCGTCTGGGCCAAATCAATTGAACGTGAAGAGTCCTCCTCCTCAAAGCTTTATTCTCAGTCTCAATCGAGAACAAGGAAAAGTCGCAAGGCAATCCAGACATTCTTGTCATCTCTAAAGGAATTAGTTCTCAAGAAGAACAGAATCTGCAAATTCTGTAACCAAGGAACGAATCAATGCAAGACCTCCCAAAATTGGGGATCTGGTTCTTTGGAATGCTGATGTACTGAAAAATTATGTGTATGCCCTTCGGGGAAGAACAATCCATGTAAGTGCATCTCTTTCAATCAATGAAAAGCCCGCGAGCCATTATTTCTTTTAATTCAACAAGTTTCTATTTTTCCGTCTTCTACATTTTTTCAATTCAAGGTCTTCTTTGGCGCTGCCCGAAGTACCGCCTAGTGAGGTGTCGTACTTCGACAATTCGTGAGAGCCTTTTGAGACGAGGATAAATGATAAACCCCCAAAGTATTGCTTAGTGAAGCATTGTACTTCGGATGAATCAGTTCCTCCGGGCAAAGAGGCGTGGACGAATTTGAAGCATTGCCTAAAAAATAGGAATTGATAAACCCCTAAAGTATTGCCTAATGAAGCATTGTACTTCAGAGGAGTCAGTTCCGGGTGTTGATAAAATCCCGAAGTATTGCCTAATGAAGCATTCTACTTCGGACGAATCAATGCCCTGGCATAAATGTTGAGGACAAGATTCCCTTGGATGAATTATAAGGATCACAAGAGTATTGCTTTCGGAGCCTACGGATTCTGAGCAAGAAATCAGACCCTTCAAAAACGAAAGTAGAAGAGAAACGAAAATGAGCAGAAACTTCAAAGTCTAAATTGTGACGAAAATTTACACCAAGGCAAAACTCTCGGCTGCATCAAAAGAAGAGCTAAATCAAGCACCTCAAAAAAAACCTGAAGATCTCATCTAGAGAGCGTAAAAAGGCATTCAGCTAGCCAGTGCCGAGCCGAAGCTTAGTACTTGGCAAAATTTTCTTTCGAAAAAAAAGCTAAGTAAAAGAAGCAAGGCAAAAAGGAATGACAACGAAAAGTAGTGCACTCATAGAAAATAAAATATGCTCGGCTGAGTTGAAATGGTTGAAGCAAATACTCCAGAAACCTAGAGACATCAACTTCAGATATCTCTGGGAAACTAAGAAGTCCTCAGCCGAAGATATCTCCAAGCCAAAGTTCAACACTTCGAAATATTCTGAAGAAATTCAAAAAAGTAACTCAGTAAAGAAGGGACAAGGCAATAGAGGAGAAAAGCTAGAAAAAGCCTCGAATACATTCAAGTTGAGATTTCAGAATCAAGTACAATGAAATCCTAAAATCGGCAACCACCCACAAGCGGAAACACAGCTGCCGAACTAAGTACAAAGCAAACAAAAATAAAAAGTTTGTACAAATTCAAGGTAAGCTGAAAGTAAAACAGAGGCAAAAGCAGATGCGACAATAATCAATTAAGCACAAGTTGATCCGCAGGATTCTGTAGACAACTGCCCGAGTTCTTATGCTTTAGCATTGGCAGGATTAGCGCTCGGGGCCTTGGAGGCAGGCCGAGCAACATCTTGTTCTTTCCTTGCAGCCTCTTCTTCTTCCTAAGCCTCGCCTTTGGCTTCACAAGCCAAGAAAGCAACTTCAACTAGGCTGGCCTCATTCATATGACATCATCTAGATCCATAGACCAAGCCTCAGCAAAATCCCAGTTAATCTCGGGATCAGCCTAGAAAGCCAACCGCCGAGCAACTTTGAAGTCATTCTCAAAGCCCTCTTCATACTGCTCTTGGGTATAAACCCGAACTTCTAGCAGTTGTCGAGCAGCTTCAAGTTCAGCTTGGATTTTGGAAACTCCTTCTCTTTGGGCCTTCAGCTGGCTTTTGGCATCATTGATTTTGGCATCCTTGCCTTTCAGCGTATCCCTTATCCGCTGGTTCTCGGCCTCCGGCTCAGATTGATTCACCTTGGCCTCGGGTTCAGCTCGAGCAGCCTGACCCCTGAAGTCCACGACCATTAGGCGCCGAGTCTCAACCTTTATCTACACCCTCTGCTCAATCCGGGCTTTGAAGTCAGAAATATCTTCAGCCCCGTATTCTTGGATCAGAGCGTGACCCTCGTCTAGCCATGGAAAAACGATCTGCTCTAAATCCTGACAGAAGGTGCGGAAGTTGGTACTCATAGAATCGATCTCAGCCCTAAGAGCTAAGGCAGCTTCTTCGGCATCCAACCTCTTCAGCTCAGAGATTCTGGCCAGGCACTCAGCCTCTTCAACCTTTTCTTTTAATTCATCGTTCATCTCCACGGCCAGAAAGTGGTTATGAACAACCTGCAAAGATAAGGAAAATGGATCAGCCGAAGTAACAAATTCCCAAGCTGAAGCTCAGTACTTAGAAAAAATTCTCGAAACTTCGAAGAACAACCTAGGTAAAAAGAGCAAGGCAAATGGGAAGAGAGAAAAAAAAAAGAAACTTTAGCAAAAAAGCTTAAGTAAGGCAAGATTACCTGCATCAGCAGCCTTTGATTCTCCAAAAGGGGGTCTGGCACTCTGGCATGTGGTTCAGATGCCCCAGATGCTGCTCCTGCAGTCCAAGCTCTAGCCCTTTCCAACTCTGGCATATTTGAAAGATTGTCGAAGTACTCAGTCGCCGAGCTTCTGATAAGTTTATTTTATATATATATTTATTCCCCGTCCCAATGGTCATAATTGTGTTTATTTGAGCTCTACGAAGCTACTTTTGTTACTAATATGCGTTTTCTAGTGTTTTCGCAGATTTGGTATTGTTTTATAGGAAATTGTGGATTTGGAGCATTTTCCCAGATTTATTGGAGCCGCTACGAGCATTAGAGTAAGGTCGCATTCATATGACCACATTCCGAAGCCCAGGACCGGTTGGAGTCATCAAATCGGTGATTAAGGGCTCGGCGAAGAAGAAGAGTCCGGGGCAATGGACCATGTATTCAGAACCCAAAGAGGAAATGCGAATTAGGTTAAGAAACGACCCAATTGAAGAAGTCCAAGCTTGCCCGGGAGCTCGCCCGGCAGGGAAAGCCCTCGCCCGAAGGCGCGCTCGGCAGGGGGAGGAAGAAGGAAGAGAGTAGCTGCTCGCCCGAAGGCGCGCCCGACCGGGCGCGTGTTTCTGACACTACACGAAACCAGCAAATTGGCAACGGTTCATACCCCCCCCCCCCCAAAGGCAACGGTTTTGAACCGTTGGGTATCTGAGGGTTGCCAAATCCCAAATAAATTGGCAACGGTTCAAAACCGTTGCCAACTCAAGCAATTGGCAACGGTTAACCGTTGCCATTGACCATGGCGCCTTTTTTTTTTTAAAAGTAATTGGCAACGGTTAACCGTTGCCAATTGCTTGAGTTGGCGACGGTTAACCGTTTCCAAAGCCAATGGCGCGCCTTTTTTTTTTTAAAAAACATTGGCAACGGTAAACCGTTGCCAATGACCTGTATTGTTTTTTTTTTTGCTGCAATATTATTATTATTATTATTATTAATTATTAATATTATAATAGTAATAATAATAATAATAATAATAATAATAATAATTATTATTATAATAGTAATAATAATAATAATAATTATTATTATTATTATATATGATAATAGTAACAATAATTAGTAACATTAATAACAAAACATAAATAATTAATAATAACAATCGCAAGAGATGATATAAATTAGAAAAATGTTTCATGTATACTACATAATTAATAAGCTAAGCCTAGGATTGTTGAAGAGATGATATAGTACAAAAATGTATGACGATATTTACAAATTAAATGTGATGTAGGTCGCCAACATCTCCCGAATTACATGGAGTTCCTCGCTCGTGTATGGAAGTCCTGTTTGCCCCTTGCAAAACTTAGAATACACAAAATGTGAGTTAGTAGATGTGAAATAATAATAATTGGGGTTAGTTATAGTTGACTAATGCTTGAGATTACAAGAAAAGAGCAAGTAAGAGGTTTTGGGACGCAATTTCAACCAAAATGGCTCAATTAAGGCCATTTTGGCTACTATGATGCCTATTTTCTACAATTCATGTCTATTGAACTCATAACTAGTTAAAAAATGTCATTATCACTTAGTTATAGGTGGCTACTGCTTGAGATTACAAGAAAATAGCAAGTAAGAGGTTTTGGGACGCAATTTCAACCAAAATGGCTCAAGTAAGGCCATTTTGGCTACTATGATGCCTATTTTCTACAATTCATGTCTATTGAACTCATAACTAGTTAAAAAATGTCATTATCACTTAGTTATAGGTGGCTACTGCTTGAGATTACAAGAAAATAGTAAGTAAGAGGTTTTGAGACGCAATTTCAATCAAAATGGCTCAAGTAAGGCCATTTTGGCTACTATGATGCCTATTTTCTACAATTCTTGTCTATTGAACTCATAACTAGTTAAAACATGTCATTATCACTTAATTATAGGTGACAAATTCTTGAGATTACAAGAAAAGAGCAAGTAAGAGGTTATGGGACGCAATTTCAACCAAAATGGCTCAAGTAAGGCCATTTTGGCTAATAGGATGCCTATTTTCTACAATTCATGTCTATTGAACTCATAACTAGTTAAAACATGTCATTATCACTTAGTTAAATGTGGCTAATGCTTGAGATTACAAGAAAAGAGCAAGTAAGAGGTTTTGGGACGCAATTTCAACCAAAATGGCTCAAGTAAGGCCATTTTGGCTACTAGGATGCCTATTTTCTACAATTCTTGTCTATTGAACTCATAACTAGTTAAAACATGTCATTATCACTTAGTTATAGGTGACTAATGCTTAGATTACAAGAAAAGAGCAAGTAAGAGGTTATGGGACGCAATTTCAACCAAAATGGCATACCTCTTCAAGCTGACGTGTGTCTGTACAATGACTCATCACTATGTCATACATGAATCTCATCACGTATAGGCCACAGTCAACTCCGTTTTCCTGTTGTGCGCACTAGCATGAGGAACAAAGCACATGAATCAAAATGCATAGCAAATAAGCGACATCTTAAGCATTGTAAAGTAAGAAAATCACAACATCATGGGTGAATTACCTTGGGTGCTTTCCATGTAGGACCTCGAGGAGATCGAGGATTTATCTTCTTCATGGTACTACAAAAAATCAAAGTAATAAGTTCAAATTTGACGTTTATAATCAATACATATGAGTTCAGATATGAAAATGAATAACAAGAAGTGAAACAAACTAGATGCTTACTTTTGCAGTATGGACCTCACGAGGCGCTTTCTTACTTGAGGTAACCGAGCAGAATCAAAGTAGAAGATTGTGTTACTGGAAACACAAATCACAAGTAGGGTCCAATGATAACTACACACGAGACAAACAAATCAATAGTTAGCCTGTTACAACAAATAAACTGGGAAAACAAATGAACTTGACTAGCATAATCAGACGTACTCCTCATAGTATGGGACGAATATAAACTTGTCTCCTGCACTCACTGATTGCTTGATACCCCGTTCAGCATAGTACAACACGTCAGTGGAGTTGCCTAAGATTCTAGAAGTGGACATCTTCTCAGGGCACAACCACCCAACTTGACAAGGAGATTCAAGCTCCCATATTTGCTCCTGGAGTGCTCTGCATGCATGATAACACAATGTTAATCGAAAACCAAACGACAAACACCACTAAACTGAATAACATAAATTGAGTACCAGTTGAATTACCTCATGGATATTTGAATGAGGGAAATGTTAAGCATTGCACCACTTAGAAATTCCTTCACATCTTCTTTGAATAGCCATGCCGTTGCATCATCATCGTAGTGGAACATTTCCTTAGGAAGTTGAATTTGGATGGGGCTGTCATTAGGCAACACGCAAACACGCTTGTGCAAATAAGCTAACTCCTGGGATAGTGATTGAAGCACCGTGTCTTCAACTAATGGAGTAGCTTGCGTAGCTGAACCTAGTGAAGGGCTCTTCATCGACGCCTTTCCACTCACCGAGCCATGTTCACTTCTGTTCTTTGGCCCCTCAACCCTCTTCTTTGGCGTTTGGCTTTTCCTCGATGGCTAATAAGTATGATCACACAAATGGTTAGAAAAGATTTCCATCCAACTCTTGGGAAGAAAGGATTAAAGCGTGAAATCTAAATCTTAATTACCTGGTTCATCAACCGTATCCAAGCAGATGGCCATTGCAAAAAACTACCTTTTGCTGCCCAGAGTGTAGTGAACTCATCATCCTCCACGGGCACAGGTATTAAGAGGTCCTCGGACCCGAGAACCACAGAATGGATCCCGACATAATAATGCTCAGGCAGAAGAGGTCGAAGATGGACCGTACCTTGTTCGGTCGGTTGTGCACTACCATAGGCAACAACATGCAAAGGTCCATCATATGATTCGCCCAGGTAAAGAAGTTCACAGCGGGTCTCTTCCTGCACCAATTACGAAGATACTTCATTTACATATACATAACTAAGTATATTAGGTGTAAGATAGGAGTTAAATCAAGCATTGAGCTAAAATCATGAAAAATGGGCAAGTTAGAACTGATTTAGGCCATTTCGAGCCGTAAATACTGTAAATGAACCTCAAACTTGTGAAATTTCTTTTTAGGTCGTTTTAAGGCATAAATATTCATAACTAAGTATCTTAGGTGTAATATAGGAGTTAAATCAAGCATTGAGCTAAAATCATGAAAAATGGGCAAGTTAGAACTGATTTAGGACATTTCGAGCCGTAAATACTGTAAATGAACCTCAAACTTGTGAAATTGCTTTTCTTAGGTCGTTTCAAGGCATAAATATTCATAACTAAGTATCTTAGGTGTAATATAGGAGTTAAATCAAGCATTGAGCTAAAATCATGAAAAATGGGCAAGTTAGAACTGATTGAGGCCATTTCGAGCCGTAAATACTGTAAATGAACCTCAAACTTGTGAAATTGCTTTTTTTAGGTCGTTTCAAGGCATAAATATTCATAACTAAGTATCTTAGGTGTAAGATAGGAAAAAAGAAAAAAAAAACCAAAACGAGTCCAAAAAAAAAAAAAAAAAAAAACACCCGAGCGCGAAGGGCAGCAGCTGTAGGCTGCACAGCTGCTGCAGCCTTTCCGGCAGCCTCTCCTACCTTCTCCGCTTCCCAATGAGAAAGAGAAGGAGAAGGAGAAGGAGAAGGAAAAAGAGAAGGAGAAGGAGAAGAAAGAAAAGGAGGAGGAGGAGAAGGAGAAGGAGAAAGAGAAGGAGAAGGAGAAGAAAGAGAAGGAGGAGGAGGAGAAGGAGAAGGAGAAGGAGAAAGAGAAGGAGAAGGAGAAGAAAGAGAAGGAGGAGGAGGAGGAGAAGGAGAAGGAGAAGGAGAAGGAGAAAGAGAAGGAAGAGGAGAATGAGAAGGAAGAGCAAACAAGAACAACACATGACATCAACAAAGCATACTAACAACATAACACAGCGAACTTGACCATTTCACAGCCAACTTAACCATTTCACAACACAATCCAAAAACAAATATCATTATCCAAACAAGTAAGCACAAAATCACCTGTAGAATAGGAAAATGATGAGGTGTCGGAGTGTCAAGCCCCCTTGAGTTCGCATGTGAAGGAGTACCAATCTGCAACAGTGTATTGATAGTGAAACATTAATTAGAACCGTACCCACGTAACTCAACATATCAAAACTTATAGAGTTGAATTCTAATCATTTACCTCCTGTTCTCCTTCTCTTCGTGGGTGGCTACTTGAGTCGGCCGGTGTTGTCGAGGAAAAGGGCAAGGTCGGCAAATTCAATTGCTTCGCCCATGCATTGAACTCTTCGCGCATCTCATTGCGCACTTGTTCTTTAATTGAAGCCACTGTGGCATCGAAGTTCTGTGGCGAGTTCACACTTGCTCGGGATCTTCCAGATTTGGTATATTCGGGACCCATTACCTTCTCCCATCTTAGCAAGCTCCCCCCCCCCCCCCCAGCACCTAATACCCGTCCCGGATGGTAGGGCTTTCCCATAGCCAAGGTGAAGGGGTCCTTCTCTACCGTCGGGACGAGCTTGCCTTTAACAAGCTCTCCAGTGTACTCAAGCTGTAGCAAAAACAAAATGGCAACATGAAGTCAGTGTTTATATATAGTGATATACATGCAAATGAATAAGTTAGTTCACTAGTTTATAGTTGCTTACTAGCTTATCTGTCATTTCTTTGGTTTCCAGAGCCTTGATGGACCATTTTCCGGTCTTCTTGTCCCGCGAATGCATAGAGCAAAAGAAATCCCTAGCACGAATCACCAAAGTACTGGTCGTGGAGTCAGACGACGCTGTGGAGGACCCTAGAAGCGCAGTGGGGTATACTCCTTCACTCACCCACGTATCCCTCCATCCATCATACGTCATTGCTCCCATATGATGGTGGTATTGCTTTTGCAATGCATTCACTACACGAAAAGGGCAAATTGGCAACGGTTCAAACCCTCTCAAAGGCAACGGTATTGAACCGTTGCGTATTTGAGGGTTGCCAAATCCCAAAATAATTGGCAACGGTTCAAAACCGTTGCCAACTCAAGCAATTGGCAACGGTTAACCGTTGCCAACTCAAGCAATTGGCAACGGTTAACCGTTGCCATTGACCATTTTTTTAAAATAATTGGCAACGGTTAACCGTTGCCATTGACCATTTTTTTTTTTAAATAATTGGCAACGGTTAACCGTTGCCATTTACCCATTGGCAACGGTTAACCGTTGCCATTGACCTTTTGTTTTTTTTTTTTAAATAATTGGCAACGGTAATCATTTTAGGTAATAATCTCAAAGGCAACATTTTAGGAGGTAATCATTTTTTTTTTGGTAGGTAAGAAAGGGATATTATTACTAAAAGAAAAAAGGGCAAGCCCTCATAAAGTACAGCCGCACCGTGTCCTCATACACAAATAAATACGCTACGTGAAAAAAATACAAACCCCTCCAAACTTGGAGGTTACAAACAGCAACAAGCCAGAAAAAAAAAAAGAAAGAATAACAGCAGCATGGGCAGAAACCTCCAGAATCAGCAGCAGCAGCAGGCAGACAGCATCAGCATGCAAAGAAAAGCAGCGACAACAAGCAGGGACAGCAGCAGCAGGGATAGCAGTAACAGCAACAACAGTGATAGCAGCAAACCGGAAAGAAATCCCGAAAATTTGTCAAAATACTCCACATACAAATGTTATAGAATAGCTTATACCATCCTCCCCATTTCACCACCTCAGCAACATAACCCATACACAGCAAAAATAAAAATAAAAATTTAAAGGAAATCAGTCAACCATGGAGAACCGGATGGCAAAGGACAAAGCTCATATTTTTGAAGGCTTGAGGTTTGTGTACACATTGAACCAATCATGAGTGACATCTTAAATCCATCAGAGAGATTGTAATTTGATCACAAGAAATGAAATCCTGTTTGTTACCTCAATAATGTTAGCAAATCAAACATGCCATTTCAAAATCAGCTAAGTCCCTTCATCATTTAGATTTAGTAACAAGAATGATCTCTCAAATTAAATCATTGAGATCTTAGGGACTCTATATTGCAAAATCAGACCACGAAAAAGGGACTCACTATATTGCAAAATCAACCACCACAACCCCAATTAATCTTTAAATAATTTTCAAGATCTTCTTAAAAGTTCTAAGTAAAAGGCTGAATTAATAACTGGAGAAAGTATCAACTTTGTTGTCGTCACACCTCACACATCATGTTTGTGCTCTTAACTATTTTCCAATTCTAAGTTTCATAAACAAGTATAAAGACCAGCAAGCATAACAAAGCAACATAAAAGTTCTGAACTTGTTTCAACATTTAAAGCAAACCCTACATTTTTGAAAGATCATATCAGAACCAAATGCTTCTCCCAACAGATAAAATAAAGGCATGTGTATATGTCAGCGGCTCAACTAGTAGTCATTAAGCCGTCGTGGTATACGAGCTCGAAACTCGTCTACATCATTATCCTTTGTACCCGTAGCTTTTTATCAGCTCTCTTATGCAGTTCACCAGTAGATTTAAATTCTCATAATAATATTTACCATCGGATCAATGTATTGTAGCAACATCAGAAGCTTGATTTTGTAATGTATAGTATTAATAGTATAATCTATCTAACCTGGTAATATAAGCAAAAAGGGATAATAGTTATTTTAAATGAAGATACATACTTTCCATCAAAATATCAGAAGAAGTTAACCTCTAGTTTGAATTAAATGGTCTGAATTCATCGCCATCCTCAATTTCTTCCTCCACTGTTTTTTAAGCAGTAAGTGGATACCTGTAGGGTTTCGTAGTGACCCGGCACTACGCGGAAGGAAACCCACCAAGACCCGCCCCTTAATTAAAGCAATTAAACAAGCATAATAAACTTAATCGTACAAGATTAAGGACAAGAATTATACCTTTGACGTGTGCTTCGCTCCCAAAGAGCTCTTACTTCAAAATCCCGAAAGCACGAGATCTCCGACGGTTCGTACCCACGAACCCGACCCGAGCGTCCTAAGCCTCGAAGGTTAGTCGAGGCCCGGACAAAATAACTATGAGTTTTACGAATCAAAGGTTTACTCTTTCTTAGAGTTGCCTTTTTAATTCCACTCAAGGTTGTATTCTCAAAATCCCAACCAAGTGGGTATTTATAGAGAATGGGGACTTGAAACCCCTTTTCATGATCAATGTGGGATCATGTGCAATTGCAATAATTTATTTAATTCCAAAATAAATAATTAGGCAAAAGCAATCACAAGCCAACAAGTGGCAAAAGGAGAGAATGGGTTAGGTGAGGACCATATCCCATGGGGGGGACCATTGCCTTGCTCCCCAAGGGCTTGACTTGGTCCCCACTCCCTTGAACAAACCGAGTTAGGGGAGGGCTAGCTGGCTGCCAGCTAGCAGTCCCTTGCTGCCCAGCACCCAGCCAGCCAGCCAGTGCATGCTGCTGCTGGGTTGGTGTTGGTGCTTGTGTGCTGGCGCTGGGCGCTGCTAGCACCTAGTGCTGGCACTGGCCCCAGCAGCCCACGCACACTCCTCCTCGCGCGCGCCATCGCTAGCACAGCCAGCATGCGTGCTGCTAGCGAGCCACGCATGCTGGCCCCTTCCTTCGCACCATCCATGTTGCGCACCATGCATCCCTCGCACACGCATCAGCCAGTGCCTAGCACTGCTATGCTTGGCTTGATACGAGGCACACACACGCACACGCACATGCGCTAGTGCCTAGCACTACGATGGCTGTGCTTGGTGCGAGGCACACACACGCACACGCACATGCGCCAGTGCCTAGCACTGCGATGGCTGTGCTTGGTGCGAGGCACACACACGCACATGCTCCAGTGCCTAGCACTGCGATGGCTGTGCTTGGTGCTGGTGCTAGGCACACACGCACACACGCATGCGCCTAGCACTGCGATGGTGCTGTGCGTGGTGCTAGGGTGCTGCGATGGCGCCTAGCATCATGCTAGAGCTGCGATATGCTAAGGCACAAGCACACGCACACATGCACTGCCCTAGCCATGCGATGGTGCGATAGTGCTGCGATAGTGCCTAGCATCCATGCACGCACGCTGCTGTGCTGTTGTGCCATGCGAAGGCACGCACACACGTAGGTGGTGCTGCGTTGGGCAGCCTAGTGCACCTAGCACGCATGGCGCGCCTAGCACACCATGGTGCACCTAGGCTTGTGATGAGCTAGCCTAGCCTAGCTACGACTATGCTCATACTTGTCGCTTGTGATTTTGCGACGCTCGGTATCGACGCCCTAGGCTCGATATCCGACGTCTGTATTCGTAAAACTCTGTCGACTCATTAAATCCTTCCGGATTAATTCGACGTCTTGGATCGGAGATTCGATTGGGTTCGACCCAAAGGGTTCAGTTAAGATTAAGCTGTAATATCAATTGTACCTTGATATTACTGATCGGAAGCGGCCTCCACCTAGGCATTCCGATCACTTGACCTTACTGAAGAATTAGATCTGTAATAATTCTGAACCCTTTATCGGAATAATACACTTGTTGGAAGGACACCATTCCTTTCAATCTCCCACTTGTCCTTCTGGATAAGTGTGCATATTGTGTATAGCTCATTTCCTTTGTCACTTAATGTTTCTTCGTGAACTATAAGGTAAGATTCCTTGTCATCCTTATTACGTTCAGAAGTGTTTCTCGATCTCCGAGCTCGACTGTCAATAAGCAGATGATTTCTAAAATCCATCTGAGCATGGCCATGCATTTTACAGTCTCACTCTTCGAGCGGCCTTTTAAACAACAAAACATTTTCCCTATTTTAGTAGGGGGACAATCCCAGTCTTGTATAGTAAGTTCTTCTTACTAAGAGGACATAGACTCCCGAGTGTTCCCGTTATGATCCCCAGTTACGGCAGACGTTTGGAAACATCAAAGAGCCTAGTACTCAAACAAGAAAACTTCACAGTACTCATGGTCTGAGGAATTAAGTTCCGATAGCCATAATGAGAAATGTACTTATGACAAAAGTTAAATTTTCTTAAAGTACTCTCATAGGTCTTATCCAGTACAGTTCTAAACTGTACCTGTGTAAATGATTTATGACTGTCACGTCCTCGCAGCACAAGAAACGGTGCTGTAAATCATACTACACACTAATCTATTGCGATCATCAATCGTCCATCTGTTAGATGACCTCGATTAGGGATACTTTTCGATTTAATATTCAATGTTCACTTAACAGGTGTTTCTTTATCCAACACATGGTCTTGATACCCTGTTTTGAATATTTCAGTAAATCGAATGGACTCATTATTTAATTCTAAACCACAATTAAATAGTAATGGAGTGAATGATAATATTACATAAAATTAATTACTCCATTAATGAATGGTTTTAGTACAGTGTTTTACATTAAATCAACCCTAGTTAATTAAAACACTTGTACAGGAACATCAAAGCCAGTCTCCAACATGCTTGATTCTCATTGCCTCAACGTGTTTGTTGTGTTTCACTTGAGGCAAAGGTTTAGTCAAAGGATCGGCTACATTATCATCCGTGCCGATCTTACAAATTCTGATTTCACCTTCGGATTTCCATTCCCTTATCATGTGAAATCGCCGTTGCACATGTTTGACCTTCTGGTGCTCTCTCGGCTCCCTGGCCTGAGCGATAGCTCCATTATTATCACAATAGAGATCTATCGGTCCCTTGATTGAGGGTACAACACCAAGTTCACTAATGAACTTGCGAATCCAAACAGCTTCCTTACTCGGCTTCAGTTGTAGAGTCTGCAGTAGTGCTCTGCTTGGCACTCTTCTAGCTGAACGCTCCTCCATTCCGACAGAATACATATCCCGACTGTGACTTGAAGTTGTCTCTGTCAGTCTGGAAGCTAGCGTCGGTGTAACCTTCAACAACCAGTTCTTTGTGACCTCCATATACCAGGAATTTATCCTTGTTCCTTTTCAAGTACTTAAGGATGTTTTTGGCCGCAGTCCAATGCGCCTCTCCTGGGTTTGATTGGTATCGACTCGTTGCACTCAGGGCATACGATACATCCGGCCTTGTACATATCATGGCATACATGATCGATCCGATTAGCGAAGCATATGGGATCTGATTCATTCTTTCTCGCTCAACAGGTGTCTGTGGACACTGTTTCTTGCTGAGAGTTATGCCATGGGACATGGGTAAATGCCCTCTTTTGGCATTTTCCATGTTGAATCGAGCCAGTACCTTATTAATGTAAGTACTCTGGCTTAATCCAATCATCCTCTTCGATCTATCCCGGTAGATCTTGATGCCCAATATGTACTGTGCCTCTCCTAAGTCCTTCATTGAAAAGCACTTTCTTAACCAGTCCTTTACGGACTCCAATAATTTTGTGTTGTTTCCAATGAGGAGTATGTCATCGACATACAGGACTAGGAATGCAATATCACTCCCACTGACCTTCTTGTATACACAAGACTCATCTTGATAAAACCAAACTTGCTGATGGCTTCATCAAATCGCAGATTCCAACTCCTGCTGGCTTGATTTAGTCCATAAATGGACTTCTTCATCTTGCAAACCTTTCCAGCGTTGCCTAGATCGACAAAACCTTCTGGCTGTGTCATGTACACAGTTTCTTCCAAAATTCCATTTAAGGAAGGCGGTTTTGACATCCATTTGCCATATTTCGTAATCGTAATATGCAGCAATCGCTAGGATAATCCGGACGGACTTTAGCATTGTAACTGGTGAAAAAGTTTCATCATAGTCAATCCCGTGGACTTGTCTATAACCTTTTGCCACCAGTCTAGCTTTGTATATCGATACATTTCCATCTTTGTCTGTCTTCATTTTGAAGATCCATTTGCAACCAATGGGTGTATAACCCTCGGGCAAATTCACCAAGTCCCAGACTTGATTTTCAGACATGGAGTCCATCTCGGATTTCATGGCATCTTGCCATTTGGCAGAGTCGGGGCTCGTCATAGCTTGTTTGTATGTCGCTGGCTCATTATCATCCATAACTAGGATGTCCTGATCATTAGTTAAGACAATACCGAGGTATCTGTCTGGTTGAGATCTTTGCCGTTGCGACCTACGTAGGGTAATTGGTTGAGCATTTACATTGTCTGTTTGACTCTGACCAATCTTCCCAAATGCTTCTAAAGTATCTAGATTGTCAGTTTTGTCAGGTTGACATTGTTGCTCGTCCTCTCGAACTTCGTCGAGTTCGATTTTCCTCCCACTTGTCATTTTGGAAAGGTGATCCTTCTCCAAAAAGACACCATCACGAGCAACAAATACTTTGTTCTCGGATTTATTGTAGAAGTAATACCCTTTGGTTTCTTTTGGATATCCCACAAAGAAACACTTATCCGATTTGGGGTGAAGTTTGTCCGTAATTAATCGTTTGACATATGCTTCGCATCCCCAAATCTTGAGAAAAGACAACTTCATATGGAGTCTTTTCAACAGCTTTTGATGGAGCTCTATTTAGTGTTAGTGCTGCTGTTTGTAGCGCATGTCCCCAGAACGAGATAGGGAGTTCACTAAGACCCATCATTGACCGAACCATGTCTAACAAGGTCCGATTCCTCCTTTCGGACACTCCGTTCCATTGAGGAGTTCCGGGAGGTGTCAACTCTAAAAGAATGCCACATTCTTTCAAGTGATCGTCGAATTCATGGCTCAAATATTCGCCACCCCGATCCGATCGAAGTGCTTTAATTTTCTTGCCAAGTTGATTTTCAACCTCTTTCTGAAATTCTTTGAATTTTTCAAAGGATTCAGATTTATGCGACATTAAGTAGATATAGCCATATCTACTATAATCGTCGGTGAAAGTTATAAAATATCGGTAACCTTGCCTTGCGGGTGTGCTCATAGGTCCACATACATCCGTGTGTATTAGACCTAATAAGTTACTTGCCCTTTCTCCCAACTTGGAGAATGGCTGTTTGATCATCTTGCCTAATAAGCATCCTTCGCAATTTTCAAATAACTCTAAGTCAAATGAGTCAAGAACACCTTCTTGAAGAAGTTTCTTGATGCGTTTGATGTTAATGTGGCCAAGACGACAATGCCACAAGTAGGTTTGATTCGACTCGATGGTCTTAGCCTTGTGGTATCAACTTTTTTCATATGTAAAACATGCATTTTAATTGAACATAAATTTGTAAACTTGAAACAACTATTGTTAAAAGTTTCACATTTGAAATTCCTAGGTGTCCAACACAATGGATCATAGTATGTTCAAAGCATGATAAAACTAGGGATAGTTTAATTACATATCATAGACAAAATAGTGCATGCAAGCACGACCGAAAAACCATCTTCGTCGTCTTTTGTTCATGCACCAACACTTGATAAGCTTCTCACTTGGTCCCTGAAAAAGGTAACATTAAGTGAGTCATACTTAGTATCCAATACCTTATGATAAGCTTAATCCACAAGTGTTTAAGGAGGATACCTGAGGTGGATACTCCATTCCTCTCCTCCTCCTCCCGAAAGAGCTTGCATTCTCTCTTGAAGTGGCCTTGCCCGCCACAGAAGAAGCAACGCATCTTAGCCTTAACCTTGAGATCCCTCCTTCTTGTTGGTCTTTTGGTTGCCCCAAATGAGTTGGCCCGGTACAAAAGCTCCACCACATTCTTTAAGGAATGTGTCTCTTTTGAATCAGAAATATATTCCCTTAATGCATCATATCCTGAGTGTAGTGAAGTGAGCAAAATATGACCAGCCATTCCATCTCCTAGTGGAATTCCGAGAAGTTCCATGTGCTTGAAGAGCCTAGTCATTCTTGCCACATGGAGTCGGAGGGGCATACCCGGTCTCAACTTAGTGTTGCAGACCGTAGACAAAGATGGAACCTCTCTTTCGCAAGACAACTTTGATCCGACGACTTTACATTCATGTCCGTATGTGACCTAGTCACTTCAAACAAGAGTCCATCATTGTTGTCGTTGAAACTCTTAGAGAATCTCATACCGACAACATCCCTTAGTTCTCCAAGGAACAAATCTGGGAAGGAGAATGGAAGTTTTTCTTTCCATTCTTCCGGGATGGAGTTAGCCATGAGTTGTGACACTAATTTGCAGTCTTTCGACCATGCACAATAAGTTTCGTCACTCAAGAGGGTCTTGGAACAGAGAGTTGGGAGGGAAGTATCCAGAACATACTCCTTGGAACAACTCCGGAGAGTTTTCCTGAGTTCTTCTTCCCATTCATCAAGGTTTGTTAAGTTAAGCTTGATGGCTAACTTATCGGGGAGTTCTAGGCACATTTGGTTGTTGTTCGAGTTACTTGCAGACATGTTTCTACAATTGAAAGAATTTGAAGTGAAAAACCATTCATACATCAATAAGTTGAATTTTAAAGCGTTTATGCACTTATTCACACTTATTGAACATTTTATCCACGCATTTTAAGATTTTCCCTTATGGGCGAGAATAAAATGATTCCGAGATCCCAAAGATCAAGAAATGGCTAAGCATGCTTTGACTTGTCTTAACCATTAAATATCTTAAGGTAAGCAATCCAATTGCTAATAGCTCCAAGCTACTCTCGGTTTGATAAAATGTCGCATCTAATGCACACTTGACATTTTATCTCTTTTGCCACGACATCTAAGGACTCCTTACTGATATCGTTGAGCTTAACCAAGACAACTTGTATACCTAGTATTTCTTACGTTCCTAGGGAAGTAGTGATGCCTCGCTTTGGCGTAATCCATCACGTACGCGCATTAGTTCGGTAAGTGTTGTACTTGGAATGGAAAATTTTAGCTTAATATTATTAAGGGACCTAGGGTTTCTATGTTGGTTGATTTAAGTGAACTTAACTAATCATCACAACGCCATAGAAATCCTAGACAAGCATCTAGCAAACATATATATAATAACAATATATAAGGCATAAAAATTAGATGCATTTGGCAACTAGCATGACCCCTTGAAATCTTCAATTTCCATGGGTCTTCATCTCGGCTCGTCTTCATCGAAACGCCGTCTTGAGACATCTTGGCCAAAATGAAATAAAGAAGCTAGCTAGAACGACTAAGATTAATCTAAATAGAACAAAAATACTTAACGGTTCGCAGACCGTATTTAGATTTACAAAAATACATAACGGAACGCAGTCCGTATTTTCTATCCTAGTCGGGCCCCACTAGTTGCCATTTTCAAACAACCTGTTTTGAAAACAATCTTTCATTCACCCGTTCACTATTTGTGAACGGCCCATGCAATTTTACGAAATACATAATTAAACACACAAAACTAGTAACTAACTTAGGTCGTTAATCCAATTAACGTGCCTAATTAAAACTAGTCAAAGTGGTTTAATCCATTATTTCTAAACGCAAAATGCTAACGCATTTAATTAAGCTCCCACTAAATTCCGCATCCGTACTTAATTAATCCGATTAATTAAGTCGGCATAACCCGTAATTTGTCAAAATTTTGCAAAATCGAAAATCGAGGTTTTTAGCCTCGTTAAAATAATTAATCAAAATTATTAACACAGGAAAAATCGCAAAATCATAGCTCAACGTTAAGCAAAATGGCATCATGGTGCTAGGCAACCCATGGTGCTAGGCAACCCATGCTGCGCAAGCTGTGCTGTGTGCCAGCATCCATGCCTAGCATGGCATGCTGCGCCAGCTAGCACTAGTAGCTCGCTACGCATGCTGCGCATGCTTGCTAGCTGGTGCCTGGCAGCGTCTGGCAGGCTGGCTGGGGCTTGCTTCCTCGCTGCCCAGCAGCATGCACAAGCAGTTCCAGCAGCCTTGCCATGCACTTAGCACCACGGCAGCACATCCCTCCCATTGCCACACTGCCACGCACCAACGATGCTATGCCAACGCGCACCACAGGCAGCCAACATGTGGGCTGCTAGGCAGCCCGGCTAGCCTTGGTGTCGCTTGCGGTTTTGCATCGTTTTGCGTGCATTTTTACTCGAAATTTGATTCCGATTTGTGTGCGACAATAATCAATTCTAAATCAAATTTTAGAATTAATTTTGAGGGAAAAACAAATGTTAAGTCTAACTTAAACAATTTTATTTTAATTGGTGCACAAGCCTAAATTTATCCAAAATTTCAATTTTGAACAAAAATTAGGTCAAATTTTATGCTTAAAATAAAAATGAGCTATGTCCAAAATTAATCTTGCCAATATGCAAATTAATCATTGATTTGACAAAAGGGAGTTGGAGAGTTAGATTAATCATCCAATGATAAAATTTTCCAACTTGCATACTTGTGTAAAATACCAAGATTACATCTTCCAATATGAAAATTAATCAAATTTTACTCACAAGTAATTGAACTTTGATGGATTTTAATCAACCAAAACATGAAAAATCCAAACTTTGTTCAACATGGAATTTAGGGTTAGGGTTCCAATCATTTAAACATTTAAAGATTAGAACTTTAACATTACTTGGGAACTTAAAAAACAAAATCACAACAAGTTTTCACACCTTATTGCAATTTATTTGCAAAATTGTGAAAAACTAGTTTATGTGATTACTTGGTATATCAACTTAAGCACTAATAAACATTCCATTATTATGCTCAAGGATATTTTAAAACTACTAGATTAGTGATGCAAATGTGCATTTAATCTAACCTTGTAATGCTTGTATTAATCAAGGCTTAAAAGGAATTAAAACTTTCGTTAAAAATGAAAAACCCCAGAAAAAATGGGTTTCTGGTTTCGAATTTGGCTTCTGGACAACCCTATAAGGTTTGAAACAGTTCCAAAATGTCGATTCCACCCAAAATTCACAGCCAAATCGATAATAAAATCGAGTTTTAAAATTAATTAAAACGAGCATCTAATCTAATTAGATGAACATGAACCAGAAAATTAAATTCTTTAAAACACCTTAATTAAACAATAATTGCAAAAATTAAAAGGAGCGTGACTCCGATACCGCTGTAGGGTTTCGTAGTGACCCGGCACTACGCGGAAGGAAACCCACCAAGACCCGCCCCTTAATTAAAGCAATTAAACAAGCATAATAAACTTAATCGTACAAGATTAATGACAAGAATTATACCTTTGACCCGTGCTTCGCTCCCAAAGAGTTCTTACTTCAAAATCCCGAAAGCACGAGATCTCCGACGGTTCGTACCCACGAACCCGACCCGAGCGTCCTAAGCCTCGAAGGTTAGTCGAGGCCCAGACAAAATAACTATGAGTTTTACGAATCAAAGGTTTACTCTTTCTTAGAGTTGCCTTTTTAATTCCACTCAAGGTTGTATTCTCAAAATCCCAACCAAGTGGGTATTTATAGAGAATGGGGACTTGAAACCCCTTTTCATGATCAATGTGGGATCATGTGCAATTGCAATAATTTATTTAATTCCAAAATAAATAATTAGGCAAAAGCAATCACAAGCCAACAAGTGGCAAGAGGAGAGAATGGGTTAGGTGAGGACCATATCCCATGGGGGGGACCATTGCCTTGCTCCCCAAGGGCTAGACTTGGTCCCCACTCCCTTGAACAAACCGAGTTAGGGGAGGGCTAGCTGGCTGCCAGCTAGCGTGCCAGCTAGCAGTCCCTTGCTGCCCAGCACCCACCCAGCCAGCCAGTGCATGCTGCTGCTGGGCTGGTGCTGGTGCTTGTGTGCTGGCGCTGCTAGCACCTAGTGCTGGCACTGGCCCCAGCAGCCCACGCACACTCCTCCTCGCGCGCGCCATCGCTAGCACAGCCAGCATGCGTGCTGCTAGCGAGCCACGCATGCTGGCCCCTTCCTTCGCACCATCCATGTTGCGCATCATGCATCCCTCACACACGCATCAGCCAGTGCCTAGCACTACTATGCTTGGCTTGATACGAGACACACACACGCACACGCACATGCGCCAATGCCTAGCACTACGATGGCTGTGCTTAGTACGAGGCACACACACGCACACGCACATGCGCCAGAGCCTAGCACTGCGATGGCTGTGCTTGGTGCGAGGCACACATACGCACATGCTCCAGTGCCTAGCACTGCGATGGCTGTGCTTGGTGCTGGTGCTAGGCACACACGCATGCGCCTAGCACTGCGATGGTGCTGTGCGTGGTGTTAGGGTGCTGCGATGGCGCCTAGCATCATGCTAGGGCTGCGATATGCTAAGGCACAAGCACACGCACACATGCACTGGCCTAGCCATGCGATGGTGCGATAGTGCTGCGATAGTGCCTAGCATCCATGCACGCACGCTGCTGTGCTGTTGTGCCATACGAAGGCACGCACACACGTAGGTGGTGCTGCGATGGGCAGCCTAGTGCACCTAGCACGCATGGCGCGCCTAGCACACCATGGTGCGCCTAGGCTTGTGATGAGCTAGCCTAGCCTAGCTACGACTATGCTCATCCTTGTCGCTTGTGATTTTTTGACGCTCGGTATCGACGCCCTAGGCTCGATATCCGACGTCTGTATTCGTAAAACTCTGTCGACTCATTAAATCCTTCCGGATTAATTCGATGTCTCGGATCGGAGATTCGATTGGGTTCGACCCGAAGGGTTCAGTTAAGATTAAGCTGTAATATCAATTGTACCTTGATATTACTGATCGGAAGCGGCCTCCACCTAGGCATTCCGATCACTTGACCTTACTGAAGAATTAGCTCTGTAATAATTCTGAACCCTCTATCGGAATAATACACTTGTTGGAAGGACACCATTTCTTCCTCTACTGTTTTTTATGCAGTAAGTGGATACCAACAAGAGTAACGACACTTAAATTCAATGTTCACCATTTATCAGCCAGGGACTCAGAACCTGAAAAGAAAAATGAGATTAAGCAATTTAACTAATATTCACAAGGTTTGTCAGAAATAACTGCAATCAGACCCATTTTTGTTTGCCCTTTAACCAGATCCAACCCGAGTCATATAACTACTTGGAGAAACTCCTAGTTGATCTCGAGGATAACAATGGAAAGATTATAAAGATAACTTGTGTAACCTTCATGTCATTTTATCTTCCCTTTCTCCCAATATCTCACAGAATTATTTGTTTAGCATCAGAGAGTTTTCAAGCCCCAAAACCTAACTTTTCCTATTGCAAGTCATGAATCTTGGATGTATGCAGGATATAACAAGAGAGCTATTATTAAATTCACAGTATAAAATTGAGTTTAATGTAAAAGATCCAAATCCAAATAAGTGCAACATTATGTTTCTGAAACTAGATTAAATGAACATAGTGTTGAACTTACTGCTTGCATTTAAATAAAAAGAATCAATAAAGGCGTCACCATCCTCCGTATTTAGTTTGTCTGCTGCATGATCCTGATTTGTTTTTAATCTAACATAAACAAAGCATCTAGAGCCTTGTTCTTAAAATCCACCATCAGGGAAACAGTGCATAAGCTACAATATGGTTACGCGTCTAATTCTAATAAATGTGTCTCTTTCTTTGTGCATATGGATGCATAAATTAGCGCAGTGGACAGCTCCACGTCCCATAACCACCTTAAACGCAATAATTAAAGAGTGTAAATGATAAGATATCAAGAGGAATTTCACATCAACAAAACCAGCTGATAACATTCAACCGTAGTTGATAGCAAATTCAGCAACACACATTTCTCACTTATCTTGACAATCCACAGCTTTTTCCTAAACCAATTAGGGGTACTCTAAGACCCAATAACCATGATTTACATTCACATTATCACCCCCAACTCAACACCACGAAACGAGCTATATTTCGAGTATTCGTATTCCATCCATCAATCAGAGTTGAAAGGACTCTAGTAAAACAAATTTCTTACCTTTATACAAAGAACGAACTCGAACAAAGACATGCTCATACAAGGTTTAATACTTAACCATTTTTCATGAAATTTGTTGCAAAACACTCCTTAAACATAGCATAACAACATGGAACAAACAATTTCAAGAATAATGGACCGAATTGAAAACTCCCAAATTCGAAATTTAGGGTTTTTTTGTTCGATTTTTCCCAATTTTGACCAAAAAAACTGTAAAATTATTTGACAAAATCTAATAACCGAATGAAATATTAAAGACAAAAAATAACTTAACTTAACCTCTTGCCTCGTATTTCGCCTCCTCCTTTCCGCAATTCGTACCCCAAAAAAATACGGATCTGAATTACCCCAAAAAGGCGAGAAAGACGAGAAATAAGGGGAAGGAGAAACAGAAGGGGAAGGAGAAACGGGAAGGAGAAACAGAAGGGGAAGGAGAAACGGGAAGGAGAAACAGAAGGGGAAGGAGAAGAGAAAGAGATTCAAAGAGGTTAGGGAGATTCAGAGAAACAGGGGGAATAGGGGAAGGAGAAGAGAAAGAGAGCGCAGAAAGGAAATCATGTATATATACGGGTTTTTTTTTTTTTAATTGGCAACGGTTAACCGTTGCCAACCTCTACCCCTTTTTTTAAAAAATAAATAATAATTTAATCAATTGAACCGTTGCCAATTTAAAAAAAAAAAAAAAAAGGGGTAGAGTTGGCAACGGTTTTCATGAACCGTTGCCATAGGGGGGTTGCCTATTTCTGTTTTTCTACTAGTGATTCCTGGAATTCTGCTCCCTCATTTCCTACATAAAAAGATATATATGTTAGTTTTATTACTAATAAAAAAGACGATAAATTACAACACAATTTTCATCAGAGTTCTTTAAACTTACAATTTCTTCTTTTTTACATTTTTGATGAACGAAAGCCTCCCAATCATCCTTCGATATGCTAGGCCATATTTGCCAAGGGAGTTTCTCTTCATCGATGACATCATCATCACTGCCACCTCCTTTCTTGTTCTTTAGTTTCCTCACAAGTTTCTTTGTGATAAACCGACGAACTAAGTTACACTTGAAGCTTCTGAATCTTGTCGCAAGTAAGGATTCAAACACCCTTCGCTTGGCGTACTCATTTGGAATGTTAAATAGACTCTGCAAGCACAAATAACAAACATTATTAGTTTGCCCATAACATAACAATAAATTGAAATTGTTTATAAATAATCACATCAAATCAAACTTACCCTAGTATCATTCCAAAACGTGTCAATCAAGCCTGTAGGTACGTCGCTCATACGAAGCGTAATGGGGATTTTGCGCGCACAAATCCCAACTTGACCAGCATACTGACGACGCCATTTACCTGAGGGTTGCCCTACCCTGTCATACTCCAAGACCATAGGACCGACAGGTTTCTTGAAAGCTGTCGTCGGACCCCTCTGCTTTTTCTTCGCTGGTGCCTGCACCCCCGCTCCACTTTGATCCTCACGAAACGGCTCCATAATGGCATTATCGATTGGAGGCGCTTGCTCAGCTGCAATTTCAAAGTCATCTATCATTCTCTCCAATACATCTTGCGCCTGATCTTCTGGCTCACCCAATCAGTTTCCTTGTTCACATCATACGGCTGGTCCCCATCATTAGATGAATCATCTGAGTTAGATTCAACATCCGCAACTCGAACACGGAATCGATCGTCCGCCATTAGATGTTAAAACCTGTCATTACAAACATAACACGTTATTAGCTGCTGAATTGTAAGGTAAACTTATAATCATATATAAATTGCTGAATTATAATACAAATAAACTTTGAAAATGGTGATGCAAGTTACTTTATTCATTTAAAAGAATATAAGAAAAATGGGCAAGTAATTCAACAATTTCATTCATTTTCACCTAAAATGTGATTTTTTTTTATTCTTTCTACGCCTACAATTCAAACTAACGGAAAATATACAGTACCTCAATCTAATATTCCTTCATCGTGGTCTGATCTCATTTAATTGGCTTGGTCGTCTATCTCATTTGGCACAGCGGGTCTAGGAACAGTGAAAGGTGCCGAGTCATCAAAGGCATCATATTCTTCCTCATCCTCGACATCTCCAACGCCAAGGATTCTTCTTTTCCCGGCTAGCACAATAGACCATTTTGAGTCGGCAGGGTCAGATACGTAAAACACCTGCTTAGCTTGAGATGCAAGGATGAATGGTTCCGCACTATCATTCAGGTTGCCAAGATCTACAAGAGTAAAGTCATCAAATTTGACGTTATGCCTGATATTATCAACCCACTTACACCGGAAAAGAGCAATCGTGAAGTCACAATAATCAAGCTTCCATATTTCTTGAATTCGACCGTAGTATGACAACTCGGCATCAACGGGTGATTTATCCTTAGCACTTGCAAACTCCCTTGACGATGCCACAACCGTCACACCACTGTTTTGGGTCGAGCACGATTTCAAATCTTGACGCTCAGTCCAAAATGTGTACCCATTTATGTCATATCCCTCAAATGAGTGAACATCATCCCTAGGACCATAAGCAAGCCACCTTACTGTAGCTGTGACACTCTCATCCATTCCACCCATCACTCGATCACGAAACCAACTCACAAACTTCTTATCGTGCAACTACATCAGTGCCCTTTCACCTTTCGACGAAAACTCATCACGCAAACTAGCCATGTGCTCGTCTAAATATGGGTGAACATCTGCAACATGGTGCAACACATATAGGTGTGCTTGTAAGAACTTCTCTCGATCAGGTGACATTCGTTTCGACCTGATTGTGCCATGACCATCAAGTCTACCTTCATGTCGAGAAGTAGGAATACCAATAGGTTCAGTAACGGCTATATAGTCGGCCACAAAATTACCAATCTCCTCGGCCACGGTCCCTTGAATCATACTTCCTTCCGGGTGAGCCCGATTCCTAACTTTATCTTGCAATGTACCCATGTGTCTTTCAAAAGGATAGCACCACCTCAAGAACACTGGACCGCACAACTTAATCTCACGCACCAAATGAAGAATCAAATGCACCATTATGTCGAAAAACGAGGGCGGGAAGTACATCTCAAATTTGCACAAAGTCACAACCACATCCTCCTGTAAAGCATCAAGGGTACAAGGATCAAGCACTTTGCTCCCCTTGTAATAGCTTCCCTCACGTGCTTTGGCAAAATACCACGTATTGCAATTGGTAGAAAAACTTGCACCAGAACATGACAATCATGGGATTTCATACTTGTCAGCTTCAATTCTCCATTTAAGGATACAAATCTTTTCATGTTAGATGCGTACCCTGATGGAACCTTAATGCCATACAGACTTTCACAAAACCTCCGTTTTTCTACCCTTGACAATGTGTAGCAAGCCGGAGGTAAATAGGCCTTCCCCTCTTTGCCTTTTCCCTCATTTTTCTTCTTCGACGCATCCACGACCTTTCCCTTTCCCTTGCTCTTCCCCTTTCCCTTTTTCGAACCCATTTCTTTTTCCTTTTCCTGTTCCTTTCCCTTACTAACCCTTTGCTGAACCCACAATTCTGGACGCACCCCCATCTTTTCCAAATCTAAACGTGCACCCTTTCCGCCCTTTGTCTTGTTTTGAATATTCATCAGCGTTCCCACAAGAGCGTCACACACATTCTTCTCTATATGCAATACATCAAGACAGTGCCTAACGTTATGTTCTTTCCAGTACGGGAGCAACCAAAAGATTGATTCTTTTTTAAAGAGAGCAACTGATTCCGCCGCTTTTTTAGATTTCCCAAATACTGTTCGTACACCCTTGACCCGAGCGTAAACCTCCTCACCAGTCAGTGGCCTAGGAGCAGTCCCCTCCTCCACCGTCCCATCGAAAGCCTTTTTCTGCCGACGGTACGGGTGATCGCGCCTGAGCAACCTTCTTGTCCTCAAATACACCTGTTTGAAAGAATGATCAAGGCGTCTGCTTGGCGTATCATCAATACAAATGGGACATGCCTTTTTCCCTTTATTCTTATACCCAGACAAGTTGCCATATGCAGGAAAATCATTAACGGTCCACATAAGCTGCACGCAATGTGAACATCTCATTCTTATGAGCATCAAACACGGAAACCCCTTTGTCCCACATCTTTCTCAAATCATCAACCAATGGCGCAAGATACACATCAATGTCGTTTCCAGGTTTCCTTGGCCCCGATATCAAGAGTGAAAGCATTACATATTTCCGTTTCATGCATAACCAAGGAGGCAAATTGTAGATCACTAAAAGTACCGCCCATGTGCTGTGTTGGGTACTAAGAGTGCCAAATGGATTCATCCCGTCCGTGCACAAACCAAGCCTTAAATTTCTGACTTCATCACCAAATTCCCCAAACTTCATATCAAGGTTCTTCCATTGCGGGGAGTCGGCTGGGTGCTTCAGCATTCTGTTTTTCTTTCTTCCCTCTACATGCCACCTCAAGTTTTTAGCGTCTTTTGGTAAAGAGAACAGACGCTTAAACCTAGGAATTATGGGAAGATACCACAACACCTTAGCAGGAGGTCCCTTCGTACCAGCATTGCAACTCTTGCGCTTGTAGCGCGACTTCTTGCATCTTGGACACTCCTCCAATTTTTCATATTCATTTCGGTAAAGAATACAATCATTAGGACATGCATGTATCTTCTTATACTCCAAACCAAATGGACACATGAGCTTCTTAGCGTAATAGTAAGACTTAGGAATTTCATTCCCATCTGGAAACATCTCACTTAACACGCTCAACAAGGAAGTAAAACTACTGTCCGTCCACCCATGCTTCGACTTAATGTTAAAAAGAGTTAGCACGGCTGATAGTTTGGAGTATTTTTTGCACCCAGGATACAAAGACTTTTTAGAAGCCTCCGATAATGACTCAAACACGTCACCTTCAAAACCACGCATCATCTCATCCACACCTTCATCCTCAACCTCATCCACATGATCATCCTCAAATCCCTCCTCAGCACCATCATCATCAATATGTTCATCATTCTTGTATTCCTCGTCCACACGGATATCATTTCTTCTATCATCATGCACATCATACCCAATAACATCCCCACTGTACTCTCCTTCTTCACCATGCCAAATCCACACATGATATTTAACCCTAAACCCACGACAAACTACATGATCTCTAATGATATCAACACTATTGACCACCTTCACATTATTACAATCAACACAAGGACAATAGAGTCACTCGAAACCCATTCTGCGCTGATAAGATGAAGCCGTCTCGCAGAACTCTTGAACCCCATTAAAGAATTCCAATGTATCACGTCTACCATACATCCATCCACGATCCCTCTCCATTAAGTAAATTGTCTCTAAACATGGCAACATATTACGAATAATGTATAATTGCTACATCTATTATATATACAAATCAAATTCAAACACACAACATTCATATAACATTCATATAGATACAAAAATGCATATATGCTTCCAAAGGGTCCTTATCACTCCAACCTAACCCATCCTTGAACGTTTACTCTCACTAGTGAATGTATATCAGATTTCCAATTTTAAGGAAAATCCGGCAGCATTTCCCCCCAGTTCTCCAAGTACACGACGTAGGTAATTACTTACCCACATATGTACCCAGAGAACATGGTGATCCAGGAAATGCTAAGCCAAGATGTTCCTTAAAATCGAAAAAACTGACATACATTCACCACCTAAGTGAGAGTAAACGTTCAAGAACAGTCCTAACCGGGGACTATTCAAGACTTTCTCCTAATGAGAAAGCCTTGAACGGGTATCTAGGCATATGATGATACATGCAATCAATTAAAAACCAATGGTTTAATCACACATCATGATAGAAGATGCACCAAAGTTATATCACACACCATCTCCACAAAATTGTGCAACCAAGAACTTATTTAAAGCACATAAAGTTATATATATATATATATATATATATATATATATATATATATATATATATATATATATATATATATATATATATATATATATATATATACATGAGTACCTTTAAAGGCTCAACACTCTCAAATAGAAGGTCAATGCCAAGGTCTATGCTTCGCCCAAAAATTCCTGATAATCTTTTTCAGTGTAACCTATATAGAACACAAATAGAAAACCAGATTAAGGGAAAAGATAAGAATGATATTAGTGAGCAATGCAAGAACAAGGACAGTCAGAGTAAGATACCATACCAGGATGTTTTCCGCCCACTCTCCAAACTGATGATCTTACCCTAGAAGCCCTTGACACCCATTTCTTATCCTGAAACACGCATATATATAGTGAGAAGCAACTCATAAAGAAAAGTATATTCAAACCCTAAACCCTAAACCCTTAACCCTAAACCCCAAACCCTAAACCCTAAACCTTAAACTCTCAACCCTAAACCCTAAACCCTAAACCCTAAACTCTAAACCCTAAACTCTCAACCCTAAACCCTAAACTCTCAACTTTGTTCTCTTAAATAAAAAGGACTAAATTATCCTATAAACAAAATAAAATTCTCAACTTTATTAGTGATGATAAATAAAGTTCTCATAACAATTTAGAAATATAGGTAAATGTAGCTTGTACTAAATACAATAACAACTATTTTCTATCCATGTCTTTGGCTGAAATTCAGCAATGAAAGCAGCAACAAGGTAGAGGGCAGTTGGTGCATTGCTAAAATTTCATTCAATTCATTCGAAGCCAGTTTGACAGACACGGTATCATCACAAACATCTGTCAAATTATAGTAATAAGATACAAGGGTATATCATCTTTTCAATACCAAGGAACGTCTAACTAAAAATAACTCTATTCAAGTTCCAACATCACAGACCCAATTCATGCTAACACAAAAAGACCAGTTCTTGACAAACCCTAGCAATTACAAGAAACTTGTCAATATTAACTAATTTAAAGACCAATTCTTCAAAAACCATAACAATGGAGGAGAGCTATTACGACTTACCTAGCAATGAGGAACGCTATAACAATGGAGGAGCTGCTACATACTTCAATAATGCAAGCATATATGGAGGGAGGCAGAAGAAAAGTGTTGAGTGCGTGCGTAGGGAGGCAAAAGCAATAACGTGAGGATGAAAGCAAAAACAGGGGAGTGCGTGCTTGAGGGAGACAGAAGAACAAACCCCTTCAATGGAAGCTTCAATTCAATGGAGGAATGGTTTGGGGAGAGGGAAGGTGCGCGTTTTTGGAGGTGAAAGAAGAACGTTTGCATAGTCTGCTGTTTGTATTCAAAAACCCAAATTTTTTTTTTTAAATTGGCAACGGTTAACCGTTGCCAATCTACCCCTTTTAATTTTTTTTTTTTAAAATTTTATCAATTGGCAACGGTTAACCGTTGCCAAATGTAACCAAATTTTTATTTTTTATTTTTTAAAATGGCGCTCACAGCAAGTTGGCAACGGTTTTCATGAACCGTTGCCATAGGGGGGTTGCCTAATTCTTTTTTTCTACTAGTGTGAGTTCGATTAGCACTTTTAATCTTTGTTTTAGCTTTGGTTTTCTTAGTTTAATATAAATACGCTTTTGTTAAGCGAGTTGGGTACCTTTTTTTCCTTTCTCTCTCTCCCTCTCTCTACTTTTCTCATTAGTTTTATTTTTTTTTTTAGTTTTAAGCTTTTAGTTAATACTCTTGATCCCTCTTGACACTTTTAGTTTATGCAGTTCTTTACTTCCGTCTACTTTGGTAACGATTTCTTCCCTCTTTACTTTCAGTAATTTAATTGCTTTGATTTAATTATGCTTTCTTTAATTGCCTTGCTTAGTTTAGATTTAAATATGTAAGAGTAGTTTTATTTCTATGGTTGTGGGGATCCATAATTAATATGACGGGGTAATTTATTATTGTTGATTGTCAATGTTTTGGTTGATTTCCTATTGATTGATGTAATGCTATGCAATTAGATTTGCGCGAGTTTAATTGTATGAGTTATGTAATATTGATTCGAGATTCGAGAGATGAGAATTGATACCGGTAGATTAATTCTGTGATCGTAATACGTAGCGAAAGCCCTTTATGATCTGATTAATCTATGCATTGATGATTGATTATTATGTTTTACCCTGAACTATTATTTATTGGTGAACCTATACCCTACGCCTTTATTATTGTTTACCTCCCTTATTTAATTTGCTTTAGTTTAGTTATTAGTTTAATTCTCTTAAAAACAATTTGGTTACTTGATAATTTAGATTATATTAATTAATTAGGAATAGAAAGACCTGTTTCTCTGTGGATTCGACCCTACTTCTCTATCTATATTAGTTAGTGGTTTTAGGAATTACTTTTGATTAGGTGATACGACTTTAGCCTGCTTAGATTTGAAAAGATTTCGAGCATGCTCAGGAACATGCAGCAAAGGGGAAGAGTCGAACCCCATTTCGGAGGACTGAAAAGTCTTGAAGGACTCGGCAGCTGAGGTAGAAGGTACATCAGCATTTTTGGCCTCTTCAGCCTTCTCTTCTACCCCGGTCTCCTTCGGACCATCCTCGCTCAAAACTTGTACTTCGTCCTCAAGGTTGACAAACAGTGCACCAACCTCCCTCCGAACCTCATCAATAAAAGGTTCAACTACGTGCCCAGGAGTCTTTATCAAAATTTCATCCATCGAGAAGAGTCATATATTTCCGTTCCTCCGGCTTGTCCCCCTCAAGTCGAGGCTTCTTTATTGGAGGAGGGGCAGCCTAGAACTGCCCAGGCAAAACAACTTGCCTCTTCCTCTTAGGGCATGTCATATCTTCGTCTGAAGAGAGATTTGCTTCAGCTGGCTCTCCTTTATTCTCTTCTCCTTCGTCAGACTGCAACAGAAGGAATAGCAGGGCAAAGAGTAGTATGAGCATAAAAAAAAAATCCAAGTAGAAGGAGAAAGGTAAAAGGAAAAAGCGAAAAAGAAAGAAAATTAGACAAGTCTTGAGTCTCACCGAAGTCTTCAGCAGACGCTCGTCTTCAGAATCTTCCTCTTCTTCAGCTCCTTCTACCCTCGGCACAACTGTGGAGGTACAAGGCTCAGCTCCGCTTCGGGAGATTCCAGCGGCGATAGTTGCAGCTACATCTTCTTCAGCAGATAAAAGGGTCGATTTTCTCAAACCAAGGATTCTGCGTTTGGTACTCAAGAGCGCTGACTATTTGAAGCCTCCTCGGATGCAGGGAAAGGACCCGATCCTTTGAATCAGTTATCTTTGGGGTGTTTGTGATCGTATTCCTTTCCTGGCTGATCCCAAGCACTTCGTAATCAACGCCCACTCTGAAAAATCAACGGGACAACAGTCAACTTGGCCGAAAAAAATTAAGCATCAGATAGCAAGAAAATAAGTGAAAATAACAAAGCCTCGGCCCAGCCGAATATCTTACCGCCTTGGTATCTTCGGCTGATGAGGCCGACAACAGCAAGAATATTCTCTTGGAAGATATAGTGGCAGCAAGGCAGCCAGATGGTAGGCACATTCGCCATTTGGCCAGTGGCCCCGGGCATGTGACTTCGGCCAAAGAGCTCCATATGCTTGTGATTAGCATCGGTGAGCTCATCAGGGCCGATGCTGGACATTTTGGGATCTGGCTTCCTTAAGTATCGGGGACCATCGAAATAATTCGGATGATATTCATGTGATGGCGCCCGAATCCAGATCCACTGCCCTAATCCTTGTCCGGAGTATCATTCGAATAAGTCGAAAGGAACCCCCTTTCGTCTTCAATTTGCCACCAGCCAGGGTCATCCCACTTATTGGACTGGGTGTTCGGCATCAGTTTATGTGTGCAGCGAAAGCAATCCACGTTCAGCTCCAGCCTGTAAAACAAGAAAACCCAGAGATAAGTCATTATCCTTTGGATGCTCACGGGAGTCAACTAGGCCAGAGAAATGTTGTACCCATTATGTATGCAACTTCACAACAAAAGCATGGGTAGGAAACCGAAACCCATATTGCAACTGCCGAGTGTAAACCCCGATATATCCGGGTGGAGGATAATGAATTCTTTCCTCGGTAGAGGGCATTCGGCACCAATACCTGTCCTCCTCCATTATACCATAGAACACTTCAAGTTGTTCGGCAAAAAAATACTTGGCGTCATTCTCGACCCACCATGAATAAGGCGCAACAGTCATTATGCCCTCATTCACCTAGACATCAGTCCACTCCCTTTCCTCGGGAGTCAGTGGCCTAGATGCTGAAGTCGCTCTTCAGTCGGAGGTATTGGCTCCTTCAGAGTCTCTCGGGGATACGCTAGTAAGGGGCACAACCCTTAGCGCAGCTCCCCTTGGGATTGCAGCAAATCCAACCCTGGCATTAGGGTTCTGACCGCTAAGAAAGGGCATCATTGCCAGAGGGTGATTCCGCCTCGGAATCAACTGCGGCATTTCCTCCTCTTCTTCCTCAACAATTGATTTGGATTCCACAGGACTTTTTCCTCGATCAGCGCAAGCCCATATGACCTGGGGCCCATCTAAATCAAGGTATAAAAGCCTTCAAGTAAGTCAAAGCAAGACAATGAATTCATTCTCATTCCAACTTTTACACTCTTAGTACTCTTGGGCATTGCTCTACCTTAAACACATTACTGATTCGGCATCGGAGGGGCCTTCCTCGGCACAACCCCCCGAGACCAGTTTACGTGTGTTCTTTGTGTAGGAAATCCTCGGCCAGCCGCAGCTAGGACCGGGACCAGTCTTCTCCCCCGAAAAGGGCCTGCCGAAGGTCCTATTGTTTTCATACTGAAACAACGTCTAACTCCTTAAATATCTTCTCAAGCTTAGAGTGTTGTCCTGTGATCTTATCAATACAACCACCTAGATAGAAATAATCACTATAGAAGAATGTTGTGAACATGTAATCGGCTTCATGTAGAAGGCTGTAATATCTGCTTCCTAGTACTTCTTCATCATCGTACCTATGCATTCAAAACAATATAGGGTTATGATCGATTTTTTTTGGTGTTTAGAAAGGTATAAGATCGAGCGGGTGATGAGAGTAGATTCCATGATCCCCTAAAACCAGGAGGTAAGCTCTAACCACCAAAGTTATCTCTTACTTTGATCTCTATGGTTATGATTAAGGTTAATAATATGAAAGTACATACTAATTAAGATGAATTTAAAGATCATAACCACATGACCCTTTTTTTTTTTGTTTTTTTGCATAAATCACAAGTATAAAGACTTGTCAATTCGGGTTAACGGGTTATGGACGAAAGACTTGTCAATTTGGGTTAACGAGTCGAGTCCAGTCAAATTTCAGATTGTTTGGTTTGGGTGGTTAGGATCATTTAGGTCATTACAATAAATGATAAATGGGTCAAATCGTAAAAATTTTACAGTAGTCGTTTGAAATATGACTACCATAATTTTTTAATGATTATATTGTTCATAATTGACATATTTTTTCCAAGTAATTAATTATATTACTTTATTAATGGTACTAAATATTATTATCAACATTTTTTTGATTTATCAAATTTTTAGTTTCATTTATGTAATTTTTATTCTTATTTTATAGTTTTTCAATAAATATTTATTTTATGTTGGATAAAAATTTTCAAAATTTATATCTACATTGTAGATATTATAAGACTAATTGTGACCATTTTATATAGTGAAAAAATAAACCATCATATAATATATCATTAAAATAATATGGTAGTCATTTTTCAAATGACCACTGTAAAATCATCCGTCAAATCGAGTCAATTTTGGATCCTTTAATTTGGGTCGGGTCGGGTTTGAATTCTCTCTCGGTACTTGGGTTTGGAGTTGGGTCAGTTCAGGTCGGGTTCGAGTTCACAATACATTAAGAATGGTGTGTGAATGGTTCCGATAACGTAGCATTTTCATGTCATATTAATTAGCAAATGTAAAAATGTGATACAAAGGCAATACATGCATGCAAAATCTCGTTAGATCCATCCCAATTTTTAAATTTCAAATAAAAACTTTTTATAATTTTTGTGATGCATTCCTACTCCTAGAGATATTCTAATATCATCACTGCAATTGTACCTACGTATTAAAACTGTCTATAATTTAGTTAACATGCATGCATATTTCTTTAATCACTTTTAATTTGTCAGACCAATACATAAATTCAATTGTAAATATCTCTAATTATCTATTGGCAAAAACAATATGGAATATACAATATATACACTTGTACATACGTACCTCTTGCCAAAAGCGATCCCGCTAGAATTGGAGCTAGCATAACTGAGAACCAATTGGCTCAAGTTGATAGTTTTAGAAGCAAAAGAGAGAGATGAAACTTGTTGAATCAACCTTGATACTTCTTCCTGTCGAGTTAAAGCAAAAAAGTCGACATTCTTAGTGCTTAAGAGATTAAATCCAAGTACCTTCTTTATTTCCTTCAACTAGTTACTATATGGGCTTAGAGCTATGTCTAAACCATTGTAACTTAGCCTTTTTCTTCCGGCCGTTTCCGGTCTATTACAGAAGTTCTTATCTTGTATTTGTAACACCTCTTTCGCCAACTCGGCTGATTGAACCACAACCATGGTTTTACCCATCAATCGGAGCGCGAAAATCGAGTCGTAGGTCTTGCCTAACTTGGCAAGGTAGAGGTGAGTATTTGAGGGATCATACTGGAAGAGGTTTCCTACTAAGGGAAGCCCTCTTGGTCCAGGAGGAAGATGGAATAATGCTTTTTTTTTTTTTCAAATTTTTGTATAAGAAATAAGAGAAATATGACTAAAAATGCAGTCAATATTAGAAGCAGCATTTTTTTATCTTTATTCTTTTTTTTTTTTCTTAAGCTATGTCGTTCATGTCTATACCATGCAACTAATAAGCAAGCAACAATATTTATAGTGATTTATAAAACGATTAGATATGAAGTTTATAATGTAAGTAGTAATTTTAATTTATTCACATATATATAATTACGTAGTGGGTATTGTGCATGAAATATGCACGTATCCTTCCTTCAACAAATATCTAAAAAACTTGCATTGACATTATAAGATTTTCTATCATTAAAGTAGTTTCACTAGTTTGTTCGTTTTAGGTATGTGATTGATTCAACGTAATGAAACTCTAAAACTAAGGACTTTAATACTTTATTCAATCACTCAACTTTTATGGTCAATTATATTAATATGTTTCATTCGAAATATCTCCAATAATGCAATAATGTACTTTGAAAATATTTTTCTAGGAGTTTATTAGATTCGTGAAGATTTTTAATTTCAAAAATGTGTACTATCTTCATTTTATATCGTTGTTCTCACTTAAAATTACTTGTGGGATACAATTGATCAAAGTGGGAAAAACAATGTGAAAGAAAATAAAGGGAGCGAGTGATCTTCTTAGCTTTATCATAAATATGTATATAGATATTTTTTTTATTTAATGTGAAGTATTGGATTTGATATTATACCAGATTATACTCCAAATTGTAAAAAAAAAATATATATCAACTATATTGAATAAATGTGAGTGTATGTAACACTTAAAAAAAACGGAGAGAGTAAGGTTCATTTAATATAGGAACAGAGGGAATATGGTTATTTTTCCCTACCAGGGTCTGATCTCCGAACCTTTAGGTTTTTTGCTTCCTAAAATATTTCAGTATGGATTCAACCAAAGGCAACCACTATACCACAACTACTTTTTTTATGGTTGCTTAATTAATACAACACATACATCCTATTTTCCCCTAATATTGCAATAATTACGCTTTATAAAGTTTCACAAATATGATTATTTTTCTCTATCTCTCTGCTAGTCTTAAATTCTGTGTTTTTCCACTTCTTACAATATTAGGGGAAGGAAAAAGTATGTTTTATTTGATGACTCAAAAAAAATGGCAAGGGGGTCAAGCCCTTCGCCAGCTCAATCCCGCTTCAGAATATAAATAGTTTGGTACTCATATAATGCGGGCGGATGCTATTAATTTCATCAATTTTTACTCTAATACAGAGTAGTAATCTATAATTTAAAAAAAAATGCCAAATGAGTTAAGGTATACTTGATTATTTTTTATTTTTTTCTTTATTTTTTTCTTTTTTTTTTTTTTTGTGTGTGACATTAGAGAAATAATACCTCAGTTTTTATTAGTCGTAACAAATGGACAATATTATTGTGAGATATAAAAAAAAATTTATGACAACTAATGTTTGGGTCCAATTCAGTCCATCTAATTGGGCCCAATCCAAATAACTCAATTCAAGCCCAAAAGGCAAAGTTCAACTCTCCGGCCCAAATGTCAAGTCAGTCCAAGGTCCAGTCCAAGTGACAAGCCCACTTGGCTTCAAGGACCCAAGCCTCCTCATTAAGTAAAGGTATAAAAGCTAGTCCTCATCATTTTTTACACCCATCTACAACCAGCCTCAAGCACAAATTATCTTGCATAGCTTCCTTTCTCTCTCTAAAAGTACTGTATTGACTTCGGCATCGGAGGGGCCTTCCTCGGCACAACCCCCGAGACCAGTTTACGTGTTCTTTGCTGTGTAGGAAACCCTCGGCTCCAGCATTACTTGGACCGAGACTCGTCTTCTCCACCTAAATTGGGCCTACCGAAGGCCCCATTGTTTTCTTACCAAAACAATTTGGCGCTGTATGTGGGGATGATACAAAAAATCACGCCAAAAGCTCATCACTCCTAGCAAAAACATGACTAAGAGTGGAAAAAGCATCAAGAATGCTATGAAGAGGGGCAATCCTACCCCCTCAAGAAGGAGTGGAGGTATGATCACGGTGAGGGAACGCCAGCCGGTTTCCCCTTCACTGGAGCCAGCCTCTTCTTCCCCCAAGGCCCCCATATCGCAGGAAAGGGAGGCCTCAAGAGGTCCTAGTCCCCAAGAAAGGGAAGCTTCTAGGAACTCTCCCTCGCATCATACTCGGAAGCCGGTAGCTTCGCCGAGGCCGAGTGGGTCCAACGTGAGGAACTCTCCGCCACGCAACAGCGTGCACTCTAGGTCACAGCCGAGAGAGACCCCCCCTTCAGGGCCCTCTACGGAAAAAGTGGCCAGGGCAGTAGCAGTCTGCATGGAGTTCCTCAAAGCCCAAGGGGCTGCATTCCAGTTCTCCCCCGCCGAGTCTCCGTCTCTTCAGCCGAGAAACCTGAAAAGGAGGATCGGTCAAGAGAAGAGTGGACAAGTTCCACTCAATCAGGGGCTCAGACCGGAGTGGCAGGGGAACACTCGGAACTCCAACAAGGAGAGGAAGAAGAACCCTCAATTCTTCGATCAGCCCGGAGCTCAAAACCCTATGAGTTTCCGGAGCAACAACGCAACCTCCGGGTGTCCGGAATCTGCTCGCCAAAGCGTCCACGAACGCTTACGCTCAAGGGAGGTGAGCGTGCATAGTCGCCTCGTCTTCCCAGAAGAGATCGGGGCGCGCCCTGAGTTGTCTCAGCCGGGGACAAAAACCACTTCCACCTCTCTAAGAGGGAGGAGCGAGGTCCCTTCGGCTAGGCACAAGGGAAAAGTCGTCATGGTCCTAACGAGTTCGCCCTTCCAAAGCTAGATATTGGAAGAGCATGTGCCGACGGTGAAAATACCGGCGCACATTACTTACGACGGTACCTCAAATCCGAAGGATCACATTGCCTCTTACGAGGGGCACATGTATCTAAACCCCAAGTCTGAGGCCACCTGGTGTAAGTATTTCCCAACGACCCTTAAAAGTGTTTCACAATCGTGGATCACCAAGGGGGTGAAAGAAGGCTCTATTTCCGGTTGGCAGGATCACTCCAACAAGTTTAAGAGCAAGTTTTCTACGGCCAATCGCCGAGAGAAGACTACTGCAGAACTGATGAGTCTGCAACAAGCCGAGGACGAAAGCCTCCGCGACTACCTGACTCGCTTCAGCAACGAGTCGTCCAGAATCACAAATCTGGACCAGGGTCTTGCCGTATTTGCACTACGGAACGGTCTGCAAGCTGGAAAGTTCCTTGACTTCATGGTCATGCATCCCCCGCAGACCTTGGAGGAAACCTTGGACGCCTCGAATAAATTCATCCGAGCCGAAGAGTGGAACAAAGCGAAATCTCTGTCCCAATCAGGGGCTGGGAGATCAAGAGGGTCACTGCCCGAGGGCGCGGCACCGAGGAAAGGGAAGGTCAAGGCCTCAGAACCATCCTCGGCTGCCAAGCCGAGTAAAGAGAAGGTCTTCCCTTACGCAGGGAGATACGATTCATACACTCCCCTTGCTCTTCCCCGCGCGCTAAGATTTTCAGCGCAACAAAGGATGAGGGGAGGTTCAAGAAACCTCGGCAGTTGCCTCCATGGCATCAGCAAAAGGGAAAAGACCGATGGTGCGAATTCCACGAATCTCCTAGACACCGCACCGAGGACTTCCTTCAGCTGAAGGATCAGATCGAAGATTTGGTCCAAAAAGGCTACTTGATAAAATACCTCGCGGACCGCTGAGAAGAAAGCCGAGAGAGATTCTCGGCAGGATCTGGACTTTCTCCGGAAGAAAGACAAGGACACCCTTGACATCCTTGTTATTTCCGGAGGAACCTCCCGGAGCGCAGCAAAACGCCACTTAAGGGGTTTAACCCATTAAGTAAATCATGCTGAGCTTCGATTACCCCAGTCTCCGGTGCCGAACATTCTGTTCATAACCGCAGACTGCGAGGGGGTGGTGTATTCCCATGATGACCCATTAGTAATAGTGATGGGCATCGCAAACCGCAACGTCTGGCGAACCCTCGTCGACAGTGGAAGCGGGGCAAATATCCTCTTCCGAGGAGCATTTGACCAACTGAAGATGGAAGCTAAACACTTGACTCCGGTACCCTACCCGGTATCTGGGTTCAACGGCTCTTCATCATATCCGGATGGGAAGATCCTTCTTCCCATCACTATCGGCAAAGGCCGAGCAGTGCGGAGCATCATGGCCGAATTCTTTGTCATGGATACGCCCTCTGCATATAACGTGATCATGGGGAGACCCCTCATTCACGGCATTCAAGGAGTCGTCTCGACGTACCATCAGACGATGATATATGTTTCGGACGAGGGACGCTCCCAAAAAAATAAAGGGCAGCCAAAAGGAGGCCCGAAGATGTAACCACCTCAAGCCGTCAAAAGGCCGCCGCAGTAACCGGGACGATGAGGATGAAAAGGAAAAGGACCATAGCGCGAAAAGGCCTAAAGGCTTAAGTGCTTCGGCCCAGGAGACCCTGGCAAAAGAAATATCTTCAGGGGGTAAAAAGGCTAGTTCTTCGTCTGAGCCGAAAGACTCAGAGGATTAGCCGATGTCTGGGAAGCCTACTGATATTGACAGCAGGCCGGAATTCGAAGAGTCCAGTGCCAAATCCATGGAACTGGACAATCAGACAGAATCAATAGAATTGGCCGAAGGAAATCCTGAAAAGTGCGTCAGCATCGGACTTGGGCTAGAACCAAACGTTCGTGCTGATCTTATTTTGCTCCATCGGGCCCACAGAGATGTGTTCGCATTCTCGGCAGCAGAAATGCCCGAGATTGATCCGAGTCTCATCTCTCACAAGCTTAATGTCGACCCAGCAAGTCGACCCATTAAACAGAAAAAGCGGAATTACTCCGCCAAAAAGAACCAAAACATTGCAGCCGAGGTTAAAAAGCTCTTGGATGCTGGGTTCATAGAACCTTGTCAATACCCGGAATGGCTGGCTAATGTGGTGATGGTTCATCAGGCAAATGGTAGCTGGAGAATGTGCGTTGATTTCACGGATTTGTATAAGGCGTGCCCGAAAGACTTTTATCCTTTGCCGAGGATAGATTAGTTAGTCGACTCGACAAGCGGTCATGCCTTGCTCAGCTTCATGGACGCATTTTCCGGATACCATCAGATCTTCATGCACCCCAATGACCGAGCCAAAACGGCTTTCATCACAAGCTCCGGGGTGTACAATTACAAGATGATGCCCTTCGGATTGAAAAATGTGGGGCCAACATACTAAAGGCTGGTTGATCAGGTGTTCGCCGAGCAAAAAGGCCGTAACATGAAAGTTTATGAGGACGACTCTATCGTCAAAAGCAAAGAAAACGAAGACCATGTTACGGACCTGGCCGAAACCTTCGCCACCCTTCATAAACACCAAATGAAATTGAATCCGAAGAAGTGTGTCTTCGGCGTGAAGTCAGGCAAGTTCCTTGGCTTCATGGTCAGTAAAAGGGGGATTGATGCCAATCCTACCAAAGTACAAGCGGCTCTGGATCTCCCCGATCCGAAGACAAAAAGGGATGTTCAACGCTTAACCGGCAGAATGGCTGCCTTATCCAGGTTCATCTCAAAAGCCTCGGACAAAGGACTGCCTTTCTTCCAAGCGCTCAAACTCCCGAAGTCAAGAGAGCTCATCTGGGGAGACGAGCAAAAGCAAGCCTTCCAGCAACTCCGTGAGCACCTAGCTCAACTCCCAACTCTGGCAACTCCAGCTGAAGGAGAAATCCTGTACTTATATGTGGCGGTTAGCCCAGCCACAGTAAGCGCGGTATTGCTGAGGGAAGAAGAAAAAGTTCAGCAGCCGATCTATTTCGTCAGTCATACTCTGACGGATGCCGAGACACGCTACCCCCTACTCGAAAAAGTTGCATACGCAGTAGTGGTAGCCGCTCGGAAGTTGAGACCCTATTTTGATTCCCATCAAATAGCAGTCCTAACTGATCAGCCGCTGGAAAAAGTCCTCGGCAAGGTGGAAAAATCCGGTAGACTAACGAAATGGGCCTTCGAGCACACCGAGTTCAGTATCAGCTACCAGCCGAGGGCAGCTATCAAAGCGCAAGCCTTGGCAGACTTCCTAGCCGAGTGTTCTTACCAAGAGACACTTGACGAGGGAAACAGATTTTGGACCGTATTCACGGACGGATCCTCCACCGTGAATGGTTCGGGGGCAGGTGTCGTCATAGTCTCTCCCGAAGGCAAATCCTTCGAATATGCGCTGAAATTTTCATTCAAAGCTTTGAATAATGAAGTTGAATATGAGGCCGCAATTGCTGGCTTGGAATTATGCATATCTTTGGAAGCCGAACGTGTCTGTTTGAAAACAGACTCTCAGCTTGTCGCAAATCAGATCAGAGGTGAATATGAAGCCAAAGAACCTTCAATGATAGCCTACCTCGCAAAGATCAAAACGGTTATTGCGAAGTTGAGATCTTTTGAAATTCAGCTGATCCCAAGGGGTCAGAATGCACAAGCCGATGCACTCTCCAAACTTGCAAGTTCAACTCTAACCGAGCTGAACAGATCTGTATATGTGGAGGTGCACCGAGGAAAAAGCGTAGCTGAAGCTATGAATATAAACTGTGTTGCGCATGAGCCTAGCTGGATGGATCTCATCTTAGCTTATAAGCTTCGGGGTGAGCTCCCCAAAGACAGGAGGTTAGCCTCTAGGATAAAAAGAATCAGTTCAAGATTCGTGGTCTTCAGCGATAAACTCCTCAAAAATTCCTTCTCTTCTCCGCTTTTAAAGTGCGTGGGCCCAAAGATGCAGATTATATCATTCGGGAAATTCACCTCGGCATCTGCGGGAACCACATAGGGGGAAGAGCCTTAGCCCATAAAGCACTAAGGGCTGGGTACTTTTGGCCAACCATGGTCTCGGAAGCAAAAGACATGGTCCGGAAATGCGAGAAATGTCAAAAGTTTGCACCGGTTATACATCGGTCATCAAGAGATCTTCAGTCGATCCTAAATCCTCTCCCATTTGCTCAATGGGGATTGGATATATTGAGACCTTTCCTTGAGGGCCCTTATCAGAAAAAATGGTTGATAGTCGGTATAGACTACTTCAGCAAATGGATCAAAGCCGAGGCAGCTTCGAACATAACAGAGCAAACTGTCAGAAAATTCATTTGGCAGAACATTATCACTCGCTTTGGGATTCCGAAAGTCTTTGTCTTTGATCATGGAAGGAAATTTGATAATATGTCGCTGAAGCGGTACACAGATCAGTTCGGCATCAAACTGGCATATTCCGCGGTTTGTCATCTGCAGAGCAACAGTCAAGCCGAAACTGCAAATAAACAAATCCTCAACGCTCTTAAGAAGAGAGTTGAAGATCAAAAATCCAAGTGGATAGAGGAACTTCCTGGAGTCCTTTGGTCACTTCGGACAACAGAAAAAGAAGCAACGGGGCATTCACCTTTTGAATTGGTGTATGGATCCGAAGCTGTGCTTCCAGTGGAAATTGGCTCAGAAAGTTTAAGAGTCAGTCTCTTCTCAGCCGAGGAAAATGAGCAACTCACGAAAGAGTCCCTGGATTTCCTGGATGAGATCATAGATTCAGCTCGAGATAGAATGGCTGCATACAAGCATAGAATCAACAAATCTTATTACAACCGAAAAGTCCACCAAAGGCTCCTCAAAATCGGAGATTTGGTTCTTCGGAATGCTGCGGTTGTGCAAAAAGGCCGAATCCATGGGAAACTCTTAGCAACTTGGGAGGGACCCTATGAAATCTATGATGAGCTTCTTCCAGGCACATACCGACTTCGGCAGTTAGATGACACCGAACTGAAAAACCATTGGAACGCTGATGTACTCAAAAAATTTCATGTATAATCCCTCAGGGGAAGAGCAATCTATGTAAGTACATTAGAAATTATTAATGATAAAGGCCTTTAAGCCACTAATTTATTACAATTCAAATGCATTTCTATATTTCTTTTTTCTACGGTTTTTGCAATAATTCAAGGTTTTTGTTCGGCGATGTCCGAAGTATTGCATAGTGATGCATTGTACTTTGGCAAGTCGTAAAACCTGCCAAGATGAGGATAAAAGATAAAAGCCCGAAGTATTGCATAGTGATGCCTTGTACTTCAGATGAATTTGTTCCTTTGGGCAAAGAGGCCATAGGCTCATCCAAAAAAAAAAAAAAAGGAACTGATAAAGCCTCGAAGTATTTCATAGTGATGCCTTGTACTTCGGATGAATTAGTCCCGGGTGGTAATTGCATTTCCGAAGTATTGCATAGTGATGCCTTGTACTTCGGATAGATTACTACCCTGGTATGGTGCTTCGGATAGTCGTTCCCTCGGATGAATTCAAAAGTGTCACAAGAGTATTGCTCTCAGAATCTAGCGCTCTTAAGCAAGAAATTAGAGCTTTATGAAAACAAAGTAGAAGCAAAAGAAAAATGAGCAAAAAATTTCACCAAGGCAAGATCCTCGGCTGAGCCGAAGAAATAATCAGCCGTCTCAGAACTTAGAAGACATCGTCTTCAAAATTCTGAAGGGGCAAGAAGCATTAAGAGGCACTCACTTAGCAAGTTCTTAGCCGAAACTTAGCACTTCGAAAAATCTTCACAAGTTGAAAAATCCGAGCAAAAACAAGTAAGGCAAAGAAGAACGCAAGCAAAGACAAGTGCATATGAATTAATGTCAATCCTCAGCCAAGTATGAAATGCAAGCCGAAGTTCTATACCTAGCAAAATTTTGAAGAAATTCTGAACAACAGCTACAGTGCAAAGAACATTCAATCAGGCAGTAATGAAGCATGCAAATTTAAAAAAGTATTTCATAAGTGTTGAGAGTTGAGAATTACAGCAATTGGAACCAAAAGTCCTATAAATCGACAGCCGCCCACAAGCGAAAACACAGCAGCCGATAAAATGTACTTAAACAAATTAAAAGGTACATTAAAGGGCAAGCTAAAGCAAAAGAAAGGCAAAAAGCAGATGCGGCGTATTACAATTAAGTACAAGATGACCCGCACGATTCTGTAGACGACTGCCCGAATTCCTATGCTTCGGCATTGGAAGGATCTGCAGGAGCTTCAACTCTCTCCTCTTCAGCCTCAACTTCAGCAACCCAAGCCAAGAACACAGACTCAGCTGGATGAGGAGTCCTGACAGTGGGATGATTGGGCACAGCTGCCCACTCTTCCACTTGGTCCCGGTTAATTTCGGGGTTGACATGAAAGGCCAGTCGCCGAGAAACATTGAAACTGTTGTCATAGCCTTCTTCATACTGCTCCCGTGTAAAAATCCGGACTTCCAGCTGAGCAATCGCAGCCGAGAGATCTGCCTTAGCTTTTTCAGCTTCTCTCTTCAATTGGGCAATCTCTTTTCGCTGCGCTGCCTCCCTTGCTCTCAGCTCTTGCAGAGTGGAGTTAGCAATCTCCAATTCTGCATCCTTATTATCACAGCTGTTGACCAGGCTCTGAACCTCAGCTTTGCGATTAGCCTTTTCAAGCTCAAGTTCCTCAGCTAGGGCTTGACGAGCTTCTGCCTCAGCCTTAATCTTCTGCTCAATCCGAGCCTTGAAACCCGGAATATCAGCAACCCTATATTCCTGAAGCAAGGCATGGCCTTCGTCAAGCCATGGAATTATGGTTTGCTCAAAGCTGAGACAGAACTCTTTAGCTGCCCTTCCATTTCAGCAGCTCTGGCAATAGCCGTAGAAGAATCTTCCTCGGCCTTTTGGAACTTAAGCTCAAAAAGCCTAGCTCGGCTATCAGCCTCTTCTGCCTATACTGCAGCTCAGCATAAAAGCCAGCAGCCAGGACATGGTTGTGTAGAGCCTATAAAAAAAAATAAAAATAAAAAAAATAAAAAATAAATAAAATAAAATTGGCTTTAGAGAGGAAGCAAGGGAATAAAGAACGAAATGCAAAAAATAACAAGATTATTACCTGTGTGAACAACCTTCTATTCTCAACAAAAGGATCTGGCACCCGTAAATATACTTCAGCAACCCGAGCAGCTGCTAAGTTGGACAGTCTCTCGTTCCTCTCCAGCTCAGAAGCGCTAGAAAGGTCCCCAAAGAGCCCCATTATCTCGGCTCTGTGGCGGTGCAGCAGATCCCTGATAGCTTCAGGCACTACCACAAGTGGTGGGGATTGATACCCCATCTCGGCGGATTGGAAGGTCCTGAAAGAGGCCCCAGCTGACGAAGGAACGTCAACAGCACTGGGAACCTCCACCTTCTCCTCATCATCTTTCAAACTATCAGGCCTTACTAACAGTATATGTACCTCGTCTTCAGCAGAAGGCTGCGCAAATAACGCATCAGTCTCCCGCCGAACAGCAGACGAGAATTCCTCGGCTCCTTGCCGAACATTTCTGACTTTAGCAGAAGGAGTCCTCTATTGGACTTCCTCCTCTTGAGGATGGGGGGGCGGAGTCTTTTCCTTAATATTCTCAGCTGGAATTTCTTCCAACCGAGACCTTTTCTCAGCAGACTCCACCAGAGCAAATTCCCCTGGCCATACAATAGCCCTCCTCTTTCTCCCTTAAGGGGCCATTTCTTCAAGATTCTCGGTAAGAGGGGGGAGCCAGGAGCCGAGCAATCACTCTTCTCTTCCTCGTCAGACTGCAGCAGAAGAGTGGGGGGCAACAACATATCAACAAAGCAAAAAAAAAAAAAAAAAAAAAAAAAGAAAATGCAGCTAAGCAAGTCAAAAATAAGGCCTAAGTCGAGACTCACAAATTGAAATTCAGAAATTCTAAGTACAAAAGTAAAAGGAAATTCAATAAGGAGAGCTTGAAGGACTTACCGAAGTCTTCAAAAGTTCTTCGTCTGAAGCAGATAGCAGCCTCGGCTTGCTAGCTGGTGTTGCAGCTACAAACTCAGAATTACTAGCTCTCCACTCAGCTGCAGCAGCTAGAGACTGCTCATCAGGACTCAGCAAGTAAAATGGGTCCCGCTTCTTGTACCAGGGCTTCTGAGACAAGTAATCAGCTGGTGGTACAATGTCAAGCTGAGAACTTCGTAGTGACGGCGCTCTTTGGGTCGAAGGAGTGATCATAAAATTACGCTTTGTCACGACTCTAGACGCGCTGATTCCCAGCAGCCCGTAGTCTAACCCGCAATTCCCTTCGTGCAGCACTATGCCATCAAAGGAACAATTGATTAGTGCATGCATAAGGGAAACCAAAGAAAATAAAATAGTAAAGCTGTAAAGAAATTAACTTATTCGACCCCAGCCAAGACCCTTACCACCCTGGTACTTTCGGCTGAGGCCGACAGCTGCAAGCATCCTCTCTTGGAAGATGTAATGATAACAAGGGAGCCAGACTTCAGGTAGCCCGTTATTAGATCGGCTAGCCCCCCTTGTAGTAGAGTCCCTCTTAAAGAGCTTCATCAGCTCTTGTTCCTCGGCTGTGAACTCATCCGGCCCGAGAACACTCATTTTAAGGTCGGGCCCTCTTAAATGCCTCGGCCCCCCATAGTAGTTCGCGTGATCCTCCTCCATAGGAGCCCAAACCCAAATCCACTGACCCCTCCAATCCTTGTCAGAGGTGTCATTCGGCCAAGTGGACAAGTACCCCCTTAGGGTTTCAATTCTCCACCATCCAGGTCCATGGTGCTCGTTTGATTGCTGGTTCGGCACCAGCTTGTGCAACTTTTGAAAGACCTGGAGGCTCGGCAGATACCCATAAAAGAGGCAAACCCACAAATATGTCATCACCCTCCTGATACTGACTGGCGTTAATTGGCAGAGGGAGATGTTATTGTAAGCATTCAGCAATTGGACGATGAATGGGTGTAGTGGAAACCTAAGTCCGAATTGCAGCTGTCTAGTATACACCCCGAGATAACCCGGGGGGGTCTGTGAATCCCTTCCTCGGCTACTGGCATCTGACACCAGTACCCATCCTCCTCCAACGCCGTAGAATATCTCTATTTGCTCGGCAAATCTATGGGCGGCACTTTCATTTACCCACCAATCATAAGGGGCAGCAGTTATCAATCCGCTATTCTCAGGAGGGTTGTACCATTCTTCGGCACCATCCCATAACCTTTTGTGGCCATGAAGATCGCCGCTGGTGGAGGTGGTCGGTCCCTCAAAACCCTGGTAAGGCACGAAACTCAAAGGTACTGCGGCTAAAGGGGCTCCTAAGCTACTGTCCATTTGCTCGGATAGCCGGGGTAATCTGGAGGTTCGGCTAAGACTTAGTGGGGGCATGCGCTGCAAAGGGTGATTGCGCCGAGCTCCTAAATCAGTTAAAGGAAGGTTAATCACCTCATTTTCATTCCTCTCTCCCTCGGCATTCACTCTCACCATTTTGATTAGAAAGGGTAGAATCGAGAATAAGGAGAAGTGTCGAAAATCAATGAAATCTGAGCAAGTTTCGGGAAAAATTACCTCAAAAAGATTTGGAATTTTTCGGTCTTCAGGTAGCAACAGCAATGCTCAGCTTCGACAATGTAATTGCAGAGGATTCGGGCCAAGAAAAGCTAGGGTTCGCAGCGGGTTCAGTAATCTTTGGGAGAATTTGTGTGTTATGAGAAAATGATTAGGAAAGTGGAAAGGGCGCTTTTGTATATGGGTTCCAGAAATCAAGAATTTCGGGAGCACTAACCGCCAAAAACCCCACAAATTCCAAGTTAAACACGTATTAGCACACGTCCCAAGTTAACTACCCATTAAACCCTCAAGCTTCCCTAATTAAATCTCCTTAAATGGCAGTTAAACATCATTAACTGTTTAAATTCCCTCCAAGCTTCAAGTTGTCGTTATTTGTCCTTTCAAATTCACAAGTCAAACCCAACCCGTCTTTCATCCAAATCGGGTCTGGGGGGCAAGTTGTTTGGGTCCAATTCAGTCCATCTAATTGGGCCCAGTCCAAATAACTCAATTCAAGCCCAAAAGGCAAGGTTCAACTCTCTGGCCCAAATGTCACGTCAGTCCAAGGTCCAGTCCAAGTGACAAGCCCACTTGGCTTCAAGGACCCAAGCCTCCTCATTAAGTAAAGGTATAAAAGCTAGTCCTCATCATTTTTTACACCCATCTACAACCAGCCTCAAGCACAAATTATCTTGCATAGCTTCCTTTCTCTCTCTAAAAGTACCGTATTGACTTCGGCACTACCCCCGAGGCCAGTTTACGTGTTCTTTGCTGTGCAGGAAACCCTCGGCTCCAACATTACTTGGACCGAGACTCGTCTTCTCCACCTAAATTGGGCCTACCGAAAGCCCTATTATTTTCTTACCGAAACAACTAATAATAATAGAGATAGTATATATGTATAACTTATGGCATACACTTGTTTATAAAGATTTTTAAATTGACTTAAATTTTATACTAAGAAGTAAGAATGGGGAGAATAGTTTTAATTAAGTGGACCAGCCAAAACCGAACCAATTTGGTAATTACATACGTAGTAGTTATGTAATGAGTATTGCGTAAGAGTGTATGTGACTGATTCAAAAATAAAATAAAAATTGACCACTAGTTTAGTAATTGATTCCAAAAACCGAACCAATTTGGTAATTTACATACGTATACTCGCCTTCCTTCCAAAAAAAAAAAAAAAATTTGACTTATTCCAAGATTCTCTAGCCGCTAGCTCATAACTACTCTCATCAATCAATCAATAACAATATACTAAAAGCGAAATTAGTTTTGACACATACAAATAAGCGAAATCAATTGATGAGAGTAGGTTACTCGTTTGATCAGGGGTTACTTATTCAAGGGTTACTTGTTTGATTAGGGGTAAATTATAGGGGTTATTTATTCAAGGGTTACTCTATCGGTCAGGGGTTACTCTCACACAAAAAACGAGCTAACCAACTGAGTAACTAACCCCTACAAGTACCCCTGATGAAATAAGTAACTCTTACAGGTAACCCCGAAGTTAGTAACCCCTACAAGTAACCCCTGAATAAATAACCCATACAAGTAATCCCTGAATAAGTAACCCCTACAATTAACCTCTGCCACACAGAAAAGTTGCTGATCATTTCTTGAGTAAAAGTTTTCCCAAGGTATTTATAACCTACTCCCTCCATCCCCAAATGTTTGTCACTTTTGATGACAATTCACGGGAATTAAGGTGAAGAATGTGGAGTAATGAAAGTATATGGGAAAGTGAAATTCCCAACCAATAAAGTAATAAAAGTGCATGAAAAAGAAAATTTCCCAAATAAAAAAGTAATTAAAGTACATAAGAAAGAGAAATTGGGAGATTCAAAAGTGTAAAAATTAAATTAGTCAAAAGTTAGCACAATTTTATAGCAAATGTTAGGATAAAATAGGAAGAGTACTTAATAAGGACAAAAAAATAAGTGTTTCGGGGTTTTCTGATGTCCTGCGGGAGAGTTACAATTCCGAGACTGGAACCGGACGCCTGTACCTGCAAAATAACGGAGACTCCTGGGAGCTCCGCCTCCAACGGTCAAGTTAGTACCTGATTAAGGAGTAATTAATGCGGAAAATAAAGGGGGAAGATCTGGTTCCTCTAGGGGAGGAGTGATCAATGTGTTTAGACTTCGCTAGGTGAGAGTCCTTAATTGCTGAATCCCCTTTAATGAGGATTAATTAAGTATTTATAGTCTTGAGAAGCGTGCCACTCTCTAAGTTTAGGGTAAACCTAGGGCTGACCGGGCCTCTAAACAGGATTGGGCCTTGTTGGCCGGTTTTCCCATTTGGCATGGGTGGACACGTGGCGTGTCTCAATTGGTCCGTAGAGGACGTATCTGTGATTGACACGTGGCAGGCTCCTATTGGCCTACGTGAAGGACACGTGGCGGAACCTGGTTGGTCCACTTGTCAGACGGTGATTGGTGGATAAAAATCCCCTAATCATTTGCCCCTCACTGGTGGCACGTGACTGGTCACGTGTCACCTGTGACAGGTGCCGCACGGTGACAGGCGACGGCCTGCTACAGGTGTCACCTTGCAAATGGCCGAGAGATTTTCCCGCCCAAATTTTGAATTTGGAAGCGACCCTTCGCCTTCTCACTTTACCTATATAAGGAAGTGCTGACTTCGGTCATTTTCACATTTGAGAACTTTGCGAGAACATTCGGACCCCTGAACTTGCTCTGACATTTCGGACCTTTTCTGCCTACCGCCTGTTCTGACAAGCCGACTGCACAGGATTTTCAGAACTTCATCAACCGTCACTCGTTCAGGTAACTCAGTTCTCTTACTCTTAATTTTCTTTTTATTTTTTGAAATGGCACCACGGAAGCACACGACACGACCTAAGTTAGTGATCAGCCGGTCACCGGGGACGGCTGAATCTAAGACTAGGAGTGCCGCCTGCCCTTTTCTGGACCCATCTTTGCCCTTTATACAAAGTCCGACCGTATCTGTGTCTATGCAGAACGTGATGGCCAGAACAAAAAAGACTGCTATGATCTCAAACTCGGACGGCTCCTCCCAAAGGGTGCTCATTAGTGAAACATCTGACCAGGCGCCAGATGTAGAAGTGAAACGAGGCGGCTGCCAAGCCGACAGTTCTGAGGGAGGGGTCAAGGTGGTCCCTTCCCATTTCACCGTTGATATGTCTAATTTTCCTCCTTCTCCTTCCAAGGGAGAGGAGGCGGGCCCCTCTGGGAGAGGGGAGGAGTCGTCCTCTTCGGACTCGTCAGAGGACGAGTCCGAGTCCAGCTCTTCTGGCCACGCTTCTCCAGGCTCAGAAGAAAGAAACAGCCGCCTACAAGAGGCGAGGCTTTCTCATGCAGTTGAGAAGGGGGGCAATTGGGCGGAGCCGTCCGCCTCTTACAGAGAGGAAAACACCCCCTACTATTGCACGGTACCCCGGGGCCGGATCACAGCCATGCAAGACAAAGTGGAGAGCTTTATAGCCAACCACAGAATGGGCCCCGGATTTTTACTGTTTGTGCCGGATCCAGAAGACACTGTCGTCTGGCCGGCTGGTACCAGCTATGATGACGGCTGCTTTGGCTGCTATGTGGCGGCCATCAAAGCTGGACTGCGCTTCCCATTACATCCGGCTGTTCAGCGGATTTTAGATGGGTATGATTTGGGGTTATGGCAGTTAGCCCCCAACTCTTGGGTAAACGTACTCGGCTATGTGGCCGGGTGCGAAATGTACGGGGTGGAGCCAAGCTTTGAGGCTTTCGCCCACATGAACTATCTCAGCCGGACCCCTAAGTCGGGAGGTACCGGCTGGTATCAATTAACAAGCCATAGGGGCTACCTCATGACGAGAGGTAAGGCGAACAAATGGAAGGATTGGCGGAACACCTTCCTTATCATCGAGGGTTCAGACACGGAGCTGAACAAACACTTTAACAAGTGGAATAGGGATCCGCCTCTTCTCGCAGGCGGTCACAGCATGCCGCCTGTTCCCCCAAAGGCTAAAAAAGAGATCCTAGACAAAGGACTCTTCAAAGTAGAGACTAGGGTGAACTCTACTTCAGGGGTACGAGAGCAAGTACCCCTAAACTGCGTCCCGAGCTTCAAGTGGCTCTATGACGAGTACTTTTTGGCCGCCTGTGGCCTCAGCAGTCGGTGCTCTAGAGGTAGCCGGCCTGACAAATACTCTGTTTTTTCACGCCTTGTTTACTTGGGATTTTTACTAACTTTGCTGTTTATTTTTTTGCAGCTGACGCCATGAGTAAAATAACAGCATCCAAGACTGCGGCGGCCATGTTGCGGGCCTCTCTCATGCAACAGTCTTGTACCGACTCCCCCAACAAGGGGGCACCCTTGGTAGGCTTCGAAACTCTTCCTCTTTTAGGAGTTGTCTTATGCATATACTAACTCTTTTTTTTTTTTTTTTTTTTTTTTTTTTCAGTCGGGCACTCCAAGAGCTTCTTCCTCGCAACAGCCGGACCCCAAGGCCCGGAGGACGACTGTTGCAAGCTCTCCTGGGTCTTCCAGGAAAACAGTGGCGGCTGAGAAGCAACCGACCACTTCTTCTAAAACTCCGGCGGGGCCGCCTAGAAGTATGGACAATTACTTGTAAAAACTTGTACACTTGCTTCCTTCTTGACTAGGTCTAACTTGCTTTTTTACGCTTGATGCAGCCGGCCCTCAGGGGCCTGACTTGGTAGAGGTAGCCAAGTCCATGATCAAAGTAGTTCCTCCATCTGAAAGGTAGGCGGTCAGGGGTGTCGGCACCCTTGACCTTGATGGGATTGCAGGGGTCCTTGCTGAGGTATACTTTTTGAGTATTTGAATTCCAGGACGCCTGTTATCTTTTTTGTTTGGAAACTGACGCCTGTTTTTTTTTTTTTTTTTGTACTTAGGCCCTGCTCCGAGTTAACGGCCTTCGCAAGCCGCTTGATCGGAAGAACAAAGAGGTAAAGGCTGCAAAAGCTATGGCCGCCTCTGACTGTGATAAGGCAATGTTTCAAATTGCCCAAAATGAAGTACTGACCATTGATATTCTTTATTATCAGGCGCAGGCTACCGCCGCTGTTCGGGCTCAGTTAGAGGCGGCCCAGAAGAAGAATGACGAGCTGGAGGCGACCGTCACAAATCTTAAGGCCGAGCTGAAACCTCTTCGCCAAAAAATGTACTCTTACGAAGCCATGGAGAAATCCTTGGCCAGCGTAAAAGAACGCCTGGTGAGCCAAGAGAAGAGTCTTACCCAAGAGCTCTCGGAAAAGGCCGAGCAAGAGAAGAAAGAGCTCGTCCGGGAGATGATGGAAGACTCCGCTCAAATCCAGCGCATGACCTGGGGCCGCCTGTTCCCCAATGCCGACTTTGCCTCTTGGGAAAGAACGTACCGCCAGTGTTCGGAAACATATAATCAAGAGATCCTGGCGGCTGCTGAAGAAGAGGCGTTGGGAGAAGCGTTGGAGGAGGAGGAGGAGCCGGTTGTGGCGCTTGTGCCACTTGGGGGTGAGGCATCAAAAAAGGATGCAGCTGAAGCCGAGTCCAGCAAGAAGAGTGCTGACCAAGCGGCAGCTGCTAATACTGAACTGCCCCCTTCTTAAGCTTAATGTATTCTTTCCACGGCCTGCGTGCAGTTTGCTTTGTATTTACCCGGCCAGGGGGCCGGGGCTTTGAATATTTTGCTGGTCTTTAATGACCGGCTTATTTTTAATGAATTTTTGTTTGCTTCAAATTTGTCCAAGTATTCCATATCTAATATCCCATTGTTTACTAGACCGACTGTTGTACATGGCCGAACGTCGCAGACAGGTACGGATAGTTAGTACGCCGCCTATGCCCCTGGACGACTGGTTGTCTGTTTCCAGGATAGACGATCAGTCGGCCATTTATTCAATCGGTATTCGAACTATTTTGTCTGGATCCTTTTTAGGCAGGCGTGCCTGTCTTTTTGTAATTTTAACCAAGTAGGAAAGTGGTCTGACCAAGTAAATAGAGTATTACCTAGTCGCCAAAGAATTGAGTAGTAAAGATAACAAGCGGCGGGTACCGGTTGTTTCCCTTTATTGCCAATGTTGTTGCTTTTAACTCATAATTTGTTAACCTAGCAAGAGTAGTGGTTGAGAGCCCCTGTTTGTTAAAAACAGGCGGACGACTCATACCTTTTAGGCTCCATACTAAGTTTGAGTGACTATTAAGTTAACATAGGAGTTACTTAGTCTTCGTCACAATCTAGATTGAGTAGTAGAGGTACCAGGCGGCGGAGGCCGGCTGATCCCCTTGATTTGCCAATGTTTGTTGGCTATTAGCTCAATAGGTTACCTAGTAGGAATAGGGGTTTGAGTGCCCCTGTTTGTTAAAAACAGGCGGACGACTCAAACCTTTTAGGTTCCATACCAAATTTGAGGGAGTGACTATGAGTTAACGTTGGAGTTACTCAGTCGCCGTCACTTTTGTTTGAGAAGTAGAGGTACCAGGCGGCGTAGGCCGGCTAGACCCCTTGATTCGCCAATGTTTGTTGGCTATTAACTCAATAGGTACCCCCTGCATTTATCCCAAGTAATACAGGCGGTCATCTGACTCAGATGTCAACTGCTACCACTGGTTTGGTTAGTGATAGAGTTATCCTTGTCTAAAAAACGGCTACGTGGTTGCCCTTGGGGACAGTCGTATAGGTGCCGTGTAATTAGTTTATAGAACAATGTTCCACCCAAAAGGGAGCTGCTCTCTGCGACGAATTTCATCCGGAGGGATGCCGTCGGACGCCTGCTATGATGTTGGGACAGGTCGTATTAGTTTTGTAGATTTGATCAGTTGGCTTGGCGCCTGGTCTGATCATTCGGCGTTAGGCACAAGGTCGGCCAGGCCCTAATCTTTTTAGCTAAGTATTAGGGGGGGTGGCTATGTGCTTGGAACCAGTCGGCCATCTTCTTATGGAGAGTAGCCGACTATATGCCCAGGCGACATGCCCCTATTGTGAGTGAAATACTCAATGGAGAGTAGCCGACTGTAAAGGTACAGACGGCATGCCCCTCTGAAGATAGAGTGTAAAACTCAATGGAGAGTAGCCGACTGTAAAGGTACAGACGGCATGCCCCTCTGAAGATAGAGTGTAAAACTCAATGGAGAGTAGCCGACTGTAAAGGTACAGACGGCATGCCCCTCGTAATACAAAATTGAATAGTAAGTGCAAACTTTTATTAAGTAGCTCTTTACTTTACATCATTCAAAAGAAATATTTTTTAAGATTATCTACATTCCAAGTTCGAGGCAACAGTTGTCCGTCTGGTGTTTCCAGATGGTAGGTACCGTCCCTGACTTCCTCATAGATTCGGTAGGGTCCTTCCCAGTTGGGAGTTAGTTTGCCAGACTCATTAGCCCTACCAACTGCTTCCATTTTTCTAAGTACAAAGTCCCCTACTTTGAGTGGACGCCTGTGTACTTTTTTGTTGTATGATCTAGTCATTCTCAGGCGATAGATCTCATGGCGCAAGACAGCATTGCCCCTCTTTTCAGGAAGTGAGTCTAATGCCAGGCGCATGACTTCCCAGTTTGCCTCTTCGTCATATAGCATTACTCGAAGAGTCGGCTCGTAGTGTTCTATTGGAAGAACAGCTTCCGCACCGTAAGTTAGGAGGAATGGAGTTTCTCCAGTCGCCCCTTTTTCAGTCGTCCTAATGGCCCAGAGAACATGTGGTAGTTCATCCGCCCATAGGCCGCCTGCTCGTTCAATCTTTTTCTTGAGACCGTCTGAGATGATTTTATTAAAGGCTTCCACCTGGCCGTTTGCTTGTGGACGGCCGACAGATGCAAAGTAGTTTGCAATTCCTTGGTCACCCAACCAGCTTTTGAGAACAGGCGTCTCAAATTGGGGACCATTATCAAAAACCATAGACATGGGAACCCCGAACCGAGTGATGACATTTTTCCAAATGAATGAAATTACATCTTTCGTCTTGATTCCCTTTACCGCCTCCGCCTCTACCCATTTAGTGAAGTAGTCAACGGCAACAAGTATGTACCTTCTGCCGCCTGTAGCAGGCGTATATGGACCCAGAATGTCCATGCCCCACTTAGCAAACGGTAGTGGGCTGTGAATGGTAGTGAGGTCAGTAGCCGGACGGTGAATTAGTTTGCCAAACCTTTGGCACTTGTCACATTTTTTCACCATCTCCATTGCATCTGCTTCCAAAGTAGGCCAAAAGTAGCCCTGCCGCCTTGCCCTTTGAGCAAGCATCCTACCACCTATATGAGAAGCACAGTAACCAGAGTGAAGATCATCTAGTATCTCTCGTCCCTTTTCTGGAGTAACACACTTTAAGAAGGGTTGAAGGTACCCCCTCTTGTGAAGTTCTCCCTTAATCATTTCAAAACAGGTGGCTCGTTTTTTCAGTGCTGCCGCCTGTTGAGGATCATCCGGCAGTGTACCGTTTGTCAGGTATGCCCTGATTGAATCCATCCAGGTTGAGCTTCTGTCTAGGATTCCAATAGGGTTTTCCTCGATGCTTCTCTTCTCCATTACTTCCCAAAAAACAGTTCGAGGAGTATCAGAGGAGGCGGATGATGCTAATTTTGACAGTGCATCCGCCTGGTTGTTTTCTGATCTCGGCACTTGGATCAGATGGAAATCCTCAAGGGAGCCGACTGCTTGTCGGACCGCCTGTAAATACTTGATCATGGCCGGATGGGTTGCTTTGTATTCGCCATTGTACTGACTCACTATCAATTGTGAATCGGAACAGGCGTCTATTTTTCTTGCCCCTGCCGCCTTGCACATGCGGATCCCGGCTAGTAAAGCTTCATATTTTGCCTCATTGTTTGAAGCCTGAAAACTGAAGCGTAGAGCATACTCGAACCTGTCACCCTCTGGCGACTGACATATGACGCCTGCTCCACAACCATTTGAAGTAGAGCTTCCGTCCACATATACCTTCCATACTTGGTCTGGAACTTGAGAGTCAGGAGGACGAGTCATCTCTACAATAAAGTCAGCAAAGGCTTGCCCCTTCACTGCTTTTCTAGGCTCGAAAGTAACTTCGAGGCTCTGTATTTCTATGGCCCATTTGATCATTCGGCCTGACGACTCCATGATGGTCAGCGGCGCTTGATAGGTTGGTCTGTATACACGACGACTGTATGTGCCAAAAAGTAGGGCTTCGATTTTTTAACAGCCATGAAGAGTGCAAGACCAAATTTCTCCACTAGGGGATACCTCAACTCGGCATTTTTCAGTACGTGACTGACAAAGTAGACCGGGAGCTGACAGCCGTCCCTTTCAGCAAGGAGAACAGCGCTTAACGCATGATCAGAGACGGTCAGGTACATGTAGAGTACTTCTTTGGGCAAAGGGCTGACCAGCCTCGGCAAGGAATGCAAGTGAACTTTCAATTTCTAGAAGGCGGCCTCAGCATCCGGCCCCCATTCAAACCTTGCCTTTTTCTTAATGGCCTGGAAGAAGTATAAGCATTTGTCGCCTGATCGGCTTAGAAATCTTCCCAAGGCCGCCAGACAACCTGTTAACTTCTGAACCTCTCGGATGGTACGAGGCGACTGCATGTCAATGACCGCCTGCACCTTATCAGGGTTCGCTTCTATTCCTCTCTGATTGATAAGGAATCCGAGAAATTTCCCAGACTCAACTCCAAATACACATTTCTTGGGATTGAGCATGACATGGTGCCGCCTGAGTGTGGCGAAAGTTTCTCGGAGGTCCGACAGATGATCTTTCTGAAGTTTAGTCTTGACAATCATATCATCAATATATGCCTCGACGTTTCTCCCAATCTGATCAAAGAACACTGTGTTTATCATTCGTTGGAAGGTAGCCGGGGCATTCTTAAGACCAAACGGCATGACCGTGTAACAGTATAACCCCTGATCAGTGACGAAGGCCGTCTTCTCCTGATCTTTCTTCCATAAGGGAATTTGATGGAAACCAGAATAGGCGTCCATGAAACTCATCAAGGCATGGCCGGCTGTTGAGTCGACCAGGTTATCAATTTTAGGCAGAGGGTAACTGTCTTTGGGGCACGCCTTGTTTAAGTCTGTGTAGTCCACACACATTCGCCAGGTGCCATTCGGCTTTTTAACAAGCACCACATTTGCAACCCAGTCTGGGAAGTAACATTGCCGAATGAACCCTGCATCAAGTAATTTTTTAACTTCGGCGGCTGCCGCCTGACTTCTTTCTTCGCCATGGTTCCGCTTCTTTTGCCGTACCGGCTTCTTTTTCGGATCCACAACGAGTTTATGTACCGCCAGATCAGGACTAATGCCTGGCATTTCATGGACTTCAAATGCAAAGATGTCCTTGTATTCTTTCAATAGGTTGTGAAAGTCGTCACCAAGGTTTCTCAGAGCAGTCGTCCCAACTTTGTTTGTTCGGTCAGGACGTGAGTCGTCTAAGATCAGGTCCGCATGCTCACCAGCCGGCTGAGGGCGGAACTCATCCGGCCGCTCCTCTGCCAATGATTGCTATTTTCTTGCTTTTCTTGCGGACTCTGTCTGGGACGCCTTTCTCTTTTTGTCGCCTGCTTCTTGAACAGGCGCACTCTCCTTGACATTGTCAAGGTCTGTTTTTTCACCACTTAACCCAGTGGCCATAACAGTGGGCTTGACATCCAAGAGATAGCACTCTCGGGCCATCCTCTGATCTCCCCTTAGGGAGCCGACTGTTCCATTATCCCTCTCAAACTTGAGCAACATAAGAGACGGGATTATAACAGCCTTGGAATTATTCAGGGTTGGTCGACCCAGAATCATGTTGTAGGCCGAGAGTTCCTCTACTACTAGGAACCGGACTACCATGTGTCGTCCTTCCCCTTTTTCGCCCAGGCGAATGGGTAAATCTACTCGTCCCAGTGGGTGGACGACTCCTCCTCCAAACCCTATTAAAGGGTGGGAGGCCGGATGTAGGCAGTCAGTCTGATATTTCAGTTTCGACAGACATTTGCTGCTGATGAGATCTGAGGAGCTCCCGGTATCTATGAGGATTCGGCCAACTCTCTGGTTGGCCACTTTACATTCAATAACGAGAGGGTCGTCATGCGGCCCCCTTACCCCTCCTAGATCCTCTTCAGTGATGACAATCTCAGGAAATGTATATTTGGACGGCCGTCCTTGGTGAACGGAATTTACATCTAACCGCCTTATATTATCTTTGTTGCCCCTAATAGTGGGGCCGCCTCCTGAGAAGCCGCCTGCAATGGTGTAGACGACTGCATCATCTGTATCGGAGCTGTCGGCCTGTTAATTCTTTTTGGCCGACAGCTTTCTTGAGGAAGTGTTCCCCGTAGATTTTTTGACATAAGTGTCAAGATCACCTTGCTCAGCCAGGCGGTCTAGGTACCGCATGAGACTGATGCAGTCATTGGTGTGATGACCAACGTCATCATGATAAGCACAGATTTTATCTTGGTTCCGGTTGTTTGCAGAACCTTTCATGGGGACCGGCTTCTCAATTGAGATCCGTCCCTTGATTTCTTTTAGGATAAACTGGTTATCCTTGTTAAACGCATACTTTGGGGAGTATGGTTTGAATTCTTTTTTCTTTTTCTAGGCCGGCTGTTTAGAGGAATCAGCCGCCCAGACCTCTTTTCTTTTCTCATCTTTGTTTGACGACTGTTTCTGTCGTCCTTCTCTTTTGTCGAACCTTTTCCCGTCCGACTGTTTAATCGTACACAGATCAGTCGCCTGTATATAGGCTTCTGCTTCAATCAAGGCCTCTTGAAGAGTCGCCACCCTTTTTCGAACCAAATCAAATTTGAAGGTAGACCCGTCTTTGAGACCTCTAAAAAAGTCGGTATAAGCTACCTCATCCGGTAACCCTTGAATCTGTATTCTCATCAGGTTAAACCGCCTGATGTAAGAACGAAGCCCCTCCTTCTCGCCCTGCTGAATTGTTCCCAAATCAAGGGTCGTTTTCTTCGCAGGGATGTTCATGGCGAAGTTGGAGGCAAATAAGTAAGCAAGCGTCCTGAAGCTATTTACACAACCAGTCGGCAGGTTGCCGAACCATTGCTGTGCGATTCCCTTCAGAGTCGCTGGGAAACACTTGCACCAAGTGGGATCATCCAACCCTTGAAGGTACATCAGGTTGGTGAATGCCATCAGATGGTCTTCTGGGTTAGTAGTGCCGTCATAGGCGCCTACTAGTACATTTTTCACTTTGGCCGGCTGAGCGGCTTCAGTAATTTCTTTGGAGAAGGCCGACGGCTGTTCACCAAGTCTTAGCAACCGTAGCTGCCAGTCCATAGGTTGGACGTTTTTTGCTGTAGGTCCACCAAATGGAGGTGGCTGCATAAAATACTGTTGTTGCGGCACAAATGGTAAGTTTGGTACCGCCTGGGCACTATGAAAGCCGGACAGACGGGAGGTGCCGCCTGACTGACTCTCATGGTACGACTGAGTATGCCTCATCGAGGCATTTCGCAAACTGTCTTGAAAGTTTGAAGTAGAAGCCGACTCTGACAATCGGTCACTCTTCTTCTGCTCTAGCAGTAGCCGAGCATCTGTGAATGTTTTCTTTGACCCGTCCGCCTGAATATGACGAACCGGTTTTCTATTTCCTGTAGGATAACGAAATTTTGTGAAATCAAGGGCAGGTGGTTCCCGCTTCCTAGATTTAGGATGAGGAGTCGCCTCTCGCCCTTGAACTGCCTTCCTCTTCAGTGAAGAGGAGGGTTTCTTGGCCGACTGCTCCTTGACTGAAGCAGGCGGCTTCTTGTTGATCAACTCTTGAATCTCCCCCTTGAAGTCCCTCATGAAGGTCATGAGTTTGTTCCTTGTGATGGGAGTAGACCCATCAGTCGGCTGTTGCCGAGCAGGCGGTGCGCCTGCTGGCTCGCTTCCTGTTTGAAGATGCTCCCGTTCCCTCCTTTCGGTATGACGGGTACGTCGGGCCCTTAGGGTCCCGTCTGGAGCTGTATGAGTTTCAACTTCAAATTCACTTTCGGTGTCATGGTCCGACTGAACTTGAGGGTCGTTTAGGGGACGCCTCTCTTCAGGAGTCGGTACAGACTTGGATGCCATCTCTGAAGTACTCTCCCCACAGACGGCGCCAAATGTTTCGGGGTTTTCTGATGTCCTGCGGGAGAGTTACAATTCCGAGACTGGAACCGGACGCCTGTACCTGCAAAATAACGGAGACTCCTGGGAGCTCCGCCTCCAACGGTCAAGTTAGTACCTGATTAAGGAGTAATTAATGCGGAAAATAAAGGGGGAAGATCTGGTTCCTCTAGGGGAGGAGTGATCAATGTGTTTAGACTTCGCTAGGTGAGAGTCCTTAATTGCTGAATCCCCTTTAATGAGGATTAATTAAGTATTTATAGTCTTGAGAAGCGTGCCACTCTCTAAGTTTAGGGTAAACCTAGGGCTGACCGGGCCTCTAAACAGGATTGGGCCTTGTTGGCCGGTTTTCCCATTTGGCATGGGTGGACACGTGGCGTGTCTCAATTGGTCCGTAGAGGACGTATCTGTGATTGACACGTGGCAGGCTCCTATTGGCCTACGTGAAGGACACGTGGCGGAACCTGGTTGGTCCACTTGTCAGACGGTGATTGGTGGATAAAAATCCCCTAATCAATAAGGATATAAAAGTCTTTTATGTATCTTAATAATTCTGAAAATATGAAATGTGGCAAACATTTAGGGCACCTAAAATAGAAAAAATGACAAACATTTAGGGACGGAGGGAATATAATATATCCTTTTCGTATTTACAACCATATATTTTATATTATGTATTTTTTTTAAAAACAATTTAACAAGATTAAGTAACTATTAAAATTTCTTCAACAAAAAAGCAATTTATTAATTATTACAATATTATTATACAAGAGTCCTATACTATTGTTTCTTTTCCCTTTGTTTCAAGTTTACTATTTTTGTAATTCCGTTTATTTCAATTAATAAAAATGAAAATTCATTTGGTAACATATGTATGTATATATATACTTTATTTTTCTACACTTAAAAGTTGTATTATTAATAATAGCATGGGTATTAACCTAAACATCCAAAAAAAAAAATTGTCAAAATAAAACCCCATAGACCTTAATTTTTTTAAAAAATAATTTCTAATGCGTCAACCCTTAACATTGGTATTATTTACGTAAATTATTGTTGAATTAGCATAGTAATTAATTTGGTACAATATTAAAATTAGTAACAAGCGTGTATTGTACGGGACTTAAGCTAGTATTATAAGTATTATTATTGTATTTCCACTACTGTCAATGGCCAACCATCTGCCACACGATTGCCCTCCCTAAGGATATGAGCCACCTTAATCTTCCAACTAGCATCTTTGAGCATGCTTCGACAGAAATTTATCTCATGAATTCATTCTCCCCTGCTTTCTTCCTCCCTGTTTAGAATATGAACACACGCAAGATTATCAAGTTGAATTTCCAGCGGCTGGATTTGTAGACTTTTAGCTTGTTCGATCCCACGAACAAGTGCCAACATTTCAGTTCTGAAGGACGAACAATGGCCAAAATTAGCATGAAAATCAGTCACAAAATGGCCTGCATGGTCCCTTATTATGCCCCCTCCACCTGCAGCTCCGGGGTTTCCTTTGGCTGCACCGTCACAGTTCAGGACATACAAGCCCAGCCCAAGTTGCCGCCAAGACACATGAATTTGCTGCTTCATTTTAGAGCTAGAACTTGATAGAAGATAATCGTCCGCACTAATCATAATTGCTCTCTCGTACTTTTTAAAAGGTATAATAGATAAACAAATGGATAATGTCCAAAGTTAAGACCGATAAATGTCAATTTATAACATGTGACCCCTTTGACTCGATGTGCATCCGACCCGCACCGAGTCGTCCAATAACCAGAACACCCCTTAAACTAACGGGGTGTTTGGTTGGAAGGATGAAAATAAGTGGGATAAAAAAAAAAGATAAAGATAGGGGTTTGATAGGTGGAATAAGGATAAATAATTTTTATCCCATGTTTGGTAAGTATGGGAAATAAATTAGAGATAAGTAATAAATTTATAAAAATACCCTTACTAACTTCTACCCTTTCTCCTTACCCTTTCAATTTCATTAAGGGTAATTTGGTCTTTTAATACCTATTTCTTATCCCTTTCCATTATACCACCCCCTTAGTTATAGAAATGGAGGGATAAGTTGGTGTTTTTATCCATATCCCCTTCTAATCCCCATCCCTCTAAGGGGTCGTTTGGTCGGATCATTTGGAATGGGTTGGAATGGAGTTAGAATGCATTCCATCTAGTTTTTTGTTGAATCTCATACCCAAGGGATTCTAATTCCCCCCATACCCATGGAATTCCATACTCACCCATCCCCCTAAGATTCACAATCCATTCTATTAATGAAGAATAGAATCTATTTTAATAATAAAACCAAACAACTTTGGACTAATATGAATCTTAGATTCTGATTAGGGTAAAAATTACCTATGCCATGTGGCCCAATTAGAGGCTGACACGTGTCATCCCTAGAAAGGGCCAATGGGAGCTAATCCCAGGCTAACACGTGGCAGGCCCTTATTTGGCAGGGACGTTGTTCCCCCTGCCCTATAAATAGAGGAAAATACCTCATTTATGGGGCATCCAGAAAATTAAACACAAAAACACAAAAAGCAAACAGCATTTATTCTCTCTGAATCAGAGGGAAACCATTTACTTTTCCGCACTATTCACTTCGAACACATTCTAATTAGATCGTCGGAAGCGGAACTCCACCCAACCGGAGTTCCGTTATTTTACAGGTACAGCCGGTTAGCAAGCTCAGTCTTGGAATTGTAACTCTCCCGCAGGACACATAAAAAACCCCGAAACATTTGGCGCCGTATGTGGGGAAAGTACTTCCAAGATGACTTCTGACTACGTACCGCCTGCTGAAGGCAAACGGACTATGGTCGAAGCCGAGGTCCACACGGACCCTGGCAGTGGTGATGATAACGAGATCGACACCTACATGGCCCCAGACGGGTTAATTAGGTCTCGACGCACCCGTTCCCGAGAGATAAGGGAACGGGGATTGGATGCAGTCCATGACCCCCCAGCCGGCCAGCCTGCTGGGGTACCCCAGGCGGCGGAGGGCTCAGCCCCCGTCACCCGAGACGAGCTCATAAAATTCATGACTAGTTTCAAGGGGGAAATCAAGGACATCATCAAAAAGTCTACTAGCTCCAACAGGGGTCAGGCGGCCAGGAAGCCTTCTCCCTCAAAAAGGGGGCAGGCGGCAAAGAAGGCTTCTCCCTCCGGAAAGAAGCAAGTAAAGGATCGGGTGCCTACTCCGCACCCCAAGCCAAAGGGGGCAGATGGGCCCCAGATCGACCTTACAAGACTCCGTTTCCCTGAATCAGGGCAGCGGAAGGCCATCCGGCAAGTACAGCCGGATGGGTCCAAGAAGACTTACTCCGACGCCCGGATGTTACTCCAGGAAAGGAGAAGTCAGCAATTGTCTGAGTCGGCTTCCACGTCGACCTTCCCAGACAGTTTCCGCAATACTTCAATGAAGCATTCGGAGACGAATCGAGGTAGTCAGTCGCTCGGCGTATCCGCGCGTACTGGCCCTCAAATAATCCAGCCGGCACCGTATGCGCCCCAGCCGCCATACATGCCCTATGGATCCCCATACATGCAGCCGGGTCTCTTCGGAGGTCAGGCGGCACCCATCCAGTCAGCCGACTGGCAGCTACGGCTGCTCAACCTTGGTGAGCAGCCGTCAGCCTTCTCAAGAGAGATAGCCGAGGCAGCCCAGCCGACCAAGGTTAAAAATGTGTTGGTTGGTACATTCGACGGTACCACCAACCCAGAAGACCACCTCATGGCATACACCAATCTCATGTACCTACAGGGGTTGGATGACACCGTCTGATGCAAGTGCTTCCCGGCTACCCTCAAGGGTATAGCCCAGAGGTGGTTTGGCAACCTCCCAGCCGGGTGCATCAACAATTTCAGAACGTTGGCGTATCTCTTTACGTCCAACTTCTCCATGAATATCCCTGCCAAAAAGACAAGCCTTGATCTAGGGGCAATACAGCAGGGGGAAAAGGAAGGACTTCGGTCCTACGTCAGGCGGTTTAATCTGACAAGAATTCAGATAGCCGGCCTGACGGATGAGGTTGCCTATACGGACTTCTTTAAGGGTCTGAAGGACGGGTCAGTCTTCAAATTTGACCTCGTCCGGAAGAGGGTAGCTACCCTTCAAGAAGCCCTGATGGAGGATGAAGCCTATATACAGGCGACAGAGTTGTGCTCTATCAGGCAGCTGTCGGACTTTAAAAAGTAAAGTCCGACAGGAAAGACAGCCGGCCTGCCCAGCCGGTTGCTGCAAAAGACAAGGGCAAAAGAAAAGCGGCCGACCGTTCTAGCCAGTCGTCCCAGAAGAAAGCAAGAGAGTTGAAGCCGTAAGTCCCAAAGTACGAGTTCAACAAGGACCCATCCTCCATCCTCGTGGAGATAAGGAACCGGATGGCCCTTGAGAGGCCGGCTCCAATGAAAAGTCCCGTCAACAGCCGGGACAAGAGCAAGTATTGCCAATTTCACGAGGAAATTGGCCATGACACCAGTGACTGCTATACCCTCAGGCGGCAACTAGACCGTCTGGCTGATGAGGGGGCCTTGAGGTCCTATGTAGTGAAGCCCAAAGGCGGAGCAAATCAAAGAAAAGGGCATCCGTCCAAGAAGCCGGCTGCCAGCTCTGATACGGATGAAGAACAAATCTACACCATAGCAGGCGGCTTCGCCGGAGGGGGTCCAACCATCCGGGGGGCTAAAGACAACATCTGGCGTTTGGTCAACTCAATGGATGAGGGCCAAGCGTCGCCGGATACCTTCCCCGAAGTCCTCGTTTCTGAGAGGGACCGGGGCAAGGTCAGGCGACCTCATGACGATCCTCTGGTCGTAGAATGCAAGGTCGCCAATCAGCGAGTGGGCCGTATCATTATAGATACCGGGAGCTCGTCTGATCTCATCAGCTACCACTGCCTAGCAAAGCTGAAATACAAGCCTGGTAGCATGCAGCCGGCTCCTCACCCCTTGGTTGGTTTTGGGGGAGGAGTTGTGTATCCGGTTGGGAGGATAGACCTACCCATCCGGATGGGTGAGAAGGGGGAAGGACGACATATGGTGGTCAAGTTCCTGGTTGTCGAGGAACTGACCGCCTACAACATAATCTTGGGTCGTCCAACCCTCAACGAGTCCAAGGCAGTCATCATCCCATCCCTCATGTTGATCAAATTTGAGAAGGATGATGGGATAGTGGGTTCCATGAGCGGTGATCAGAAGACGGCGAGGGAGTGCTACCTCACAACCGTCAAGCCGACTGTACATACAACCGGCATCAATGAGGAACCCACCCTCGTTGGAGAAAGCATGGAAGCCGGGCCTGCTCCTTTAGCAGCCGGCCAGAAAAGAAAGGCGGACCATCCTTTGGCCGCCAAAAATGGCAAAAAATAGCAATCACTGATTGGGGAGCGATCAGATGAATTCCGTCCCCAACCGGCTGGTGAAAACATTGATCTCATCATGGATGACAGCCGACCAGAGAGAACCGTCAAGGTGGGGATGGTTGCCTTAAGGGAGTTGGGCGTAGAATTGCACCAACTTCTCAAAGAGTTCAAAGACATATTTGCCTTTGAAGTGGACGAGATGTCGGGTATACATCCGGATCTTGCTGTTCACAAGCTCACCGTGGATCCTAAGAAAAAGCCAGTCAGGCAAAAGAAGAGGAACCACGGCGAGGAAAGATCTTAGGCGGCAGCCGCCGAGGTCAAGAAGCTCCTGGATGCCCGGTTCATTTGGCAATGCTACTACCCGGATTGGGTAGCGAACGTTGTTCTTGTCAAGAAGCCGAATGGTACCTGGCGGATGTGTGTAGATTACACAGATCTAAACAAGGAATGTCCGAAGGATAGCTACCCGCTTCCTAAGATTGACAGTCTGGTTGACTCTACAGCCGGCCATGCTTTGGTGAGCTTCATGGATGCCTACTCCGGCTTCCATCAGATACCCTTGTGGAAAAAAGATCAAGAAAAGACGGCTTTCGTCACTGATCAAGGGTTGTTCTGTTATACGGTGATGCCGTTTGGGTTGAAGAATGCGCCTGCTACCTTCCAACGGATGATTAATACGGTCTTCGTTAATCAGATTGGGAGGAACGTAGAGGCGTACATTGATGACATGATAGTCAAATCTAAGCAGCAGGCGGATCACCTTGCTGACCTCCGGGAGACTTTCTCAACACTCAGGCGGCATAAAGTAATGTTAAATCTCAAAAAATGCGTCTTTGGTGTTGATTCCGGAAAGTTTCTCGGCTTCTTGATTGATCAAAGGGGAATAGAGGCTAATCCGGACAAGGTACAGGCGGTTATTGACACGAAGTCACCCCGTACTGTCAAAGAGGTTCAAAAGCTTACCGGTTGCCTGACCGCCTTGGGTAGATTCCTCAGCCGGTCAGGTGACAAGTGCCTCTACTTCTTCCAAGCAATCAAGAAGAAGACCAGATTCGAATGGGGGGAAAACGCTGAGGCGGCATTTCAGAAGTTGAAAGAGCACCTTCACTCGTTACCGCGGCTGGTTAGCCCCTTAACTGGTGAAGTGTTGTATATGTACTTAGCTGCCTCGGACCATGCCCTCAGTGTCGTTCTCCTTGCTGAGCGAGACGACACACAGCTCCCGGTCTACTTCATAAGCTATATCCTCCGGAATGCAGAGCTGCGGTATCCCATGGTTGAGAAATTTGGTCTGGCTCTGTTCATGGCTGTCAAGAAGCTAAAACCATACTTCTTGGCGCATCCGGTTGTGGTCTATACCGACCAACCTCTCAAGCGGCCAATGACAACCTTGGACTCATCCGGCAGGCTTCTGAAATGGGTCATTGCCCTTCAAAGCTTAGAAATAACCTTTGAGCCTAGAAAGGCAGTGAAAGGCTAGGCGTTCGCCGACTTCATTGTTGAAATGACAAGGCCACCCGAGCCGGATAACATAGTTCAGGTCTGGAAGGTGCATGTAGACGGGAGCTCTACAATGAACGGCTGTGGTGCAGGCGTAATTCTCAAATCTCTGGAAGGAGATACTTATGAATACGCACTACGGTTCAAGTTTCAAGCCTCGAATAACGAGGCGGAGTATGAGGCCTTGCTAGCCGGTATACGCATGTGTAAGGCAGCAGGGGCGAGAAAGGTTGACGCCTGTTCAGACTCTCAGTTGATCGTCAGCCAATACAATGGTGTCTATGAAGCCACTCATCCGGCAATGATCAAATACTTGCAGGCAGTCAAAGAGGAGGTCGGGAATCTTGATGAATTTAAGTTAAGTCAATTGCCCCGGTCAGAAAACAATCAGGCGGATGCATTGTCCAAACTAGCATCATCCGCCACCTGTGATGCGCCTAGGTCAGTCTTCTGGGAAGTCATGGAAAAAAGAAGTATTGAGCATGATCCCATTGGAGTCCTTGACCGAAGCTTTACCTGGATGGGTGCCATCCGGGATTTTTTAGCACACGGCATTCTGCCGGATGCTCCTGCTGAGGCGGCTTTGTTAAGAAAACGGGCCGCCAGTTTTGAAATTTTCCAAGGGGAACTCTTCCCGAAGGGTTACCTCCAGCCGCTCCTAAAATGCGTCACTCCTGAAAAGGGGAAAGAGGTCTTGGAAGATCTGCACTCGGGCTTTTGTGCATCGCACATAGGCGGCAGGTCCTTGGCTAAGAAAGCCAGGCGGCAAGGATATTTTTGGCCAACTCTTGAGTCAGATTCTATGGATTTGGTGAAGAGGTGTGACAAGTGCCAAAAATTTGGCCGGCTCATACACTGTCTGACAACAGACATGTCGGCTATCTACAGCCCGGTCCCATTCGTGAAATGGGGCATGGACATTCTAGGACCATATACGCCTATCTCAGGCGGTCGTAGGTACATTTTAGTGGTTGTAGACAACTTCACCAAATGGGTAGAAGCAGAGGCGGTCAAGGGCATTAAGACAAAGGGCATTATCTCCTTCATTTGGAGAAACATCATCACCCGGTTTGGGGTGCCTCTGTCCATGGTCTTTGACAACGATCCTCAATTTGAAACTCCAATGCTCAAGAGCTGGTTTTGGGATCAAGGCTTCACTCATTGTTTTGCATCAGTCGGCCGTCCCCAAGCAAACGGCCAAGTTGAAGCCTTCAACAAACTCATCTCAGACGGTATAAAAAAGAAAATAGAAAGGGCTGGTGGTCTATGGGCAGACGAATTGCCACATGTCCTATGGTCCATCAAAACGACTGAAAAGGGGGCAACCGGTGAAACCCCGTTTCTCATGACATACGGCACTGAAGCCGTCCTGCCAATTGAACTATATGAGCCAACACTTCGAGTCATGTTTTATGACGAAGAGGCTAATTGGGAGGCCATGCAGCTTGCATTGGACTCACTCCCGAAGCGCAGGGGCAATGCTGCCTTGCATCATGAGATATACCGTCTGAGAATGACGAGAGCCTACAACAAGCGAGTGCACAAGCGGCCTCTAAAAGTAGGTGACTTTGTTTTGAGAAAAATGGAGGCAACCGGTAGGGCGAATGAGCAAGGAAAACTAACCCCGAATTGGGAAGGGCCCTACCGGATTACCGAAGAAGTTAGAGGCGGCACTTACCGCCTGGAAACCCCAGACGGTAGGCAGCTACCCAGAACTTGGAACGTAGATAACTTGAAAAAGTACTACTTCTGATGATTTGTAATAGAGTATTAATAAAAAGCTTTATTGTCAATTTTTATCATGTCCCAGTTGTGCAATGCACAGCCGGCACTTATTTGTTTAAATACTTGCACATATCCGTTTGTAATTGTACAAAGCACAGCCGGATACTCATCCGTTCATTATGTTCAAAAACCAAGTCCCATGCGTAATACGCATCCGGGCATTTATAAAATTAAATCGTCTGTCCAAAAAGACAGTCATCCGACAATTTGAATTTAGCTTCAGTCGTCGAAGAGAACATCTCCCATCCGGGTGGCACATTGTTCTAGCGATCATAACTCAACGCCAGTTGAATGATCCTTCGAATTCAAGATACAGGCGCCTATTACCCAAAGGTGATACAGGCGGCGTCTAAAATCTTGAAGCCCCAAAAGTAGCCGACTTTCAAAGAAAGGCCCTACAGGGGCAAGCGCATAATATGCCCAACTTTTTAAACCGTCTGTCCAAAAAGACAAACATCCGGCGATTTGAATTTAGCTTCAGTCGTCGAAGAGAACATCTCCCATCCGGGTGGCACATTGTTCTAGCGATCGTAACTCAACGCAAGTTGAATGATCCTTCGAATTCAAGATACAGGCGCCTATTACCCAAAGGTAACACATGCGGCGTCTAAAATCTTGAAGCCCCAAAGGTAGCCGGCTTTCAAAGAAAAGCCCTACAAGGGCAAGCGCATAATATGCCAAATTTTCAAAAAAACGAACCGTTTGTCCAAAAAGACAGTCATCCGGTTTCCAAAGAAGCCCTGAATTTATGCACCAATTGGTGCCCAAAAGCTCCTGTAGCCGGTCTTTATCTAAATACCCTACAGGCGGTGTTCTATTTTAAGCCCCTATAGCCGGTCTTTATCTAAAGACCCTACAGGTGGTGTTCTATTGAAAACCCCTGTAGCCGGTCTTTATCTAAAGACCCTACAGGCGGTGCTCTATTTTAAGCCCCTATAGCTGGTCTTTATCTAAAGACCCTATAGGCGGTGTTCTATTAAAAGCCCCTGTAGCCGGTCTTTATCTAAAGACCCTACAGGCGGTGTTCTATTGAAAACCCCTGTAGCCGGTCTTTATCTAAAAGACCCTACAGGCGGTGTTTTACTTCAGGCCTATGTAGTCGGTCTTTATCAAAAGACCCTACATATGGTCTTTTTCTCTACAAGCGGTATTGCACCCGGCTAAAACTATAAGGTAGCCGGATAGCAGTATGGACGGCTGCTTCTTCAAATTGGATTGACTTGAAGCAAGCACGCACCCGTCCAGGGGCAGACGTACCCAACACTTGTAAAATTATTGCAAAAATTGAAACAATTGAAAACAAAAATATTGCAAAGATCTTAAGAAAACCGGTACAACCGGTTGATATATATATAAATATAATGTTACCCGGACCCACGTCCGGTAAAAAAGATAAAAGAATTTAGTACACGGCACGCAGGTCGGAAGATGAAACAAAATAAGCAAAAATACTACTGCTGCTGCTGCGGAGGTTGTTGAGGTTGTGGCTGATCAAGAGACGGCTGGCCCTCGCCGGCTGGAGGAGCTTCATTAGCTTGGCCTTGGATTTAAACACCCTCAACCGGCACTTCTTCTTCCTGCTCCATCTCAGCCAGCGCCCACTCTTCAAAGGGTGTCGGCTTGTCCAGCCCGAGAATTTGAGCGTCGTATACTTCACTTGCGTACCTATACCGCAGGTCGAAGCACGCGTACTCTGCTTCCGGGTGGAGCATAGCCCACGCTATCTTCATCCGGGCTTCACAGTCCCGTTCATTCTCATTGATCAGGCGGGTCTGCTCAGCCGCCATCTTGCCCTTGAATACCTTTTGAGCTTCAGCAAGCTCACCCTTCACTCTAGCAACCTCCGCCTTGAGCCCATCATTCTCCTTCTGAGCATCCGTCAATTTCTGGACGTCTGCCTGAAGGGACTTGACTTTCTGCTCGAACTGAGCTGCCTTCTTGTTAGCAGACTCAGAAGCAGTCGTAGTTTTCCGGAGAAGTTCCTCCTGTTTCATCTTCCGGGCTTTAGTTTGAATCTCATACATAAGTGAATTATACTGATGGACGTCTACTAAGTCGGTTGGCCTTCTTTGGGCATCCCTTACCTTCTCCTGCTTTCTGCGGAGAGGGCCCTGGAGACCGTCCACCTACAACATCACCTGCAACGCAGCCGGCAAAAGAAAGGTTAGAAAGCATCCGTCAAAATGAAATTTTGCATAAAAGTAACCCAGCCGGTACATACCTCAGCAAGAAGTGAGTTTATTTGGTCAATGTTGACCTGCCCAACACCCGGGAACGCTTCCCTTTCAGAACGGGTAAGGGTCCGGACCATTCTCTTGGCATAATTTTGTAAATCTTGCCAACGAGAAGTTTCTGCATCAACAGATTGACCGGTTAAGTATCTGGCATAAGCACCGCCTACATTTTGCCGGTTGGCTGCAGAATCGCCCGACTGAGAAGCTTGGGACTTAACTCTGACAGGTCCAAGCGGCCAGGGGTGTTCAAAGGGGGAAGCCATACCTTGAGCTTGTGGCTGAGGGGTTGAGCCACCCCCAGCCGCATTTGAGCCGGATGCTACAGCAAGCACCCGGCCAAAAGGAGCCTCCGGCTCCTCAGTTTCAGTTTCTCCCGTCTGGGAGCAAGGGATGAAGCCTCGAAGGCTCTTTCCACCAGAGGTCGACCGCTCGTGTTAAGCAGGCAGCCTGGCACTTGAGACGGGAGGAGGAAGAGGAACAGTTCTTTGGCGGGTAGAGGCCGGCTGAAAGAGTTCCTCGCCGGGTCTCTTTGTCATCTACCGGATGGAGCGAGGAACCGTCCTGCTCCCCGACTGCAAAGAAAAAGTTGAAAGCATCAGCATAAGTTAATATGCATCCGGTGTAAAGAGTATGAGCTACAACTCATACACCCGGTATCAAGTGTATGAGCTACAACTCATACATCCGGTTTTTAGAGTATAAGTTGCGACTCATACATCCGGTAAAAACTAGAGAGGCATCCGTTACTTAACCCTTCATTCCGGGCCGCAACTTGAGCTCGCTTCTTCTCAAGCTGCTCTTTGCGGATCTCAGCCGCTGATTTTGCCGGGGTCATATCCGGTGAAACCATTTCTTTCCCTTTCTCTGAAAAATAAAAGAAAACAATTAGATATTTTCCAAGCACAATACAGGCAGATAGAAAGGCTGGTTAACTTGGACGTACGTTTTGAGAACATAGTACTCAGACCGCAGGCGGAAAGGAACGCCTCGTCTCTCAACCAGTCCGGATGCGGGACCCAGAATTTGGGGACAATGATGTGTGTCCCGTCATCCAGGGGCATGGTTGTCTTTTTAAAGAGCCTCGGCTCCATAATTTGATCCCAGACCTCTCCTGGTATCTTTGGAAGGGCGCATTTTTTGCCAATGAGCAACGGCTGCGTGTTGTAGGTACGCAGCCTCCGGTTCAGTTGGAGAGATGGTGATGACACCATGTAAAACTTACTCTTCCAACTTGACCACTTGGACGGCTTGTCCAGGGTCATCATGAACTTCGGATGCGTGGTTAGGGTATACCACCCATTCCAGCCGCCTAGGGCACGGCTTAAATAGTGCATGTGCGCGAACGCCTCCCATCTTGGCGTCACGTCCTGCATCTCGCAGGCGGCGATAAAGACCAGAATGTTCACCCAAGAGTTGGGTGTGAGTTGCCAAATGCCCAAGTCATACCCCCTTAGTATGGCCTTGATCGTTCGGTGCAGTGGGAACCGGAGACCTGCTTTGAAGGCCGCCTCGTAGCAGCCAAAGTAATTGTCTGCATGGTCCCGGTTGTCGTCCCAAACAACCGTTGCATCAGCCGGTGGCACCACTAAGTCCCAGCCGTCCCCTACCGGCTTCTTCGCCAAAAATGCTGGCAGTGTGGCGTTAAGGGTCACAATGTCCTGGGCGCTCATTGACGCCTCGGTAGGATTGTTCATGCCCGGCCATTTGTAGGCGTCCTTATCTGCCTCAGGGGCATCCGGCTCCCCGGATGTTGTGGCAGAAGAAGAGGAGACGGATCTTTGGGCAGTCTCCTCTCCGCCAGAGTCAGACCCCTCGAGAATTCTATCGCTGGGGGTATTGGGGACCCCCGGTTGGTCGTATGGGACATCATCAACCGGAGGGTCGGCCGAGTCCTCGGACTGGTAGTCAGGATCAACCGCCGTCCATCGAGTACGGGCCATTCTGTCCTGCACATGAGCAGAGATGGTCGGATTTTTATCACAAGAGTGGACCAAACACTCCCAGGCGGCATCCCCAGTCCTAGACTCAGCCGTACTTGGTGACCGGTTGACATCAGTCCTAGGGTGTGCCATGTGTGTGTTGGGTGAGTCCATTTCTAACTACCTATTCAGCCGGAAAATTGATAAAGAATTGTAAGAAGTAAAGGCGGTACCTTAGTACTGAAAGCTGGAAGTTGAAGTTGATTGGTACTAGTGCAGACGGTCACAATCAATATCTGCAAAAATAAAACAACCGGAAAATTAGAAACTTACCCAAAAACACCCCATCCGGTATTAGTCAACGTTTTTGGTCAAACTGACCCAAAAACACCCCATTCGGTATTAGTCAACGTTTTTGGTCAAACTTACTCAAAAACACCCCATCCGGTATTAGTCAACGTTTTTGTTCAAACTTACCCAAAAACACCCCATCCAGTATTGGTCAACGTTTTTGGTCAAACTTACCCAAAAACACCCCATCCGGTATTGGTCAACGTTTTTGGTCAAACTTACCCAAAAACACCCCATCCGGTATTAGTCAAAGCTTTTGGTCAAAATGACTCAAAAGCACCCCAGACGGTTAATACCGGATGGGGGTTTATTGAAAGCTTTTGGAAAAAAAAAATCAAAGTTTACCCAAAAGCACCCAAGACGGTGAATACCGGATGGGGGTCTATTGAAAGCTTTTGGGAAAAAATCAAAGTTTACCCAAAAGCACCCCAGACAGTGAATACCGGATGGGGGTCTATTGAAAGCTTTTGGGAAAAAATCAAAGTTTACCCAAGAGCACCCCAGACGGTTAAGACCGGATGGGGGCTTAATGAAAGCTCTTGGGAAAGATCCTGCATCTACCCAAATGCCCCCCAGACGGTTAAAACCGGTTGGGGGTACATAGAGGAGCCTTGGAAAAAGTCGTTCAAAGACCCCCCAGGCGGTCATAACCGGATGGGGGTCCCTTGAAAGCTTTTGAAAACAATCAAAAACTACTCAACAGCAGCCCATGAGGTTTACACCGGATGGGGGTCTATCAAGAGCTTAGAGGAAATTTTCCAAGATTCCGGGTGATCAAAAAGTATATATATCCGGCTGGTCACCCCATACGGTATTACACCGGATGGGGTGATCCAAGTAAAGCTATCTAAAATCCGGATGGGTAGGCAATGAAATCAAGGAAAGGTTTCAAAATTACCTCAGCCGGGGATGAGCAGACGTCTTCAAAGTCAAGCCGGATGTGAAGAAAGAGGATGATGGTTGTGTTTAACAGCAGCCGGGGTCAGAGCTCTTCTTTCAAGTTTTGGAAGTTTGTAAATGTTGCAAATGATCAGGGGAGGTTTCTTTTATAGAAGGGGAGACGAACCGTCACCTCCCCTTGTTCAAATTCAAAAAATTGGAGGGAAGAGACGAATCGTCGCCTCCCTCTGTTCAAAAAAAAAAAAAAGGAGGGAAGGAGACCAACCATCCCCTTCCCAGATGGTGACAACCGTCACCTAGGGTTACGTGGCATGCCATGTCACAGATGCCACGTGGCAAGCCACGTGTCGTCTGTGAGGGGCAAATGATTAGGGTAAAAATTACCTATGCCATGTGGCCCAATTAGAGGCTGACACGTGTCAGCCCCAGAAAGGGCCAATGGGAGCCAATCCCAGGCTGACACGTGGCAGGCCCTTATTTGGCAGGGACGCTGTTCCCCCTGCCCTATAGATAGAGGAAAATACCTCATTTATGGGGCATCCAAAAAATTAAACACAAAAACACAAAAAGCAAACAACATTTATTCTCTCTGAATCAGAGGGAAACCATTTACTTTTCTGCACTATTCACTTCGAACGCATTCTAATTAGATCGTCGGAGGCGGAACTCCACCCAATCGGAGTTCCGTTATTTTGCAGGTACAGCCGGTCAGCAAGCTCAGTCTCGGAATTATAACTCTCCCGCAGGACACATAAAAAACCCCAAAACAGATTTCATACTTCTCTAACATAAGATTCCATACCAATATATTCCAACTTAATTAACCTAACACCCCATAAACAAACACTACATTTTTTCTATTCCTATTTTTTAATTCTTGTCCCACCCTTTTTATCCCCCTAAACAAACATCCTAGATCTATATTTGAAGTTGCTTGTCACTCCCTAATTTCAGCAAGAACTTGTTCCAAAGAATTGGAAAACCTCCTAAAGCAAGAAAAGCAATGGATTCTCTGTCTTCTGTATCTCCTTCAATCATGCTACCACCTCCACCCCATACTCTCAAACTTCCTCTCCACTTTCCCTTTCCTCCTCGGATTCACAACCGCCCCTTTCTCTCTCCTCCTTTGTCTTCCGATTCCTCGCTTTCGCAGCGGCGGAGGCGGCGCAATGTTGGGGTGTTGCTATCTAAATCTTCCGACAACTCCGATAGTGAAGCCGGATTCAACGGTGATGTCAAACGCGGTAGTGACGATGATAATGATGATGTTGAGGTTGATAAAGCTTTGCAGTTGGACGGAACTATCCCCGGAACTTCAGATGAGTTTGTCAAGCAGGTTTCGTCTCGTGCTTACGATATTCGCCGCCATCTTCACCAATCACTCGATTCCAGCAGCTATGACGGTACCTATTTTTTTTGGTTCAATTTAATTTTGAGTTTTTTTGGTTTAATTTAGGTTTTAGTAGGTTTTGATTTGATTTTGGTTATATTTATAATTATGATTATTGGAGTTGAAAATTATTAAGATGTTTGTTAGTATTAGTATATGATCATCTTTGAAACCTCGTGTGAAAATTCTCATCATGATTTGCCAGAGAAGAGCAATAAGTGAATAACAAACTTATAAGCTCAAAGAGCCACTCCCATTGCTAATTGAATTGAGAATAGAGCTCTGGAGTAAAGTGGATAATTTGAAATTATAACATTCTTGTAAGCTCGAAAAGCTACTCCTGTTACTAATTGATGTGAGAAAAGAGCTCCGGACTAAAGCGGATAATTTTAGATAATAACCTATTTATAAGCTCGAGGAGCTATTCCTATTACTAATTGATTTGAGAAAAGAGCTTCGGACTAAAGTAGATGATTCACGATAATAACTTGCTTATAAGCTCGAGGAGCTAGCTATTCCTATTACTTACTGATTTGACAAAAGAGCTTCAGACTAAAGTAGATAATTCAAAATAATAACTTGCTTATAAGCTCGAGGAGCTATTCCTATTACTAATTGATTTGAGAAAAGAGCTTTGGACTAAAGTAGATAATTCAAGATGATAACTTGCTTATGAGCTCGAGGAGCCACCTCCGTTACTAATTTGGTTTTGAGAAAAGACCTCTTGACTAGAGTGGATAATGCTACTCTTTCTTGATGGGTGCAGCTGAGGCCCATTTGAAAAGGTCGATAACTGTACATGTGAGTTGTTGAATATGGTTTGTAGAACTAGTAGCTGTTGGGGGACTTGGGTATTTCTTTGAATTTAGGATTTGTTTTTCATCTGGTTTACTAGCATTTGATCAGGGAATTGTGAGTAGCTATGAATAGGGCTCATTTGCTGATCTTCGGAATTAAGATAAGAATATGGTAATGGTAATGGTATGTATGGTGGTGTTTAGGTCTTTTATTATGATATTTTGCATATTGCAAACTTTTGAAGTTGGGCTGAATTGTTGCCTTTGTTGGTTATCATGAGTTTGATGTAAAAGATGGGGATCGAAGTTTTATGAGTTTGGAATAATTTGCAACAGTAAGATGTGTTATGTGATAAGATCTCTTTTTTCAAAAGGCACAAATTGTCCTTGATCCTAAGATTTGAGCTGTTAGCCTGTTAGGTGGAATTATATTCATCATGGACTTTAGGCTCAAAGGTTTAGAAGAAGCTGAGAATGTTTAAAATCAAATTACTACATATTTTCTAATGAGAAAGGCATAATTTTCACTGCCATTAAATTGACAAATTAAAGGAGTGAATCTTTATTGAAACAAACTAGTAGAAAAATCAAAGGGAGGTAATGAGGTATATTGCCAATGTTGGTCATTGGTCACTTGAGATTCACTATTATGCAGAGTTTAGTTCCTCCAAGGGGTGTCTGAGTCATTGTTTTGTAAGTAAAAATAGTTTTTTCAAGGATTACCTAGACACTTGGAAATCGATAACATTCTTTAAAAAAATTTAGTTTGAGCAGGACTGTTGGACGACACATACCTTTGTCTGGTAGCTTGAGTCCACTCAATAAAGGGTTATACTTTGTTCTCTTTATCCTTGCTTCAGTCTAACCGTGTGTCTCAAAAGGACATCTAGTGAGAAGAAAAGCGAGTTGAGGGGAAGAACCTAATCCCTTCTGCATATCACACTCTGTATGGGTTCTGGATCTTTGCATTACCCTTGTGATTTTGTGCCATAATTTTTAAATTATCACCCAAACTTGGGGATGAAATTCCTTCTCTCTTTTACATCCATGATCCTTTCATTTTTGACTCAGAACTCCTTCAATCGGAGGATAAGGTGATGTTCTGCAACCTAGAAAGGCTACAATCTCTTTTCTTATCTTCAGGTCCCAATGCGAGCATTTTTTACATTCATTTAATATCTTGACGGTTATAATTCATTGACATGGCTTGCTGGTACTTGTTGTAGAGGGGTTGTTGAAAATTCTGAATGGTATTACTTTGGATTCTCTAAACAAGTTTAAATCTTTTTAAAGGGAGTACTCTGAAAAACATGTACCAATGAAGCGACAGTGATGGTATAACATTAAAAGAATGGCTAGTGGATATGGAGTTGGTATGGACTTGATGTTTGAAAAAATACTAAGGTCAAGTGGTTGTATTTGGGCAATTGGGCTACTATAAAGGCTTCGGTTTGTTGCAAGAGTGAGTCAACTCTTTTTGCAAGGGTGAGTCAATTAATGCTTGCTTATGAGAAAGACAAGAAGACCGCGTGGGTTTGGCCTTTGTAGCTACTTGGTAGGAAGGTGCATGTAGCATATGACATCTAATTGCATGAAGACATTTGCAATAAGTTTATTCTAAGGATTCTTGGATTGAGAACCCACAAGTTTGTTAAACACACTGACCAAGGAACCTAAGAAGACAATTCCTAATGTGATAAGATATTATTCCCTTTGTCTCACATGAATGCGCCCAAGTTATATCTATTATATACGAGCAAAGGTGTATTATGTGTTATGTTGGTAAATTTGTTGAATATTAAAGGCAAATTAGTAAATTAGTTCCTCCAAGGGGTGCCTAAGGCACTATATTTGACAAATTATGTAATCTCCTTAATTAAATTGATCAGCTGTATTAGCTTTGATTGGCTGAACATTCCCAACTAAAAGCTAATCAAAGTGAAATAAATCGCTCATCAGTTTCATTATATTTTCTTTCTACCTAATGAGCTCTATTTATAATATTCCTCTAACTCACTTATCTTCCTCCTCAAAATACAAGTCATACTGTACTACCTATAATAGTATAATTCCTCTCCCCATAAATCTAATGCATTACATGATGTCTTTCAGTTAAACATTTCCATACTTTTAAAATGCAAGTTGTTGATGAACCCTGCGAAGTTGCATAGGAAATGCTGTTCAATGCTCACTTAATAAAATATGAAGAAATACGATTTATTTACCTTTATTCTGAACAAATCTGAGCTCAAATTAAATTTTTGTAACAGTGCTGATAACATATACCTAATGTATTTAAGATAATAACTAAACATATTCCTATTACCAATCCAAAACAACTAACAAGCTTAATTAATAACATAAGAAGTCTAGGAACATAAGCTGCACTATTCTACGAGGCTACGAGTAGGTCTTTATTTCCCAACATAACATGTATGTGTGCCTATTATAAAATAAGAATTGAGCCATACAGGATATTAGAACACTGACAAGAAGGCAACAGAGGTCAACTGCCAACTAATTCTGTAAGCATGCTCAGTCAATGAAAGTGTTTTCTGGAATTTGGATGTTTATATATATGCTGCTTTTCATAATGCAAGTGATTTCAGTGGGATTCAGTAATATAGCTATAGCAATATCATACATTGCTTTTCTGTTGCTTGAAATAATGTGTTCATTCTTTCTTCTTTAGTGCTGGATGACAATCCATGGAGGGAAACTACAAAACCTGTGTATGTCCTAACGCAGAAGGAAAACCAACTATGCACAATGAAAACTCGAAGGAACCGCAGGTTAGTGACTCCTTCCCTTTTACCTCCAAAGCAGGTTAGCTGTTTCCATGATAACGTTTAGATTTCCTGTTACAGTGAAGTTGAAAGGGAGCTTGGGTTATTGTTTTCAAAGGGGCACAAATTGAGCTCCGAATTTGGAAGTCAGACCAAGCAGTCAAGAAGTGGCAAGAAGTTTCAAATGGTCGTGGAGGACGTAAGGGAGGGAATACTTGTAAGACTCTTTCCTACCATCTTAAGTCTTGTTCTGTGTGCTATACTTGGGGTTAGGTTGGGTGTATTGTGCTGCTGAATCCTCATTATATTAAGACTATGGACTGTTTCTGTTATGTCTTGCAAAGATATATACCTCCCTATGTACTAAGGCCTTATTTAGTTAAACTGTTTGGTACACATAATTAAGCAGTTGTCTTTTTCTCAATTCATTAAGTATGCATCCAACTTATTGGAAAGTGCCTCCAAAAATGTTGGACTATGCATGAAAGTAGATCTATGTTGGATATGATACTCCAACAACTTAAGGAGACAAAAATTTGATACATGCATCATGGACTCTCTGCATAGGTAAATTGTGACTGGGAAGCTTACTACTCCGTACTAGTCTCCAATGTCCCTTTTTGTTCTCTTTGTAATCTACTTGGAATTTTGTTATTTCTAATATTAGCAGTTGTGTCACTACAGATATTTGAAGACCAAAATGAAGCGGTAAGATACTGTGACCTAATGCAAGGTGGGGGTCAAGGTTGTGAAGGTGTCGCTGAGATAGAAGCATCGTCTGTAAGAAACTAAACCCTGTCTTTCCAATTGTACTTATTCTACTTAATCATCCGATTTCAAAACCTGAAGTTAATATATTTTTTGTACAGGTTTTTGACCTTTGCCGAAAATCAAGAGCTCTGGCTGTTCTATTCCGCAGAGGCAGGACTCCACCTCAACCTGAAAGCCTCCAACTTAACTTGAGAGCTCGGAAGCGGTCCCTTGAAGACTAACATGGTTCATCTCTGCAGCATTGTATAGAAAGACAGAGTTGAAAATTGAACACGTATACACAGGTTTCACATCTGAATCCTACAGAGCAATATAACATAATGTAGTACAAGTTATACAGTGATTATAATGTATATAGAATACAGAACTAAAAGTCATACTTCGTATATCAATGTAATTATTTGATGCTATCTTCATCGTCAATTTCGCCATTGAATCTCTTCCCCCTATTGGTGTCTAATATGCTTTGAAGAGTGGCTGCACCATCAAAGTTGACTTTTTCTACCGAGAGAGATCCGTAGTAGCACATTCATTCAATTGAGACCAATCTAACAAGATTATCACATGAATATATTTTTTTTAAAGAAAATTTCGTTAAAACAAACTGTAGTACAACACGTAATAAAATACAAGTAGTTGCAAACTTGCAATAAAATAAGAACTCAAGCGGGATGCGTCACTGAAAGCACTGTTTGGACGGAGCAAGCTAAACTGTCATTGTCAATTGTTTTGCAACAAATTCACTCATAATTTTATTCAACAAAATTGGCCAAGATTCTAAGAATGTACCACTCGCAGATAAACATGATTTCATCGTCCTTTTTCCAATCAAGTTGAAAGTTGAAAGTACGGATTTATAATCATAAATATATTATGAATCATGTTGTCATTAATTTTAATCACACACGCTTAACGTTGTAATTTACTGGTAGTATTGTTATACAATTCAAATATCCTATTTATCTTGTTTACTGTAATATCAATGAATTTATATGGGTTTAAGAGAGATAGGTTCTTAAGATTATTATAAAGGATAACGAAGATCACTCAACTAAATATGTAATTAAATAAGGTCTAATAAATACCAATAAGGCCTTGGCCTAAGACTGAGAGTGTTTGTAGAATAGGTCACAGATTTAAATCCTCCCATGTATTATATAATTATATTAAAAATATATAAAAATTCTTATGAGCAATAAAATACAACAGTGGATAATATAAGCTATCATTTATACCTAGTCTTAGAACACAAACTATTTATGTCACACGTCTCTTACTCTTTTACTCCGTACTCCTTAATAGAAATAAAACAATCTGAAAATTAGGATAAGAATTTGACGCATAGGACAAAAGGAGTAATAGACCAAAAAAATACACCATGTCTAATTCACTTTACAATTTCAAGAAGATTTCATCCCAAAAGCACATGACGATAATTGGAGTATCCACTTTGTGAAAATATTCAAGCCATCTTTTCTTTTATTGACACTCACATGTGTTGTTTAAAAAACTACACATAGTATTTCAATACTAACCCAACACCATAAATCACTAGATCAAATTCTACCCCTTAACTTATCAAATACAGTATATGAATAAATTTTTTTCACCAAATGAAAAAGGGAGCCTAGCCGCCTAGGTATCAAGTGACCCGACACTACAAGAAATACAATGAAAATCCACAAATTAGGATCTTATTTTCCTAAAATTGTAATCATTTCCCTACATTAATGACCTTTTAATCTAACTAAAAATGGAGTTGAATGCACTCGCCACTAAACTAAAAGTTGGCCAATTAAAAAAAAAAAAAAGAAAGAAAGGAAAATAATTTCATTTAAGAACCAAAATAGGAACGAATCAAATCTAATCCAGTAACTTTTCTGTTTGACAAATTATTTATGAAATAAAAAAACAAAATACTCGGTATCATAAATAATTGAATAAAGATAAACAATATACTTGTACTCCGTATAAAATTAAAAAAAGGCAAAAAAAAAAAAAACAAAAAAAACAAAAACAAAAACAACAAACAGAATAACGGATACACACATTTTCCACTTCCCCCCTTTCTCCCTCTCTTCCTTGAAATCTCTTCTTCCAAATTTCCAGATTCATTTCTAACCGTCCGATTAACCGGAGAATGAGCGACGCCGGTGAAATTTCGTCAGAATCACCGTCAATGGACGGAGCACCGCCGAGCAAAGTAGTGGAGAAGCAAAAGGATAAGGATAAAGCTAGGGTAAGCAAAACGTCAGCAATTCTATGGCATGCTCATCAAAACGACGCCGTTGCGGTCCGGAAGCTTCTAGAAGAAGATCCTACCCTTGTTAATGCTAGGGATTACGATAATCGAACTCCTCTTCATGTTGCTTCGCTTCATGGTTGGATCGATGTTGCTAAGTGTTTGATTGATTTTGGCGCTGATGTCAACGCTCAAGATCGCTGGAGGAACACCGTATTATTCGATCTCTATTATTTAATATTTTTTTTTTGTTGCGAAAATTCAGTGTTTTTGATTTGGTAATCTATGCTTGATTTGGTAATTATTTTGGAATTATTGAGGTTGAAATTTGGTGTTCTTGAATGTTTAGTATGATTTTGAAATTTTGGTAAATGTATGAATTTAGGTATTTTGTTTGTGATTTTTGGAATTCGGTGAAGTTTCTTGATCGTATCAGTAGAATATTAATTTTGGAATTTTAGTTGTCTTTTTTGGAATGTTAGAAGAACAAAGATAATTTATGCCAGATTCTGTTTCTACTTATGTGATTTCAATAAGATTTGAGGATTGCGGTTGCTTTTAGAATAAATGCAAAATTATGAGATATGATTATTGTTGGATTATTGATGAATTTGAGATAAGGTTCTTTTGTTAATGTCAACTTCGATTGATGAGATGACTACTAATGTCAATGCTTTTTAGAAAATATTTTGTGTCAAATTTATTTTAAGTGAAGAAAATTTATAAATACTGAAAGCTGATTTGCCACTCATGAATTCTCTTTTTTGGTAAACATGAATTCTCTCTCAACATTCTTTTTCTTCCTCTCTTAATTGTTGCTCAGCGATTTATTGATCAATTTGTCACTAAACTCAAAGTTCAAAACTATTAGAAGAAATGAAAAGAGCTAATTTTCTCTTTGAAGGCTCTCTCTTTCCTCCCTTTCCTTATTTATCTTCTCGAGTCATGCAGAAATGAAGCCAGGGGTAGGGATTCGTAGAAATATCATTTTCCTCTCATAATAATCACTAACTGATTTGGTTGATTTATTCAATCACTTTTTTTTGTTTTTTATTATTATTATTATTATTTTTTTTTAATTATTTTCAGATTTCAGTGATTCTAGTGATTTTAATTTTTGATCAAGTTTCACCTTTAGATGTTGAACTAATTGATTTTAATTTGCAGGCCTAAATTTAACCTTTTTCTCTGAGGTTTTAATGTTACGTTATGTTATGAAATGCTATCTTTCACGATGTGCACTTTGACCTACTTCAAGAACATTTTAACTAGGCAACATTGTTGATTCCGTTTGTGATTGTTGCTGTACGGTTAAAATAGCTTCTTCAAAATTGTTTGGTTAAAGCTGTAACAAGTTTGCCCCTTCCCCCTTAGTTGCTTCTGGCGCTTCTTTCAAAATTGTTTGGTTAAAGCTGTAAAAAGTTTGCTCCTTCCCACCTTAAGCTTCTTTAAAGTTTGGTACTGGCATTGGTTTATATCTGTAATGATATGGTGTAGTATGGTACAGGGAACGATGAAATTTGAGCCATTGAATTGGATTCTGAAGGGTAAAAGTCTTGACGCCTAGACTAAAGCGTCACTTTTATTACATGGCATATTGTGATCTGGATGCTGCTGTTTCCTTTGTTGTTTTTCTTTTTTAATTATTATTTCAAGAAGAAACTAGCTGGATTGCATTTTAAAATAGATTCTTGTTTCATGACAGCCTCTAGCTGATGCCGAAGGTGCAAAAAAACATGGAATGCTTGAGCTTTTGAAAACATATGGCGGTTTGTCTTATGTAAGTTTAATTACGGCACATTTGTAGGTCCTCTTTCTGAATTTGGCTTTATAATTGTAGCTACGCCGTGGTGTACGTGCTCTTCAGCTGGAAATATATTTCAATCAACTTGTGCACCTTATCCTCTGAATTGTAACATGCCTTTTTGGTTCTTCCCTATCCATTGATATGGTTAAAGTATTTCTGTTTGTGAATTTCTTTTCTCAGAAAAGTCATTAGCCCCGTAGTTAGACTCTGTAATAATATGAACTTATGAACTTGTTTTCTTTGAAAGGTCATTAGCTCACAATTAGAACTTTCTTTAAAAAATGAACTATAAAACTGTATGAAATGAAGCTACCTTGAATATGGAAATCCGTAAGAGTGGATTATGTGGTTCACAAGCGTCATTTCAATTATTTTTAAGTTCGCTTTGGACTCTTTCACAAACGCAATCTGATATGTCTATCCTAAAATAGCGTGAAGTACCAAACACAGATAATATTGTTTGGAAGTTAAATTTTCTCATTTATGTGGATGTTATATATGTACTGGTCGGTAATCACTGTTGCCTATGCATTGTAGACTATTGAGAAGAAAACTCCTTTGTTTAAAATGTCAACAGTGTCTGTTATTGGAATCTATATTTTTCACCAACATTATTGCTTTTCTTGTGTCTATTTTATAGAAATTGTGATAATATTTTGTGACTCAAATTTGTTACTCGTTGTTTCTTCTCATGACTGCATTCATGGACAGAAGCATGTATGTCTATCGTTTTAGCATTTCAGTGTTACTAATTTCAGCCTCTGCTCTGCTTTGTTTGGATTCATGTCATAATAGTTAGTAATTTCCATGATCTCTGAGTGATTTCAATTTTCAGGGACAAAATGGGAGCCATTTTGAACCAAAAGCTGTGCCCCCACCCCAACCAAACAAGTGTGACTGGGAGATTGACCCTTCTGAGCTGGATTTTTCGCACTCAGCAATAATTGGAAAGGTGTGACTCTATCTTTGCATTAGTGATAAGTAGCTTCAGACCACTTGTAATAATGTCTAGTTTATGATTTAAAAAGGTTAGATTTTTGACAGCTTATTTCTAATTCTATTCTTGCTTTTCCTGTTTATCTTCTGATTGAATTTATTATTACCCATTCTGATACTCAATGAACAAAAAAAATTGAAGATGAAATTTAGATTTAAAGAATTGACCACTTCACAGCTCCTAATATACGTGTGGTGAAGTTTATGGAGTAATGGTGCCTTTATTATCTTTGCCCAACTTCCTGGTAGCTTTTCTTGGAATTAAGTGAAAGAATTAGAGGTAATAGACTAATAGGTATCAATTAGGTACTAAAATAATAGGGTGGTGGTGATCATCAATTCATGGCTTGGTGGAGAGGTGGGGGATTTGTGTGTGTGTGTGTGGGGGGGGGGGGAACCTATCCTTCCACACGCCAGAAAATAATTCTGAAAAAATAAGGAGAAAAGGAGTGGATACTCTTGTGAAGCAAATATAAAGATAGAAATCATCTGAACCTTAGGAACATTGTCAACTTGATGGTAATTCATTTGTACCAATCTTAGGCTCTTCTTGGTTATGTTATTATTTTTTCAAGTCAATGCTGCATATGCATCAAGGCGGTTATTTTCTAGTAGTTTCTTTGTTTTGTTTGCCTTTGATAATATTTGACTCCTGCAGGGATCATTTGGTGAGATTTTGAAAGCCTACTGGCGAGGGACTCCAGTTGCAGTTAAGCGCATACTTCCATCTCTTTCAGATGATAGATTAGTCATGTAAGATCAAATTTCAAAGATGGGATCTTTTCAGATGAGCATGTGATGTAGACAACTCTATTATTGTATATTATTATTAAAAATGCATACTGGTTTTTACTTCCATTTTGCTTCTTCAGTCAGGATTTTAGACATGAAGTCATTTTACTGGTGAAGCTTCGTCATCCTAACATTGTACAATTCCTTGGAGCTGTGACTGAGAAAAAGCCTTTGATGTTGATCACGGAATATTTGAGAGGGGTATATTGCTTGCAAATATATATCTATACCTGCTTCATCCTTAATTTATTACTGACTAGCTGGTGATTATGATTATCCATTTATATATCTCTTCTAGGGTGATCTACATCAGTATCTTAAAGAAAAGGGAGCTCTTAGTCCATCAACAGCTATAAATTTTGCATTGGACATTGCAAGGTATCCTAGAGTTTTGTTTGGTGCAATTTATCTTTTTACAAGATCCCACATGAGTACATATTTTTTCTTAAACTATTAGATTCTGTAAGCATTGGTATCTCTAAAGATTCTGAATAGGACCATCAATTAGGGTCAGAGGGAATACTTTTCTTAAACTTCCTCCGTTTTTGTTAGTTGACATGTTTCTTTTATCATGTTTTCCAATGAACAAATTTAACTATTGATATATCTATTCATCAAGTAAAAATTATAAAAAGTTTATATTGATAAAATATACATTGAGGCGATTCAAATAAAGATCCCACATGAATATGTTTTATCATAAATATAAATCACAAAGGCTAGTCAAAGTAAAGTTTATGAATAGTGTCAAAAGTCAAAATGTGTCAACTAAGAAAAACGAATGAAAAAATATTTTGAGACTGGAAGAATAGGTATTATGATAGATTATTCCCAAATAAAAATGATCATTATAATTGGACATGTTTTTTATTATATATGTAGCCATTATACTTTCTTCATTCTAATAAAATTACACCATGAGTGGAGTGCATGGGGATTTAGAAAATGGATAACAAGAATTGAAAGAAAGGCTAAATTGTCCAGTTACCCATGTGATTGCAAGCATTGACTAAAGTAACTAGTATTAACAAGGGTATATAGGAAAGCAACAAGTATTAACAAGAATATATTGGGTGTGTGCAGTGTACATTTGTAAATGGAGGTATACAATTTTCTAAATGATGCAGTATTTGTTAAATTTTCTCAAAAGGTAAATGGTGAAAATGTTTAGAATTGATGAAGTATAACTTATTGATGGTCAAGGATCAACCTTGAAGACTACAAACTTAAATTGTGATGGTCAGTTATGGACAACGATTATTTAAGTCTGAGATCTTTATCTTGGAGACCTTATGCTGTTGATGTTGTGGTTAAATTGTGAAATTGGTTAATCTCACATCTTCATTTTTTTTCTTTTTTCTTTGCAGAGGAATGGCTTATCTTCATAATGAACCTAATGTCATTATCCACCGAGATTTAAAGCCAAGGTTAGTGCAGTTGTGTTTTTCACTCTATTAGGGGTGAGGGTTTGAATTGGTCACACCTATGGAATATTTTTACATTGTGCATGTAGCATTCTTCTGTATGTTCACTTATCTTTAACTCCCGAGAAGATGTGGTTGACACTCATCGTAATGGTTGATAACCTTTATCGCTTTGGCAATGATTTCAGGAATGTTCTCTTAGTCAACTCTAATGCAGACCATTTAAAAGTCGGAGACTTTGGACTGAGCAAGCTCATCAGGGTACAACATGCTCATGATGTATATAAGTTGACTGGGGAGACAGGAAGCTGTGAGTAATTTGTACTTCTGTATTTGATTGGATATTATTTATGCATACTCGTTCTTAATGGTTTGATTGAATAAATACAGACCGTTATATGGCTCCAGAAGTTTTCAAGCATCGGAAATATGACAAAAAGGTTGATGTCTTCTCCTTCGGCATGATATTATATGAGGTGAGTTCATTATATTGATGTTGAATGGAAGTTACAGTATTCAACTTTATTCCTCATAAACTTGTATTTTCTCAGATGATTGAGGGAGAGCCTCCCTTGTCAAGTTATGAACCATATGAGGCAGCAAGATATGTGGCTGAAGGACATAGACCTACCATTAGATCCAAAGGGTTTGTCCCAGATTTGAAAGAGTAAGCTTAACTTAAAGTACAATGTTCCTGAAATCTAACATTTTTCTACCCATTTGTGTATCGCTTGACCTTGGAGCTTTCAGCTTACAAGTTTGTCCTTTTTCTGACTTTTTGTTTGAATTAAATGACCTTTTGGTTGCTGTGGTCAGACCATTTGACTACAATCCCATTTGACTACAATCTTATGTTATTCAAAGAGTGTGTGTGTGTTGGGGGGTGGGGGTGTGGGGGGGGGGGGGGGGTGGATGGTCTCGGAAGTTTACACGTATCTAATATTTGGGCTCTCATTTTGCTATTGCTTACTGTTCATTGATCCAAATGTTTATTGTCTGCTATATCCTTGTGTCCATACATTATGTTCCTGTTGTCTTACTCTGTTTTCATTATTGTTCACTATTTCGTTGGGGCCTCTTTTTTGTTTTTTTTTTACTTTCTGCGTGTGGGGGTTGGGGATATTGAACATGGGCATTCTTACCTAGGGTGGGTGCTCGTGAATCATAATTCTTGTTGGGGAGGAGGAGGGGGGGGGGGGGGGGCGGTGTTGGTGCTGTAGGAAGTTTACATATATTTTGCTGTCCTATGAACAAAATGTGAACTTTCTTCATCTTTCTGTTCCTAAGTTATGGTCCTGTAGTCTTCCCCTTTTTTTCATTGTTGTTTACAATTTTGCTTGGAATTTTATATTTGCCTGTATGTGTGTGGAGATGGGGGTGGGGTTGAACACAGACATTCTTACCTGAGGTGGGTGGTCATGAATCGTGATTGTTATCTGGATTTAGACAGTGAAGCCTAGTTGCTTTCTTACTTGCTTTTAGGAATGCTGTGTATTTCTACAATGAAATTTGCAAATTTTGAGCTCTTCACTTGTGATGCTTACTGTCTTCGGGTGTTCATACAGGTTAACTGAACAGTGTTGGGCTGCTGATATGAACCAGAGGCCTACCTTTCTGGAGATTCTTAAGAGACTTGAGAAAATTAAGGACAATCTTCCAGCAGAGCATCACTGGCACTTTTTTTCTGGATGACAAACTCTGCATTATGACGCTTGTGGTCTGACAACTAGCTAGTTATTCATGCCAACACTGTTGATGTCCAATTCTGGCTTAAGGTATTGCCATTTCTAGATAAATAGTCCCTTGTTCATTTTGAAGAGTGATACACCTGTTTATTAGCTTCAATTATTTTTAATCGAATCATTAGCTATATCAGATTCTAGCCAACACAACCTTATTCAAACATTATAGGTTTCCGACTCCAAATATTCATTCTGAGTCATATATGCCTTGGGTGGGCTTATTTTATGACTGGTCGTGTATACATATTAAAATTACAATATTTTTATGTTCTTTGTATATTGTATTATTTGTGTACTACGCTTTGTAATCTGTCATTTGACATTTTTTTTTTTCCATTTTCATATGCCTTGTAAATGACAAGATTGACAACTGCCTTCTTTGGTAGATTTTAAGAAGATAAAGTTAGCAGCTCTTAAGACTGTGTTGTGCAATTGCATAAGAGTTCTTATTTTTCTTCCTTCGCTTGCTGTTATTGACATTTTGAAAGATGACATTAAGTCTGATGGACAGCTATAAATGTTTCTTTTGTAAACTTAAAAACACCTACTTCACGAGAAGGCCCATTGTATTCCTAAAAGTTTTGATATCTAGTGTTTCACTACCAAAATGATTGAACATGCTACGAAGTAAATTACTCTCGTCCTATTTTGCACTGACTTTGGAGTTTCAATGAAGGGGTTTGATCTTATAGAAGTTCAGAAGGAATCTGTTTTAATTTTCAAGGAGGAAATACAAGTTTATCTCAGTGATAAACATATTTTGTTTATCACGGGGGCAAAAGTGTAATTTTTGCCTTGAAACCGCTACCTCAAGTAGCGGTTTTAAGGCAAAACCGCTACCTCAAATAGCGGTTTTGCTCAAAACTGCTACTTGAGGTAGCGGTTTTACTCCGTGATAAACGAAATTTGTTTATCACGGAGATTAACTGAGGCAGCCTCATTTTCAAGTGTTTAAACCCCTCTTTTCTTCAACCAGCTGCCAGTATTCTTTTCCCTCTCCTTTTCTTTAATCCTAGGAACATAAGATTAGTGTTTTGGGAGAAGCATAAGGATGAATAAGATCTGTGGAGAACACCTATCAAAGCAAGTTCTTGCAGGCGGACGATTATTAAAATTTAACCTTTCTTAGGTAAGAAATGACTTCCTCTAATTTAAAGTTTGGTTGCGCAAACCTCTAATCCTCTACATAATAGGTGTAGAGGCAGCTCCTACTAAAGAATGGGAGCAATGTTTTAATAAATGACAATTGCTTAGCACTATTTCATTTCATTTACCATTTCCAAATTAAAATTGGGTATTAATACGTAAGGAAAAAGAAAGAGGGGTGATTAAGCGGCACTCTCCATCCTTGTTTCATCTATTTGCCTTGTTTGAGCATAAACATTTTCAACTATGCACTATAAAGAAAGTATATGAATAAGACATTAGTCTTACAATTACACTAGTCGCCAAGTGATTTGTTGAGAAGTTAAAAATTATAGAATAGAGATAGTAAGGTTACATAGAGGTGTTAAAAACTAACTCAACCCGACACGAATTTCAATCCAGATTTCGACTGGCATAGGCACAATAATTTAGTATAACTCAAACTTGAACTAAACATAACCTGGTCAATCTCACCTCTCGATAATAGTTTTTAAATTTTAAAACGTAAAGGTTGTGTGAGGAGATAAGTAAAAAAGTAAAAGCGATAACCATGAAAAGGTTAAAGGAGTAATAGACTAAGAAAAAGTTGAAACTGCAAAATTAAAAGAAAAAAAATAAATTTGTATCAACATGAGGGAGTAAAATACCAATTTGCTTTTCGCCATTATAGTCTTAGGATCATAGTGTCTGCGTATAAAAAAACAAACAAACACCAACCTAAACACACAAACAACAAAGTAACACCTTGTAGAGGAAGAACGAAGTGTATGATAAACCAGACAAGCCTTACACCATACCATTTACTCTGGAGCTTGGACAACCATAAAAACCATACCAAAACCTTATTGCGGACCGAGAATTGCCAAATGAACCGAAAACCTTGAGATGGACATTGAATGCAAGTTGATACTAGTGAAGAGATCCGAAACTTACAATGACTCAAACCAATTTGCGATGGAAAATGTGGCGAGATGAAATGATTGAAATTTGCACCATGCTGCTGAAAAGAAGACGCTCGACACAATTCCACTCCTAAGGAACGAAAAGCATAGCTACTTCTTAGGAGTCAGGGAACAAAACCAAGAGAGTCGTAATTTCTCCTTGCTTTTTATTTATAAAGTTCTCTTTGTCAAAAAAAAAAAAAAAAAGCCCAAAAGTCTATGGATGACAAAATCATGCTCGTATTAACATTTAAACACGCGTTTAAGTATATACTGATGAATATCATTAAAACCAACCCCTATTACGTTGAAGAGATCATACCGACGAATGCCAATAAAAACTAACAAAAACACTAATGACGAAAAAAATGTCAAAAATATTCATTGAAAAACATACTCCGTGAATTTCAAGTGGATTGACTATTCGATAGATAATATTACATTCTCAAAAATTTTACAGTAATGCTTTAAAATTGACTAACTTATAACAACTTCTTCCTCTCGAAGAAATTCTTCAAGTAAAAAAATTGCAAACCAGCCACAGTTGAACAAACAAGAAATGAGAGAAAACCCAACCAATACATCCTGGAGTTGGTTGTTCTATTCAAAGCTTGCATCTCTTCTTCCCTATAGATCATATAAAATCGTTTTTAGCAATCTACATAAACCTTCATTATTCGTATAAATTCAAAAGGGAACTCACCTTTCACGGAGGTAGAACATTTCCTCATGAATGGAATTTACAGTATCCATTAGCTTCTTTAACTCCAATTCCATGACCTGATAAGAATAAATTTAGGCTAAATTTATACAATTTTTTTATAAGAAAATAATAATAATAAACATAACAAAAGTGAATAAGATGCTTACAATTTCCATCATTTAAAGAGACTTAATTAGTGGAGAAACTTTCGACAAGACATGGCAAGTAATTTTACAATATACAACTCCATACAAAAGGTTCTTTGCTGAATTTGAAAAGACAACAATACACAATCACATACTTCGTAATTCTTACCATGATACGTACTTCAAGACCTTTTAAATCAAGATAACAAAATACCATTGATTGAATCACATTTTATTGAATGTGAGAGAGGGTGAGGCCCAAACTTTTTGATAATAGAAAGAGCAAATGATTTTAGAATATTTTTTCAAAAAAATAGTGGGTCTTTTCAATATAAAACACTGTAAAAACAAATTTGGAATGAACAATAAAGGAAAGTGTAAGAACTAATTTAGAGGTGTATTAGTTTCTCTTGCCCCTCTAATGAATCAAACCTTAAAAAAAAAAAAAAAAAAACCCAATTTCAAAGAAATCTGTACAATTGTTGTGTTCATGCGTAAAAGGCCAAAACAATACTTGGAGCATCAGACACATCCCCCTTTGTATACATACAATAATGTATAAAGAACAAGGGACGATAGTAAGCGCCTAAAACAACTTGCAAAAATTAAAAAAAAAAAAAAAAAAAAAAAAAACTCAATCGCATGAAAAATGTCCTCCTTTCCTTTATTTGACACATGATCAAAAAAATAAGATAACTTGGAAGGATCTTTTAAACTTAGAAGTCAAACAAGAACACTTTACTAGGATGTTGGAAGTATCAATCAAAAACAGTTCCTGCTACAGAACACAGGAGGTTCCCCTCCCCCCATGCAGCCAAGGGAACCTATTCAATCAAATAAGAAATAGAGAACAGCCACTTCCTCCGTTTCTTTTTTATTGCATCACTTTTCTAAAACGAAAGTTTCAAATTAGTTCCCAACACTTTCCTTTTTAGTTAACTAGAGTGTATCCGTGCTAACGGGATATACGTATATATATTTAAAAGAAAAAAGAAATAAGAGGAAGTTGTTGATATTTTTTTTTGAAACAAATGGAGAAGTGGAAGTTATTGCCAAAAAAAAAAAAAAAAATAAATAAATAAAAAATAAAAAAAAAAGTGCACAAAAGTTAAGGATTGGAATTTCAAGTGATGTGGTGAGAGTAGTGGAAGTTAGAGAGGAATTTACAAAAAAATAATATAAAAAAATGCATAGAAATGCTCCATTCAAGGATTGGAGTGTTGTGGTGAGAAGCTGGAAAAAAAATCTTAAATTATATAAAGATAAACTCTCTCTCTAACTCTCTCAAATCACATGGGTCCATTTTTTTTTTCTGTATCTCTCTCATCTCCAAAAATTGCCTAGGAGTCCACAATTTGCAAAGTGATACACCTAAAAACAACGAAGGAAGTATTTGTTTTTATCATTCACTAAATGATAGAAAAACCCAAGTACAAACCATTTGTTAAATAAATGCTTGCATTAAGTACAAGCAAAATTAAAATTTTGTCTATACCCTTCATACTTGTTTGGGTGGCTTCCTTTGTACTCCCTCTATTCTTTTAGGTTTGTTCACTTCAATTTTAGTCCATTCTTTTTGGTTATACTAAGGCTATGTTTAGTTCACCTTACCTCACTACCTAATTACTTAAAATAAAAAAAAAATCAAATAAATCAGATCTGAAATAAATATACTCTCAACACGTTGTCGTTTTACATGCATTTTTTTCACTTAATATCTTTAATTTCGTAATGAAAAAAATTATAAATACTACGTATTAATAAAAATACATATTAATACAAATCTAATAAGACCATTCTAGATACATTTTTTTCCTTATAAATTAAGGAATATATAAGGTCCAAGTTTAGCTAAACCATGGCAATCAAATCAAAATATATAAGTTCAGATCACATAAGCAAATCTGAAAAAATATCTTCAGACCAGATAAGCAAAAATAAGAAGTAAACATAGCCTAACTTCACTTTATTCTATCTAGGCTTACCTCTTTCAAAATCATAAACATATAATAATTACACTTTTCCACATACCCTCTCTCTTACTTTATCTACCGTTCTTACACAAACTCACCTTTTTACTATCTTTCTTACTTTATCGTACACCCACACACATTCTTCAATATTCTCTTAAAATGTGCATCTACATTAACCTAGTAGAACATAGAACAGAGAGAGTGATTTGGTCCAATCACCATAGATTTTTGTGTCCATCTCATCGAACCCATATAATTCTACAGTTTGTACCCTTACCCTCACAAGCAGGCCTAGTGATTGGGTGGTACTGCTCAGGATCTCTAAGGAGGTGGACAGGGCAAGAACCACGCGGTTCACCGCTATGGCTATCTGAAAGAGGGTTGTCATGGGCTGATATGACCACGGCATCACCGTTTTTACCTAATCAGAATAGACTAAGAGAGAGAGGGGCTTGTAATATGAATGTAGATGCAATAAATATTCATAAACATAGCTAAAACTGTTAGTAGTGACTAGTGAGTAAAGCCCGACCACACTAAAGAATAGACTAAGAGAGAGAGAGAGAGAGAGAGAGAGGGGCTTGTAATATTTTGATTGGGGAAAAAGTCTCAACATTATTTAGCCCAGAATCCCAGACATTAATCATCCAAAACATAATAAGCATCATCCCTATTAGCAACTTAGCACTGGCAACAATCACCAAAATAAACAAAAATATTAGAAGAGCAGAAAGCCGGAACAAGATAAGTGAGGAGTCAAATTTAAAGCCAATGGCCCAGTCCAAAAGGAGTATTGATGTTTGTCCCAACGCAATTGCCATCTGCCACAACTATTAAAAACTCCAACCAAATGCTCACATCTAAATCAACAGCATCATTAGCAAACCCCTACAGCTTCCTTACAAAAGAGAAGCATTTTAAGGTGTCTGAAGACCATCTCCCATTCTATCTACATTCAATCAGAGAAGTGTTGGAGACTTGTGCAAGCCAGTATTGAGGAAGCAACACTAGATTTAGGATAACACTTAAGAGTATGTAGCCTAATTTCAAACACCAACTTTGGCTAAAATTTCAAAATATCTACAATACACCGCAATGTCTTCGGAAGTCTCAATAGATACCATTAACACTATGTTTGGATATCAATGGTGAAAGGAAAGGGATGGAAAGGAAAAGGAGGGAAGGGAAAGGGTGGTTAGAGGAGGGAGAGAGTGGCCTTCCATTTTCCTTCATATCTCCAACAATGGAGGGATTTGGTTTATTAAAGGGGAAGAACAATGGATCCCTCCACTTCCTTACCCTTCCCTTGCCCTATGTCTTATCTAAGGGAATTAAATCCCTCACTTTCCCTTCCCTCCTTTTTCCTCCAAACATTCCTATCCAAAGAAGGAAGGAAAGGAAAGGAAGGGAAAGGAAAGGTAAGATCTATTTTCCCTAGATACCTCCCTCTCCTTCCCTTCCCTTCCACCAATCATTTACCCAACAAGAGAAATTGTCCTCCTTTTCTCCACTTCTTTTCCTCCCATTTCATTCTATCCAAACTTAGAAAATGTCCTATTGTTTGAACATGTAGCCAATTTTGGGACAAATATCGTCTTTTTACCAAGAGCATACGTGAAAATCGTCACTTTACAGCTATAATATAAGTAACCACGATCATGACTCTAACTGCCACTAAAGGAAGAATCTTGAAGGGCTAAATCTGAATATTTAATGACCTCAGAGTAATTCAACTTGAGCTATACAATTGCAAAGAGAGCTGAATTCTCCCACCCAAAATTTGATGACAATTGCTAATCATGTAACAATGCAAGGCATACCCCTCAATCCCTCAGCCATAGTACAACATTAGCTACTTTGGCTAAGCAACAAGAATGATCAAAGCATCAAAAAATCACAAGTCTAGATATACCGAATATGAGTCCCAAGCCCCATACTCAACATAATAAGCCTTTTTCATAGTCAATTCATCATCATCCTCATTCCGATATACCTTCTTCGTAACACGAATTGCAATAACTAACTCGTCAAACAGAAAATACAATATAATTAAACACAACTGGAGCACTATGACAACAAAATTTACCTCAACGGTGCCCTTTTTAGCAACACTACCCCAATCCTTAGCAGCAACACCAGTTTTCCAATCAAAATCAATAGTCACAGTAATAGCCGGGTTATGCTCCGGCGTCCAAAAACACGCCATATAATCGCCTGACTCCACAGCAGTATACGCAAACTGCCCTGATTCCACATGATCTGCAGTGTGATAGTTATTCCCATACGCCGATGTCACCTACAATCGCAATCAAATCAAATTAGGGTTTCCAATTCACCAAAACAATTCCCCAAAACAAAAATCAAAATCAAAATTACCCGAACAGTGACTTTGTGAGTATCAGGCAGAGGATAACCTTCATTGGGATTGACGATGTGATACTTTCCGACGGTCATGGAGTTGCTCTTGATATCTTCGGAAATGCATTTAGTATGGCCAGATTGAAGATCAAATCTAAGGGATTGAGAAAAGGTAAGCAAAAACCCTAGAATTACGAAAATTTGTAATGATCTTTGGATCATTTTCGCAGAATTCTAGGGATTTGATTTGAGGAATTTCTCTCTCTAGAAATCGCAGCAGCTCGTAAAATTGCGTCGAATTCGCAGTCGATATAGAGGAGAGAGAATGAATTGGGGGAAAGAGAGTCAAAGGAGGAGAGTACGAGGGAGAGCTTTTTTTTTTTTTTTTTTTTTTTGTTTTGAGTAATTAAAAAAAAAGATTAGATTTGTGTTGTAAACTGAGAAGATGTGATTGGAGATGGGAGGAATTGCAGCTTACGTGGTGTGTTCTTATTGGAAGGTATACGTTATTGGGGGACTTTGAGTTAAAGCCATGAAAAGCTTTGACCTTATTTTGAGTTTTTGATGGATTAAATAATTAAATTGTAATAAACTTATTAACCAAAAAAAATATATATTAAAAAATTATCTTAAAAAATTCATGTGGTTATCTAATACTCCGTATTCACTTCGTTTTTTTAAATGTCCACTTCGTTTTTTTAGATGTTACGCATTAACAGTCGTGTAATGATACATAAATTAATTGACTTTAATATCATAAAGTGTTAGTTAGTTTCGAGTAGATCCTATTATCCTAACATCATTTACCAACTTGAGGCATCAATTAAAAGAATTATTTTTTTTTTTTCTTCTTTTTTTTTAATGAAGGAAGCATCAATTAAGATCTTGATAACTTATCCTTACTAAAACGCGTGTAACACATTATATTCATCGTAATGTCAGCTCTAGTACAAATTTAATTTGCAATTGAACTATATATTAACCTAGCCTAACTTTACATTTGCCTATATAGGCTTTCATTAGGAGATGTGAACTGCTATCTTGTCACCATCATCCCATGCATCTGACCACAACTGCCAGCCACCACCAACACTCCATGCATCACTGCCTTCAGCCCGCCATCACCATACCACCTCGCCCACCCCCAATAGACCTCTCCTGCACTTTCCTCTTCTCTCCACGGCCACCACTACAGCACCCAAACCAAACCACCAACACGGCTCCACCAAAACCTACAAATAACCACGAATGGCAGAGACGTTTGTGGATTCCACATAAAGCTTCTGCGATTTAACAAAGAAAAAAGGAGGAAATATTCTGAGATCACAAAATTAAGGCAAAAATTCTTTAACATTTCCTCTACCTTGCGCTTAGAAACTACAATTCGTGCCATCATGGTAGGACAGGAAGCTCCATTTTGTCAAAGGAGAACAAACTAACTCGTCCATCATCTACATGACCAACTTTTAAGGGAAGTCCATTGCTTTGTCTCTCCAGTACTTTGATATCAGATAGTGAAGGTGGATGGCCACTGAATATCACAATATCAAATTGAATTACCAAATGCACATATTTGGAAAATAACCTAATATATGTATCTAAAAAACAGAGCATTACTTCAAGTTAGATATTGACCAAAATGAGCACAACACTTTCAAAAGTTCCAATGCAGAAAGTCAAAAACATCACTCCATGTCTCTATTTGCAATTGACTAGGAGACTTGAGAGGTTGAGAGTAACATATTTACCATTTATAAAACTACTTCTGGGCTTGTCGTGCATCAAAAACACTAAAATACCACAGTTCGATCACTTAATGTCTTATGCAATCATGTAATATTATCAACTCTGATTTCCTATCTTCTACAGAGTATCATTTATTCATCTTCCAATGCAACATTTATAACTCATAAAGAAGGAAATTGTTATTTTCAGCAGTCACAAAGAAAAGATTTGTAATTTTGGGGTCAATTAAGCTAATATAGTCTACAAAAAATTATAAAACTTACATCATACATGGTATGACAGCATAATAGCATATGTCAACATAATTACAAGGAAACATAACCCATAAGGCAGTAACCCATAATTCAGAACACTCTGAATCCCAAACTTTCTGACCGTAATTTAACCACATGTAATATTCCTAACGATCCTCACATATTTGAGATAGAAGTGCATGCTATGGTATATAATATTCAGGATACAGGTCTCGTTTATTATATGACAAGTATGAGCTAGAATTTTGCAAAGCTCGACACTTTTTGAAATTGCATTGGACTCGATAAGAAAATTTGCGAAAATTCCAGCTATGAAAAGAAAACAGAATACTCCAGAAGCAATTACCTGGTAGGATAGACAACAAAATTTGGATCCCCAGGGCATGTCTTCTTGAACTGGCTGTTTGGAAGATAAACTTCATAAACGGGTAGATGGGCAACAAATTTTGATTCTTCAGGAAATGTCTTCTCAAAATAGTTCAGAAGACCATCTTCAGAAATAGGACTTGCTTCCTCGAGTTGTATATTTTTCAATGACTGAACAATGGAAGTCCCAGCAACTATAATTAGTGTCGCATTATTGTTTTCGGATGTATTATCAGGAACCAATGTGCAATTCTTTATGCTCTTCAGGCTCCATGGAGTGCCAAGCCTCCCAACAATGTAGCCAAGAGACTTAAGATGCTGATATATTTTGAAACCTTCCCAACTGCAACCACTCTTATCTTCTGCAACTTTTGGATAGATCTCTCTTAAAGAAAGGGCAGTACTTTTATCATCAACAAGAAGCAATGCCCCTATTTGTACTAAAAACCTATAATATCGAACACTTATCAGAGACTCAAACAAATATAGGTAAACATCCTTAATGTGGACAACTCCATACATCTGATGTGTCAATAGCATTTCCTAAACATCAGCTGGATAAAATCTATTATAAAAATCAAAGCTTATTGAACATTGCTTGCCTATATGAAGGATGATCATATCATTGTCTGAGAAGCAATTTCGATAAATATCAGTGACTGTGCAAGAGGCACTTTTTAGTACATTTTAATAAAAGAAGCTTGTCAGCTTTGATTTAAACAGATTACGGATTTAATGATATGAGTATATAAATTAAGAGTTTTCTTGTCAAAAGCATGCCAGGAACAGAAAAACAACAAAAGCAACATGCCTCGGGAGAATATTAAAGTTAGCATAATACACATGGTACTCAGTCTCACACCAAAAATAATCTAACTTAAATCATTAAGAAACTTCAGCTATCAATGGGGCCAAAATTATTTAGCAAAACAGTCTCATAGAATAAAAGGCAATAAATCAAAAGGCATGCACAAAAATCAAATTGACATTTGGCAAAGCAGTGAAAGGGAATGAAAAATAAATGCATCTTTGTTAAGATAAGAAATATACAACGGTAAAAAAAACTTGGGCCAAAAATGGTCACCAGATAACTTACAGTGTCTCTTCAATTGATAGATATATCTTGCCATTACGATTGATCCCCATCGATTTTAACAAATTGCCCTTGTGTTTCATGATCTCGGCCATACCCATTTCATCTTTCCAACACGCCTTAAAGACAACACTCCTATAATAGAAAGATCATACACTGTTAATTAATTCTGAGTATATTCAAAATTTCCCAACCTTTGCATATTGGAATACATAACCTGAATTGCAATCTGGTTTGGGAGCCTGCTTCACTGTACAATTCTTCATCTGCAGAATCTTGTGAAGAAAACTCAGAATCACTCAATCCCTGTAAAGAAGTTAACAACTCCTCTGCCTCCAATCTACCATCCATAGCTGTATTTATCACCAATGTTACAAAAAACAGTAACCTAGTTCAGGCTAAGGGTCTCCAAATCAGATCATAGATTTTTTTACCTCCTGCATATTAAGATAGAAGTAAGCAAAACAATATGAGAATATATTCATGTCTGAAGTAATGAGCCTTCAACTTCAATTGTAACGGACCTAAAAAATCTTATGATGGATCAACACTGAACATAAATTTAATCCACGAGACAACATACAGGCAAAGACTTTACATAGCAATTGTTCATAAGGACATCTCATATTTTGGAATCACTATCAATCACATTTTTCGTACATAAGAGCCACAAAATCAGAATAATATTTTATAATTCAAATTTTACAAATATCTTAACAACTACTATGAATTTACAGCTGACATAACACACATACACGATCATTCTAAGCACAAGAGCACAGAAATAATCAATCGGCGATAAGTGTAAACCACACACCCAGAAACTCAAACAAAACTAATAAGCAGCATGTTTAAATACAGCAATGTTTAAAAGAAAAAAAAAAGTGTGCCCCCTCTTATCCCTTTCTCTCTTCTCTTTTAGGGTTTTAATTTTTTTGGCCGTTTAAGCCAGAAATAGTCGAACAAATTAGACTATTTCCGACCCTTTTTCTTAATTTGATTTAGATGTTTTGCTTTATTTCCTTTTTTCTTTGCTTTATTCTCTCCATTTGTGAGAGTCTGTCCCAATTTTCTAGGATTTGATTCTCATTTATGGATGAAATTTTTATTTTAGGGTTTTGATAATTGGGAAGGTGATTTTGATTCATATGGATTTAGGGTTTGTTATCAACTTTACGATCTGAACATCAGCACAGGATACGAAGGTTGCTCGTGTCAAGTTTGAAGCGGTAGAGTGTAAGCTATGATAAATATGCAAACTAGTTACTCCCTCCGTATTTTATTACTTGCTCCATTTCTCCATGCACGGAGTTTTAGGAGAAATAGTAAAAAGTAATAAAATATGAAAGAACTGGGGTTGGTGGAAGAATAAAGTATAACAGTTTGGAGGAGAGAAAATCTAAAAATGTTCAAGTATGATAGTTGGGGGTCCACTAGGAGTGAAAAAGTTAGTAAAATATTGTGAAAGGTTTCCCAAAAAGGAAATGGAGCAAGTTATAAAATACAGCCGCAAAAGAAAAGTGGAGTAAGTAATAAAATACAGAGGGGGTATGATTTTGATTGTAAAAGTTATGTTATTTTCTCTAATTTGTATTTACAAATCAATGCTATTATTGTAGACGCCGTATGGCTATTTGTTAATGATAATATATTCTTCCTGTAAACAAAAAAAATAGAAAAAAAAAATTACAGCAATGCGTAATCCCATAATTAATACAGTACACATCACACATCTCCACCTAGAATGTTTTTTTAAAAAATCACAAGAAGATGGTGAGGTTGGGAGAAGCCAAAGAGTGAAAATAATGGGGAGGAACCAGGAGGGTCATTAAAATCTTTTCTCGAGCAATCTTAAACTAGACACCACACAATTCATTGCTTAACAATTGGGTAGATTCTTGATCGCCATTCAATAATCATCAAATGTTTTGCACTGACTTCGATACTATGGTTCTTAACAGGCTAAGCTTATGCTAGAATCTGTGGCTGCACCACATGAAAAGGTACAGCGATTTCCTGTTCCAGACTTCTTGTATCTGATAAGAATAATGTGTTATACTTTCAGCTTCTGGGCAAAGTTGTACTTATTTACCAATGTAGATGCATCCCCATTCATATGATGACTTATTAACTAGACAAAGGAAAGACTTGCCAATTCATCTAACATTACCAGGATCTATGTCTAGAACTTGCAGCACTACAACAAAGAAGTAGAAAGCATCCTAAAGCTTATCATTTCCCACTGCAATTTCTTTAAACCACTTGTGATTTAATAGGTTTTTATTGACAATGTTCTATTCATCTATATTGTACTTCATTCTCACTTTGAGGTAGGGTGGGTGGATCATGTTAGGCAAGATTGCTTGTATCTATCAATTCTCATGGGACAACCAACCAGTTTGATAAGCATTTGTAAGTTGTAGTCCATTCCTCGGTGGACAAATGAATTTCACAAAGTGATTGCAGTGATAAGATAGATACCAACAGGCAATAATTTCCGTCTCTAATTTCCCGATCTTGGACACAATACCTTGGAAATATAGGGTGAAACTAGAACCTATGGAACTAATCCTAGAGCATCCTTGACATTTTCAATAATATTCTCCTATATAGGATACCTGCTGCTTCACGTCTTCAAAATGCATGTAGTGAACAATAAGGTTAACAAACTTGATGTACGTTCCCTTCTTGACATCCCTCCTTTCCTTGAAAAGAGGAGCCAACGCATACCTATCTTCAGTGCTCCGGCCAACTAAATCAATATTACAGCAAGTTGTGAACCTCTATACAACCGCAATTAACAAAACTACTGAAACAAGGGATAAAATAAAGTTCCTAACTTCCTATGTAGAACCCAGCCCCCAATTAAATTAGAAAAAAACTATGCAGAATAAAGTTCCTTAAGTGAAAAATACAGAGTAATTGTAGCTCAGTTGTGGATTTTAACTCAAAAGGTGTAGATGCAGTATTTTCTGTGTCCTAAGAATTTTTTTTTACCAATTGCTCCTCCTCAAAAACTAGGTTAGTTGGACTTCTTTAATAGTTGAAGCATGTGAAACAGTTCCTTGTTCATCCAAAGCAAAAGTCATCAGAAATTTCAGATGGGAATATGTAAGTCTTTGGAAGAACATTCCTAGAAGAGTTGTCCCTCAATATTAATCTTGTTATAGTTAGATAAAGTTTAAGCATCATGATCAGGCTTAACTTCTTGCCCAGGCCTATCGACTATAGCTGATCCAAATGGGAAATGGTAATAATGGACATATGTCATATACCATGCCCTCAACAGGTAAGAACACTTCCTCTGCTATGGCAGCAGCTGTAGGGGCATGAGGCTAAGCATTTGGATTTTTATTTTTATTTATTCTTTGCACTGGTAATGCTAATTGGTGTATCTATATACAATGAAAGCTCCTTATTTTTCTGATGAGGACTCGCATTCTCATTTGATTCCCTTGTCTCCAATATGTAAAACTATGATTGTCTGTTCATACCAATTTATTAACTACTATACTACACCAGTGTAATAAAGTAGATGCAGTGTAATAAAGCATTAATTAGCAGACATGGTGAGGATTAATGTATTGTATATTTACTTGGTCATTGCATTCCTGTGCAATCTGTTACTAATAATGTGACTTAGTCTCCACTCTCTCTAGTTATCTTGGGATTCTGTGGTTATGCTATCCTTACAATCAGGCAGGGGAAATCAGCAACATAGACAGAGAACACGAAGACATTGGTATACTCGAATAGAACTGTAGTTCAAGACTACAGTTTTTGTAAGTGTACATGCAAGATCTTCTCTGATAGCAAGAAAGGTAGTGCAACTGTGTAAGAGGAACTTCGAGATATCCCCAGAAATGTGAAAGTGAATACATTGTGCTGAAGCTTGCAGCTGTGCAATGTATATATTCCGACAGGCTTGACAGCTGAATCCAGACGAGGGTAGACGGGTACAGGTACATTATGTAGGTGCCTAAGACATGTTATCCTACTGATAAGGTTCCAAACTTATACCTCCCCCCTCTATGACCTCTAGTCAGTTAAGGTGTTCATATCGTATATCAAAATCTTGTCGTTAGACCGGAATCACTAGGATCCATTACATAGGTAATCTTACCCTTAACCAGTCAATTATACTATAAGTTCCCAATTTCCTAAACAACATCCTTTGTTAGGGGTAAATCTTTTTTTCATCATGAAATAAAGTGGCAAAAGATACAAGAGAACATACAATCTGAAGCAAATAAAAAAGAAAAAGACAGATTACTTGCAGTTACAGTGGATATCAACTGTATCTGAAATAATCTGTTTCATGCAAATAATCAAATTATAAATACTGACGGTTAAAAATAAATCCGCCTAATCTCATGGTTCAGGACTATTGTAATGAAATGAATGAAATTAAAAGAAATGCTTCATGATTAAAATGAATAAAATAAAATTACAAAATACACATTGAACGTATTCAATTCAAATCAGCAATTGAAAACAAATAAACTAAAATTGCATACTAAAATACTAAACTAGTAAATTTAGTGTATAATTTCGCATGTAAAATTGAATGAGCATATAACTAAATTTAATCGTTCATCCTCCCAAATAAACATATACCTAATTTTAGTTCAAGTAACTAAAAAATAATCTCTATATCTGTTATAATATAAATTTAAAGTTGATACAAATCCAAGTAGCTTAATAATCTAACAATATATAAATTAAAAACTGATACTTGAATAAAAATGTCGTTGGATGAAACTTACCGTGATTTGCAATCGGCGCCGGAGAAATGGTGGCCGCCGCTTTTGAGGAGAGAGAGTTATGTGTGTGAGAAGGATCGCTTCACTACTGGTCTTTTATTCACTTTTTTATTTTGTTTATTTGTTTTATAATTTCCATCTTTTTATTTTTGGGCCTAAGAGATCGGTTTTTAAACACAACTGGACTCTTTAGTTAGTTGTTTTTTTAATAAAAAAAGAAGTATGTAACCCCGTCTTTTTTCCTTCACCTTTTTCTCTCTCCTCTCTCTCTCAGACTCATTCTCAAAAGGTTTTTTTTTTTTTTTTTTTTCTTTAGTATAGAAATACGAAAATCAAGATTTGGAGGAGACTATACTCAAAATTCACACCGATTTTCAGTATTCAGGTAAGAATTTAAAGTCTTTTTATTTTTTGATTCTGTTTTGCTATAATCGATTTTTATTTTCAATTTCGGTTGATTTCTATGTAAAGAAAGATTGTTGAATGATTAACAATTCCCATAATTTTCTGTTTGTTTCCGATTTTGATGCTTCAATTTACTGCTCATGTGTTTCGGTTAATTAAAGTTCCAATTACATTTGAAAATGAACCAATACTTGTACAATTTTCATTGAAGAATCAATTAAAGCGATGTGTGATACGATTGAACCTAAGTAGTAATTCGCCGTTATAGAATAGTAATTCGAGTCGTTCATACAATTCGAAATCTGTGTTCATCAAAGAATGACTGATTACAACTTAGGAAAGTCCATTTTGAATTTATCAAGTTTTTTTCTGAACTTTCTAAATTATATACAGAAAAGATTGACTCCCATGTATGATGTATGCCAATGTCCCTAAGAAAATCGTTTGACTTGTGTTTGCAGCAAACTCGTTATGCTGAACTCGGTGTTTTGATGATCATTTGTAGCATCAAGTAGCTTGTATAGGTTCTTCTTGATCGCGCTCTTATTCTCCTTCCGGGGTAGATGGATGAGAGGATTATGTTTAGGCTATGTCTGAGTAATTGGTGTTATTGAACGTTTTTCATTGTCTACAATTATAAGGTTAAATTGAAACTTGGACATGTAGGAATGTAGCCCTGCTTAGCATATGAATTAGCTTCATTACTGTTCTACTAATTTCTCAAAAGGCGGTCCTTTTTTCTCTTGATAGGACGAAATGTGTGAGGGTTCTTTTTGATGAGAAAATCCTATGTTAATCACTTCTTGTAACTTGAAATAAAATTAGTCCAATTCTTTTGTTAGGTTCTTAATGTCTACCCTTAATATAGGAGTTTAGCTTCCCCTAATTACTTCTGAAAGCTTAAAAGAATTCAAATGCAAATATCAAGTAATAAGGAAGATTGAAATCAAGGAACTGAACCTAGTGATGTGAAAGATCCTCAATATTGCTACAGAAGTAGATCAAGTAATAAGGAAGATTAAACTCGATTAAACTCGAGGAACTTAACCTATTGATGTGAAAGATGCTCAATATTACTACAGAATTAGCCGTTTTTGGTGCAGTTTAGATGACTAGATTTCTACTAGTATATACAAAGTAAGTTTTAGGAATGATTAAATGCTGCAAAGAAAGTGTAGGTTTTTTAATTGGAATTATTGATGATTGTGAGCTGATTTAGCAACTATGTATCCAATGACCCAAAAGATTCATTATTTTTTGAGGTATTATGGATTTTATCAATATGGCTTTGCAAGCTTAATTTTTTTTTTTTTTTTAATTTCTAATTGCGAACAAGCTGACCGTCTATGGTTTCTGGATGTCGCTGACTGGAAACAGTATATCTGTTTCAATAGGGTAAGTTGTGTGTGCATTTATCCCCTCCCCGACATTGTTGTTGGCATGGCTTTTCAGAGGCGTATTTATATTGATGTAGGATTGAAGTAATTTAGCGAGTAGTTAAGACTTCAACCTTTTTTATCAGGAGATGGTGAATTGTTTACTGGGCATATTAAAAGATCATTTTGTTGTCATTTGAGGATGGTACTCTGTTTTTTGGTTAATTCCTATTGATGATTAGAAGATCACTACTTGAGTATGTTATAGAAAAGATTGACCAAGTGCTGACATAATCCTTTGCTTTATCAGTTGATTAACACTGCATGTTTGCGTCATTCAAAGTTCTCCAAGGGGTTGCAATGCATTGAATGATCACATAATTTAGGTAGTACTGAAAATTACAAAGCAGCCTGGCAGAGTGGCAGGATTAAGGCAAACCTCGTATGATAGCTGGCACCCCAGTTTTGGAAGTTGTAATTACTGCGTATTAAGATAGAAATTTCATACTCTTAACAAAATTAATACTTCTAGGAGGGCAGCTACACTAACACAGTTGACTTTTGAATTTAGCTTTTGCCTTTGGCTTTATCACAGATTAGGGCTGTATGCGGTAAGAATTTTTTTAAGCTTGCTGTTTTCTCTTTTGAAATAACGTATGTTGTTTCAATCTTAGTCTTTATAGAAATGGAAGAATCAGAGAGGGCAGCAATAAGGGCTGCATCTAAAGAGGTTTCTCATGAAGTCAATACTCTGATGAATGCAGAGGCTATTGATTCACTCAAGCAAATGCAACACCTCATATTAGGAAGATTGCAAGACAGCAATGCGGTGCTTTCACATTTTAATGAATACTCAGAGAATTGCTATGCAGATGTCATGGCTGACTTTTCAAAAAACACTCGTCTTTTGAAATCAATGAAGACTGACCTTGACTACATATTTTTGAAGCTGAGAAGCATGAAGTCCAAGATATTTGCTACTTATCCTGATGCGTTTCCTAATGAATCCTTGGAAGTTGTTGACACTAGACCAGACCTTGAGGTGCCTGTGTGTGAAGAGAGTCAGCAAGGTCATGCTGGTCCAACAGTAACCCATAATCAACCACCAACTGTATAATACATTATTTGAACGTTAACCATCTTACGTTGTAGTTTGAACCTTGTTGAGTGAGCTCTACTGTCAAATTTAAATCTATCGTATGGAGTATAGTTTTACTCCAAGAATCTCTCTTGTTAGTTGTTTACAATTTGAATTTTCACTTTGGAGTTTCATCACCCCAATTGGAATCACCATAGTGACCCACCATCACCTCTAGCCTTTCCATTAATCCATTGCCAACTACATTCACCAACCATCTGCTTCACCACCAGTCAACTACCATCTCTTATATCAATGTTATCCCAACCCGCTGTTCAACTAAGTGTTCAGATCACCTTGACAACATATAGGAAGCTGCTGAGAGAGTGTCCTTGAAGGGAAGGTGCACCCGGGCAGGCGAGCATAGGTTCCCCTAGTGTATGTTAGATGCTGTCCAAGCCGAGTAACATATATGCCTCAACCAACTATGGAACTATGCCATTAACATTTTTCATGTGCCACTGTAGTAACTGTAAGGAGTATGTTTTACGAATATACTGTTACTAATTATTGATTGAGATTCTGGACCCTCCTAGGCTCCTACCATCATGGGCCTTGGGTGGTCACCTGATTCAACCAGGGCCGGCCGTGCGCATCCTTAACCTCCTTTATATATTCCATAAATATTGTTCTAGCCCACCCAGCCACGATCTCCTTCAATTCCCTCAAACATGTAGAATCATGTTACCATACCTTATTAGCTACGTATACTATTGGAGTATAGGAGCATAATATAAGAGTGTGTTTGGATTGAAGGAAATGGAAGGAAAGGAAGGGAAGGGAAATGGAGGGAGGGAGTTTCTTTCATTTGGATAAAAAAATTAGGGATGAAGGGAATTAGAGGGGAGAGAAATTGAGGGACTAAATTCTAGAAAAATGATCCCTCCAACAATGGAGAGATTTAGAAAGAAAACTCGTCTTTCTTCCTTCCCCTTCCTTTCCCTTCCCTCCCTCCCTTTCTTTTCCTTCCCTTAACATTACCCAAACAACCTGTAAATGTTGGTCTCTGGGCCTTCAACCAACATTTAACTTTAAGCACAAAAGAAAAAGCATACATGATTAGTTGCCCTGAGTTTTTATAGTATGTAATATACTGTATTATCTTGGTTTTTTTATGGATACTCCTATTTTAGATATTTACCAAATGTCTTTGAGGTTTTTTGTAAAAAAAAATGTCCAAAATATCCTTGATGACTTTGCTATTAGCTTCAGAAGTGCCTCCGAGACACTAGTAAAGATTTGACTTATTTAAATATACAAGTTGAACAACACATAATGCGCTTCAAATATAATTTGCATAGTTAATTGAGTATGTTTCCTTGAAAGATATTATTGTATATAGATAAATTGAATCAAAAGGAAAATTACATCAAAAACTATGTACAGCCTAAACCACTAGTTCTTAGTGGAAACTTTTGTCAAATAATACAAACTTTATTTTTCCATATTGAAAATAGTCTAAATGAAATTATAAATTGAATCTGCTTTCAAATTAAACGCATATAAAATAAAACACATAGTACGTCTCAAATTCTCAATCCTTAATATACAGAAGAATTAGTTTAAGATGTACAAGCATTAGGTTATGTACCTCCACGCTATATAAAATGAGAGGTAGTGCGATAATTGACAATTGTACACATTGAAATAGTTAAAAAAAAGAGACGTAGAAGTTAGTGAAACAGCAGAAGTTAATTGCGCATTAATGTACTCATCATGTAGTGTCGCACTATTCCGACTTTATTTTCTCCTTTTGTTGGGCAAATAAACATTAATTAAATAGTGATTACTCTTAAATTCCATAATTAAGTAGTTAAAGGGTAACCTGATAGGTGGTCCATAGATCTAGTTACATGCACTGATCCCGGCATTGATAATTGTAAGATTTGTAACGTTGGAAAATCCAATTATTATAGTGAGTTGAGTGAGTGAGTGAATGGAGTGCTTTGGGGACAACACACTCAATTACTCATCACTTCATATTTACGTCTTCAACATCACTTTTTCTTCCTTTTTCAACTCTTTTGGTGGTCGTTTGCCTAAGCATAAATGTTGTAGCCCTTGTAGGAAATGGTTTGTAGGAATTTTAGGCAAGGAGAAGAACTTTTTCAATCTGCATTAACGAGTAAGGTCATATTCTCTTAAACTATATTTTCTGTTCTATTCTACTCTACTGGAAAAAAAAAATGTCATTTTTTGTCTGACACAAGTGTCAATAAAACTTTAAGACGATTTTAACAATTACTCACATGACTAAGTTTAATTTATATATACAATATTCAAATATTGGTCAAGGTGATGATGTGGATATTACGAAAGACAAAGTGAGACATTTACTTTGAAAAGAAGTGAGTTTAAATTCTCGTACGAATTACTTTATTGCCGTCGACTTATTTTTTACTCCAAATTTTCTATTACCGAAAGTAGAAGTACTACTTCCTATAATACGAAGTATGTAATCCTAGAAACTAGGGTCTTTTTGGTACATTGTCAATTTTAAATTTTTGATATTTAGATTTTTAAATTGTTCTGTAATTTTAGAATTTATATCCAAACTTACTTCCCGTCCTTGGGTGAATTTGATAGATGTTGTTATCTTGCCTTAAGCTTTCACTCATTCACCCACTTGAAAACGAAGGTGATTGGTGGTGATGGTGATGGCTGAAGAGTGCTATGGCCTATGGGGTGTATGGTTGCAACATCATATTTTCGAAATAGTGACAACTCGCTACCCTTAATTGTTTAGTTGTTTCTTCATGTACTATTGATGAATTGGGGTTAGCATTTAGCAAACTCCCACAATCATATATTGATGGTGATTTCCTTGTTTTGTTAGAAAGTAGTGGGAGAATTAATGTTGATTGTAAAATCAAAACTACAAACCTATTTGGCACACATATTTGACATATGAATTTCTAATAAGACAAAACTCTTCGATAGAGAAAGACTAGCCCCATATTCATGTATGTAGATATAAAAGCGATTATTATTGGCATGCATGGGAATGAGGGATGTAATTTAGGATGTGGTGAAGCTTGTACAATTGAGGATTAAGACTTTAAAATGTTGTGGTTAAAAGTAGCGAAAATGACATTTTAATTATTACATAAATCTATAGTTTAATTATTGTATATTGTAAAAGATTACCTGGTTTTTGGATATATGTTTGATTACTCAATTTCATCACTTAATAATAACGTCCTTTCTCATTGTGTTAGTGGAATTTGATCCCAAGACATGCCAATGAAGTACGGGAGTAGCTAACAATTACTATCAAACTACACACTTAGATCATAAAGATTAAGTGCATTATTGGTGTTCCAGGTATAGTGGTTGGGCTCCGATTTTGGACTGTTGGGATACCTACACAGTAGCTCATGTGACTACCCTCAGGGGTGGCTCGAGGAACTCCCCTTCAATGTTTAAGTAATTGTATGTGTCTTAGTGAGAGAAAGTTTTCCTTAGAGAGAGATTAGGGTGCAGTTAAAAGTACAGATTGTCTAACCTCCTATTCTATTGTACTTTGATGAATACCATTTATATTTGTGCGAATAAGAGCTGAGTGGGAGTCATTCCAATCAGCTGTGAACTAACCTAGGTGGCTCCTAGGCTTAGCAGTGTCATATTGATGTTTGAGGTGCCATCTCCAAGCGAGACTGAGAGCGGGAGATAACTTAGTAGAAACTATCTCATATCATTACCCCCCAAAAGATGGGATCTATGATGAAGTGACTCATGCAAGTCCTTTTGAGTAATGACCTTAATCGGTGCTGCTCAATTGACTACCCAGCTGAAGTCTCCCCATATTATAGATTGTTACGGTCATTATTTGTTTTGAATACCTTAGGAAGTGAAACACTTGTTATGAATACCATTATTAGCCCTTATTTTTTTGTATTACTTTTATTATAAATAAAATCTTTCATTACATGTAAGCATGTAATATTGCTTGACTTGCAACCCATCCAAAAATGGATTAGGTACAAAATATTCAACATTTTGACCCATTTAATTTAATTTGAAATTTAATCCAAAGACTTTTCAAAAAAAAAAAAAAAAAATGAAAATTCTCTTTTAGACGGTTGTTTCTTCATGTTGTTAATGGATGATTAAATACAAATTCCCTCTCCTTCTCTCTCTCGTGAATTCTCTTTCTCTCTCATGGTTTCTGCGCTTATCATTCCAATCTCACATTCCACTCCCTCGATCTTCATCACCATTTTCTAGGGTTTCAATTTCTTCGCCATTGAAGACCCCAACCTAAAGCTTCAATTCAATTCAATTTCAAATTCAAATTCAAATTCTTCCGCATTTCATCGATTCTGAAGCTGTAATTTGCCGACATTGTGCTCGTTTTCCGTCGAAAATTGACGGTGTTTTTTGGTCTGATGAATCGGCGGCGATGAGGTGAAAGAGGAGAGAGAAATGGAGGTTAGATCGGACGGTTTACAGGCGGTGAGGTATGATAAGGTTCCGGTGGGACCAATGTTTGAGAGAACTAGGTTAAAAGTTTGGTTTATTAGGGTTTGTTCCAGCATTTTGTTGTGGACTATTTTGGTGCAGCTTGTTGCCTTTGGCGAACTATGGAATCCTCATTTCTTCGCTGGTTTTTCCCATAGATTATCGCATGTTTCTACTTTTTCGCCTAATGCTCCTCCTCCACCTCCTCTCTTACCTCTAAGTGAGTTCAATCTTCTTTTTCGAACTTTTCGAACTTTTATTTTTAATCTGTTATGAATTCTACAATATTTGTTAAATTGGATGGTTTGCTTGATGTTATTATGCTTGAAATTTGTATATGTTGGCTAATTTCCGGGCAATGGGCGCGATGCTAGTTATTTTTACTGTCGAAACTTGAAAATGATTGTGGATGGTATCGTATTTTTCGAGTGGTGGAGCATCCTGGATGTGTGGTTTATGGTTTAGGTAGGAATTTGAGTTTGCATTGCAATTTTACCTGCCGAGGAATTGGAGACTTATGCCTCGGGTTAGGAAGGAGGGGAGGGGGTTGTGCAGAGTGCGCAGAGTCATCAGAATTGAACGTATTTGTTTCATTAAAGGTAGTTTAATCATTAATTTGATGGCTGAAGAGAAATGGAAAATTTTTACTCCGCACTCTGGCTGTGATTAATGTTAATAGAACACCATGTCTCTGATACTGGGGTTGAGGTATCGTTCCCCATACCTGTAACAAAGGCACTTTAAGAATTATCCTGGGTGGGTTCATTGGAGTAGCCTTGGGCCTCAGAAGTTAGTAGGTTTTTCGATAATGGGTTCTAATCATTATTTCTTACAGTGTGTGTTATTACCGCTATGTACTAAGGACTCTAGAATATAGTGTAGAAATGTGTAATTCCCCTTGCTTTAGGGTTCTCAGATTGATCAATATTTGAAGTGTTACAGAGTTCCTAATACGGATACAACGTATAATGGAAAGGCTAATATTTACAAGATATGATCAAATCTAGAATGATGGTTACATATTCTTTATGATTTATTGATTTCACAATTAGCTTCAACAAAAGTAGGGGACAAGCTAGATTATCTATATCTTCTTTTAATTTCGTTTAGATTCTCCTTTTATCCTCAAAAGCATCGTCAAATTTTTCTATATTTAGGGTTATATTCATAGTTCTTCATCAAGGGAAGATGTGGGCAATGTACTTTTCTCCTGTTGAGATAAGTATATTTATAGAAATAGTAACAAAAGATCATCTGCTGAACCTTTTTGCATTGATATCTGAGATCATTGCTTTGACTAGGGAATTATTTTTTCAAAATTTGTGGCACAAGACCAAGGGCAAGAATAGAAACATTAGTATCACTGCCACGTACAAATTTTGTTTGTGGATGGCAGTGGTATTTGGTGTGACTTGTTTGTCCTACAAGCTAGTTTAAATCCTTTTTCTATGACAATTTACATTTAAGCAGATATGTTCTGGAATTTTTTTGTTTAGAGGTGCAATTCTGTTTATCTCTTTGCTTCAATAGATTAAAAAAATCTGTCTTAAAAATGTCGTAGCATTGAGTTTGTTATATGCTTGTATTGATTTTGTAATTCATTGCATCTATTATTGAATCTTGTGTCAACAGCATGATTTGTAATGAATTGCATTCTGGCATCAAATTTTATCTTGCTTTTGAAACTTATCAAATTTTACCTTACTTTATGACTCATGGGCCTGCTTTGTAAGTTTTTTCTTTGACTGGTAGAGTCTCTTTTCTCATGTAGAAAATAAAGATGTTGAAAGGGTTCAATTAGCTGATCAATTTTGTATTTACTTGCAGGAAACTACACAAGTAATGGTTATCTAAGAGTAACATGTAATGGAGGTTTGAATCAAATGCGTGCTGCGGTTTGTGTTCTTGTTCTTAGTTTTTTGTTAGCTTACTCATCTTCACTTCATAAGTTGTCATCTACTCATCTTAGGCTTCTTGCATTTCAGATATGTGACATGGTGACAGTTGCTCGTTTCTTAAATCTCACTTTGGTTGTCCCAGAGCTTGATAAGACATCCTTCTGGGCAGACACAAGGTATAACTTGTTCGGTGGGGTAAAGTATATCTCTTTGACGTAATTTTGTATAATCCTAATCCCTTTAAATCTTATTGCAGTGATTTTGAGGACATCTTTGATGTGAAACATTTCATTGATTCCCTGAGGGATGAGGTTCGGATAATTAGGAGGTTACCAAAGAGATATAATAGGAAGCATGGTTTCCGGCCACTGGTTATGCAACCAATTAGCTGGTCCAGTGATAAATATTATTTCCAACAGGTTTGTTCCTTCACTTAAAAAAACATTTCAAGGATGATTTGTGGATTACATAGGAGATGGGATTTTCATGTTAATATTTTGTTGACATGGAAGTGATGGAATCCAAATAAAAGGTGATTTCTGTAGCAATGTATGTCTTGATAGATCGTTTAGTTGTCATGGACTTTGAGTGCTTCATTATGCAAATTTATGTTTTCACAAATCTGTTGAGCATGATGAAATGGTAATTGTTGGTTATATGTACCTTTAAATTTTTTTCTTTGTGCTTAGGGCATTTTGATGATTTGGCTCAAGTGTTCTAGCTTTGTAGATTCCTTTAATTAGTGCCTTAATGCTTGAAGGCTAAAATTGTTTATGAAAAAAGAACTTGGAATCGTTAGTAACATTCTCAACTCAATTGGATGTATTTCTATGACTTGGATTGTTATTTGGCAGTTTGAAATGCCAGTAAGAGGAAATCGAAGGGTGTCTAATTTTTACTTGCCTTGAAAGTGATACTTTATCTGTCATTATGTTGGTTGAAGCTTGTTAATCTGCTTGTTTGACCATGTCTTTCTTCTGATAGCCTTAATGGTGACTTCATAGTTCAAACATACTGTCCATGCTAGTGGGCTGTTTAGTGGGTTGATGAAAATGTATGCTTTTTGCTGAAGAAAAAAGTAGTTTTCTTTTTTGTTGGTTTTTTTTCAACATCTCTTTCTATTGATACATTTCTCTTCTCACCTGATGGGCATTATGCAGGTTCTGCCTCTTTTTGAGAAGCATAAAGTGATACATTTTAATAAAACGGATGCACGTTTAGCGAACAATGGACTTCCCCTTGAATTTCAGAGACTCAGGTGCCGTGTTAATTTTAAGGCTCTAAAATTCACTCCTGAGATTGAGGCGCTGGGATACAAGCTGATCCGTCTACTTCAAGCAAAGGGGCCTTTTGTTGCTTTGCATCTGAGATATGAGATGGACATGCTGGCTTTCTCTGGTTGTAACCATGGCTGCACTGAGGAGGAAGCTGAGGAACTTAAGCAGATGAGGTTGGTTTGCTGACATTCTAATAAAATTTCCTGCAAAGAATGTTTGCCTTTTATTAAATGGTATGATGTGTGTGAAAGACTTGTTTTAGTTGTGGTAAATAGAATAAGATTTTGGTTTAGTCATCCCTGAGCTTTTGAGCTGTCTTATTGGTTGCCAACGATTGTCTTTGCTTGAATATTGAATCTGGTGTGCTCTTTTAAGTTTGAAGTTGCCAATTGGGTTTAAGATTTTCTATCCACAGTATTCAATTACAAGAATGCATTCAGCTTTAGATGTGTTAAAAAAGCCTGACTTTTGTGATTAACAGCTTATAGCCACCTTGCCCTGACCATACCCATGCAAAGCCATGGGTTTTATATAATGTTTTTATTATATAGTGTATTGATTGTAGTCATTATACTCTAATCAAGAAAACCCTACTTTCTCTCTCTGCATGATATAAGATTAGACTACACCTACTTTTTATTTATTTATTTTCTTTTAATCAACATAACTTCATTACACTCTAAACACTTGCGAGAGATGTGTTTGGAGTTTAAAGAATTATTTTTTAAATAACAGGATTAAATTAATGTGTTCAAAAGTAGGTTAAAATTTACCAAAATCTAGACTTTAAAAATGGGCGTGTAAGGTGGATCTTGGGTGGATAAGGTGGGTATTTGGGGGGTGTGAGTGCCAAGTGGGTGGTGGAGCAGGGATGGTTTTGAATTTTGTACCTACCCTAGGCGATGGGACTGGGATGAGGATGGAAATTTTAAGCAAGGATGGGGAGGGGGTGAACATCATTTGCATCCATGCTGCCCATTGACATTCCTACTAACTCACATTCTCATCAACTTCTTCATTTTTTATTGTCTTACAAAAATAGTTAACTCGCCATCCATACCCCCCCCCCCTTCTAACTCCCTTTTCTTCCTCTTTGGCAACTGACGTACAGCTCCTATTTCTGTTCGAGGTCAGGCTTCCCTCCATCCAATTCAAGAAGGATATTCTTCTACTTCTTGGTGTCACAAAGTGCCCATAGGATTTAGAGGTAGAGGCTGGTAAGGGCACTTAAACTTATCAACTTCAAGGATGTCAAGAACTCAAGATTCTCATCATAAAGTCTGATGATTTTTGTGGAGGGATGTAAACCATTGGGCCTGGTGTTGTTTTGAGCCTTGTCAATGGTTCAGCTGCCAATGAAACGAAGGATGGATTACGTTGAGAGATTCCGCCATTGATGGAAATGGTGTGAGAATGAGTGTAGAATTGATACCCTAAGTTTCAGTGGCAGGTGGTGGTTGTGCTGGGGAAGTGGAGAAGTATAGTGGGAGAGAGGGGCCAGAGGGGAGAATAGAGTAAAAACATTGGGGTCAAATTTGAAATTTAGGGCAAAATCTTCGGACTTGAGATTTAACTTGTCGAAATATCCTAATTTTTTTTCGTATTTTCTTTAGGCATGTTGTGTGTCATTCACCTTTAATATATAGTTATACTACCTCCGTTTCATATTTTTTGCAACTTTCGGTTATTATTTGTGAGATATAAAATATTCCAAAGTTGCAAAAAATATGAAATGGAGGTAGTATATTGTATGAAAGCTTGATATGTCAATTGTTCTGTTATTTTCTTTTGCCTGATATGAGGAGAGAGAGGGGCCAGAGGGGAGGGAATGAGGAGAATAGAGTAAAAACAATGCAGCCAAATTTGAAATTTATATGGGCAAAATCTTCGGATTTGGCATTTGATTTGTCGAAATATCCTAATTTTTTCTCCTATTTTCTTTAGGCATGTTGTGTGTCATTCATCTTAAATATAGAGTTCATATATTGTATGAAAGCTTGATATGTCAATTGTTCTGTTATTTTCTTGTGTCTGATATGAGATCTTGTCATTCTTGTATGCTCTCTCCCCTTCGACGGAATCTTTTGCTTTAGTGCGAAAAATAATTTAATCCTGCTTTGAAAAGTTATGTAGTCATTCTTGTGCACCTGTTATATTTTCTGAATTCTCTGATGTGATCTGGTATTCCTGTATGAAGAAATTTATTTAGCTTCTGTTGAAATATGCATTTTATTTAGGTATGCATACCCGTGGTGGAGGGATAAGGAGATCAATTCTGAAGAGAAGAGGGCTCAAGGTTTATGTCCTCTTACGCCAGAGGAGACTGCTTTAATTCTTCAGTCGCTGGGTTTTGATAAGACTACCCAGATCTATATTGCCTCTGGAGAAATTTATGGAAGTGAAAGAAGACTTGCAGCTTTACGGGCTGCATTTCCTAATACGGTTAGTGACAATAAATTGTTGTCGAACACTGCTTAATTTTGCAATCTGCTACCTTGTCTGATTTGGCAGACAGCTGCTTTATATTCTGATTTTCTTTTGGCTTTCTGGTACTTGTCTGATGTGATATATAATTTCCTCCTTTGTTTCCAAAATATTGTGAGTGATATATTTTGGTGATCGTTTGTTGGGTCCTCTCTTTGTCGGGTCCTCCGTTTATTGGGTGGGGGTTGAAGTGCTTAATAGGGTGTAATGCAATATGTTTAACTTTTTGTGTCCCGTTGACAGGGCTTTTGGACTTCGTAGATTACATAGCTTTATGACTATGGGACCATTCTAATACAACTTATTGAGCTTTGACTTGATTTTTTTCCGAAAATTATTGTTATGTGTATGGCTCTTTATTTTTTTTCCATAAATTATTGTAATGTGTATGGCTCATTGGCCTGGAAAGAGATGTATGGCTCATTAGCTTCGAAAGTGATGCATTAGGTGTATGTAAGCTTATAGCTTAATATGATAGTGTCAATTGTGGAATGTGCTGATCTGTTGTTTGCGTTCCAGTCTGACGTATATCTCTGTTTCACAACTGCACTTGGCTTTGCTCACTACATTCATGCTCATCATCATGATTGACAATCTGTAAATTATTGTAATGTGTATGGCTCATTGGCTTGGAAAGAGATGTATGGCTCATTAGCTTCGAAAGTGATGCATTAGGTGTATGTAAGCTTATAGCTTAATATGATAGTGTCAATTGTGGAATGTGCTGATCTGTTGTTTGCGTTCCAGTCTGACGTATATCTCTGTTCACAACTGCACTTGGCTTTGCTCACTACATTCATGCTCATCATCATGATTGACAATCTGTAACTTAATTCCTGCACTTGTAGTTCTTAAATCTACTATCTTGGCCACTGTGAGTGGTACTATAGCTGATGTTGGTTGCAACACCAGGAAATGCCAAGGATTTCAACGTTGTCCTTGGTTTTTGCTTGGGCACGAAGATGAAGTTGAGATTTGTTGAATATATTTGAATATATAAGGGTGTAGTATCACTGCTATCTGTTAAATTGCTTTACTTGCTAGGCATGACCTGAATGTCTGAAAGCAATGTGTTTCAGTACTTGACTTGACTCATCCAATGAGTTTGTGCGCAATATTCACCTACTCTATATGATTGCAGATTAAGAAGGATATGCTGCTTGATCCAGATGATTTAAGGCAATTCCGGAATCATTCTTCTCAAATGGCAGCCTTAGATTTTATGGTTTCAGTTGCTAGTAATACATTTCTTCCAACGTATGATGGAAACATGGCAAGGCTAGTTGAAGGTCATCGCAGGTATCTATCATACTTCTCTTGGGGATTGAACTTGCTTAAAAATGAAATGAATATTGAATGAAGCTATATGAACAAAGTGGGAGTTTCTCCTATTCACTTTTTGAAGTAATGGAGGATTTCATTCACACTAATTACTTTAATAATGATGCTGACTATGAATAACCAATTTATTTCAGGTATCTCGGTTTCAAGAAAACCATTTTATTGTATCGAAAGAGGCTTGTTGAATTAATTGATTTACGTCAGAATGGGACTTTATCATGGGGCAGTTTTGTTGTTGCTGTTAACGAGGCGCATGTAAACAGATCAGGACAACCTGTATTGAGGAATGTTATTCCTGATAGACCAAAAGAGGAGGATTATTTTTATGCTAATCCGCTGGAGTGCCTGTGCAAAGATTTACATTGCAATGACGTAATAGCAGCCAGTAACACAAGTGTTTTACATCGAGGTTTCAATTGACAAGTTTGATACTTAGAGCTAATTTGTCTATAATCAAGTGATCACGGGTAAGTCCTTGAAAGAATTTGGTCTGCTTATCCTGAAAGGTTTGCGCGGCCATGAATACGGATGCAAAGATATCTTGTGAATAGTCAAGGGAAGTGGAAGGTGAACATGAGTTCTCGTTTGTACTTGCAGTCTGCTTAAAGCTGATTTAGGTACCAGAGTATAATGATGCTTTGTGCTCAAGGTTGAGTATTAGTCTCTTAGCAAATTTAAAAATTAGTAGGTTGCCTCAATAGGTTACTATAGTTTAATCGTGATTGACTTGGTACATTTCTGCCATGAGTTTAGGAGAGATTGTTTATGATGAAGAGTGATAAGTAGGTATAAACTGATATCATCCTGCAAAAGCAGCAGTTTGGTTCTTTTCTGCCTTTTTTACCATAGCTTTCAGCAGAGCATTGGAATTTTCGACTTCTATTTTCTTTTCTCCCTAACTTGTAAAGTGTAATTCATTTTTCACCTGAATCAAACTCCATAAAAGTTAATATAAGTTATGAAATGTAAGTTTCTCCTTGACTCTGTAGTATAATACGAAGTATTTTGTCCGTGTAAACTCTGCATTGAATGTGATCATACTAGTAGCACTTTTGCCATGAATCAACTTTGAAAATGATCTTCAAAGGGGAGGTTAAACTGGTACTCTCTGTGTTTATGTCAAAGACATGTTCAAGGTATCGAGTGTAATTAGGTCAATTTTTATAAAGTGTGATTAGGTCATGGACACAAGTTCATGATTCTCGATGTGCTCTAAAAGATCACAACTTCATAAGTTCCTATCAGTAAGATTAACATGGGCACATTGAAGGTTAAAGTTCATTTTACTGTCGTCAAAAAGTGTACGTCAATTGCTCAATTCAGGGTGTTTAAGTATAGTTTGTGTTATATTATCATAAGGTAAGGTTCATCATAAAAGCCTCCTTTTTAGCACCAAAAAAAATAAAAGCCTCCTTTTTTAGGAGATGACCAATAGCTAGACCTAAACATTATTAAAAAAAAAGGGAAAAGAACATAAAATAACATAAAGAAGGGAGAAGGGTGGTTGGTACTGTCTCGTATTTTTTACTGCCGCTTCCAGTGGTAACAATTATACGGAGTAGCAAAATATTCAGCACTATAGTTTCCATAATCATAGGAGAAATCCGATAAAATGAATAAAAGCTTAATGATTTTAACAAAGCTATTCGAGTTAATAGGAGGCAGTCTTGTGTGACTACAGCACCATACTGTCGAATATCTCCGTACTAACTGGAGTATGTTGGTTTAACCCTCAGATGCATGTTTAATGTAGTGGATCAACTTGCCTAAACATTAAGTGATAAGAGAAAATTTCAAGTCAAATTCCATGCACCATACGCTGTAATTATATCCCATAGTTGATCTGCAAGATACACAATGGGAGATGCTATAGCATTCAATTTCTTCATATACAATTTCAGGCAAGTGATTTTCTCTAGTAGCCATTATAAAAAAACTGCGAATGAGTTTTCATTGGCTGCATTTCGTACAATCAACTAATATAACTACACCTCTCCTATCCAAGGGAGTTTCTCTCCCTGTGCCCCGGCAAGACCTAGATCCTTCAGCCTCCTCTCTTGGTAGTATTCAAAGCCACCCAATTCCGTCTCTCTTTCTTTGAAAACCTCATCAATCTGTTGCAACACCTTCTTTTCCCCCAATCTTATCGTGATAGCAATCTCAAGCCTCGGATCTAAATCCCCTTGTGCCAACAACTTTTCATCCTACACCAAGCATGAATTATTGTTATTGTGGCATAATTAAAGAGAGGTCAATTATAGAGACACACTAAAACTGAATAAAAATAATGGAATTCGATCTGAACTGGGACAAACTAACCTCTTCGATGGTGGTACTGTAACCAGATAGAGCAGATGTACAAGCATTGCGAATCACTTGGCATATGAGCTCCTCATTAGCAGGGCTTACAGGAAGATCAAGATGGCCCCATATAGAGTTCCTGAATATAGACTCAAGGAGAAAAGCATCATCTCCACCAAGTGCCAGAAGCCTCAGATATGGGAGCATAATAGCTGGAAGAGGCTGATCTAAAACAATATCAAAGTAGGCAGTTTCTCCTATGCCATTTGACTCAGCTATGTCTAGCTTGTCCGCAAAAAAAGGGTCGGACTCAGGTATCTCCAGTGTCAAAGTGTATGCATTTCGTTCTGACCTAGATTCAGTGAACCCATAATCCAAGGCTAATTCAGCATTGCTCTTGTTCAAATCATATTGGATCAATACCTGTAGAAAAAAACTGTTGATTATGATGCAACCATGGAATGTGTTTGGAGTAGTAATTAATACAAGCAGAAGGAAATAAGCACTTTGAGTATTGAATGAACTTTAGAATTCATTATCCAACTTAGATTTTAAGTAACGTGGGGGTCGTGGGCCTTTATAATAGGTACTAGATGAAGCCCGTGCGATGCACGGTTTATTTGTATTTCTTAAAACAAATATTTTTTTGTATTTGCGTGATAAAATTTGTTATTTTATTCGTTGTATGTAGTATATCATTTAATATTTTATTTTAAAATAAATTGTGAATTTCCGGTCAAACAGATAAAGTTACTAATTTCAAAAGATAATATATTATATTTCATTAATTTAAACTTTAAAATTTCATTTGCCAATTTTGCTTATGTGGCATTTGAATTATTTAATTCTAAAAGAATTTACAAATCTCTTATTTGATTGGCTATCACTCAAATTTATTATCTTACATGTCGCGTTAAGAAAATTTTGTCCTATGTGGCTTTCTAAAAACTCGGGAAAAAACTCCCCTTTATATATATATATATATATATATATATATATATATATATATATATATATATATATATTAGATTTGACATTGAAATAAGCACATACTTCAATTTAAATTAGAGAGCGAAAAATTACCTGACCACCAGCCTTCACTTGGATGGGATTCCTAAGTGAAAATAGAAGTTCTCTAGAGAACAGACCAGCTCCCTTGACTTCCCAGGCATAATCTTGTGCTGTTATATCAGGACTGTGATTGATCTGTTGCACCCATTTCTACATGTTAGGTTTATAAAACTTTCCAACTAAAAGTTACTACAGATATCCTCAATGTTGTACTCCGTAATGATGCATATATCAGCCATTTGTCATATCCAAGGGCCAAAGAATATTGATCATGCATTATATATATCATAAAATAAATATTTGAAAATTTCATTCCCAAATTATGTAATTTAGGGAGAATAAAAGAGAGAATTTACCAAATCAGCCATGGGGATTAGAACAAGACTTTGGCCCTCGAGGCGAGTGAATGCTCTTGATCTTAGCATTCCAAATGCCCAAAGAAAGTCATCTAGTGTTATATCGAAAGGGAATAATCGCTTGTTGGGAACTATTACTTCTTCTTCCAATTTTGCAAACTCATTTGCTACTAACTCCTTCACACCCAATGTCGTGTTCAGCAACTGGCTACCTACAAGGATGTTACAGATGACATTATGGTAGGCAGATCAGAAATTGTCGTCAAAAGAAACTCTTCAATGTCCACATGTATACATTTGATCTATTGAACAGGATAAATAGGCGGTGTTTCGGCTCAATAACCAATTTCCAAATAAAACAAACCTCCATACTAAATTTAAAATAGCATATATACTATTCAACACTCTTCATTCCAACACAAGATATAAATGTACCACTCTCAATTCTTGAACAGACTAATACAATGCTGTGTATGACACTTAAATTAGTTTGAGATAGATAAAGTCCCTCCTACTTCCTAACTTCAGGTGATAACAAGAAGCAATATGAAGTGCCATGAAAGAAGTGATTTGAGAAACTTTACCTAGTAGCCACAGAGACGGTCCAGCAAATCATGGAACTACTATATCAATTTGACATCAATACTAGAAAATTGATGGTTTGAATGGAAACATGGATAAAAGTTTCAACATAGACCTGGGTGTGAATTTTTTAGATGTACAGAGATATGCCACGATTCTTGTCATACTAGTAATGACAAGAATCGAAGAACTAGATATAACCCCAAATTGTATCTATCTTTGTTTAACAAAGTTTCATGCATTCAGAATAAAACCTCTTAAGAAGGGCAAATGAAATAATGCAAATATATGATACATCACCTCCCTCTCGCGAGAAGCGTGTGAGCCTTGTTATAGAATCATGTGGGAGCTAGCATTTAATTCAGATTTTCTAACACCATAATTTCAACATGAATTCAAAATAGAAAAATGATGATACCCCCTCGTACCAAAATCATTCTCACCGTGATATCACAATCAAATTAGTAATGCGACAACTGATTCCGAACAGAGGTAGTAAATACTCCCATCTTCCGAATAACATTTTCACCATGATAGTGCAACTGATTAGTAATGTGACAACTAAATACGAACAATTAATGAATAATTTCAAAGTAGAACAATCACAAAAAAGAAAATCTGAACTAACCTTGAAGCTTAGAGAGTTCCTCTTCTGACCTGCTCTGCAAAATAACAACCAAAACTTCATTTAGCTTAAACCCATCTTATACCCACCAATTAAACCACTACAAATGCCAAAATTTAATTAAAAAAACCATTCAAAATAACCAAAAAGCATACCAATAAATTGTAGAATTAGTAGAATCAGGCAAAATATCAATGTAAGGCTTCCAAGCAGAAGAATCACCCAATTTTTTCTCTCTCATCAAAAACAAAGCAACAGAAACCCAAGGCTTAAGCCCATTACAAACTGACCCAATTTCTGAAGCTGCAACTGTATCTGGGTTTATCCAAAACTTCTTGGAAACCTCCAAAACGACCTCGTTTCTGGCTATATCTTTTTGGGCAACTAGTCCTAATCCTTCTGTAACAATCCCTGGTTTTACAGGGCATTTTGCAGAGACTATACCTTTGTCGGAGAGCCAACCCCAGAATTTTTTAAGCTCCGGTGGCGTGTCGGTTTCCGGTGGCCGGAAACATCTGATTGAGAGAGGATTTCTGAGAGTGGGAAAATGGGGCTTTGAGTTAAGGGTGGTTTTGAAAGGGGTGAAGAAGGAAGATTTTGATGAAGGAGTTAGAGTGAATAAAGTTGCCATTTTAGCTTACTCACCTTGAGAATAGGAAGGAAATCTAAATCCCAATCCAAAGGTTGTAGATGAGTTGATGACTAGTGTCGCCACATATTTATTCATTGATCTTGTTTGACTGATTCGATAATTTTCACGGTTTGACTTTTTCATTATTTGTAGTTTTACTTTTATTTTTACTAAATATATTTTCATTTGCAATAATAGACATACTCCGTATTAATCTGAGATATATTCAGATAAGGGTGTAAATGAGCTAATGTATTCACGAACTACTCACAAACAAGCTCAATCAATAGCCAATATAAAACTTTTGACTAGAAAAATAGTGGTTGATTTCATTTATAAATTTGTTCAAGCCTGATTATAACATGATAAACTCTTAGTGCTCGTTTGGTTCACATGGGAATTAACTTTCGATGGGAATTTATATTTCATGGGAAATTTTCTACCTTATGATTTTCCTAGGAATTAAGCTAACTTGTTTGGTTGACACTATTAGAAATTGCATTTCCAATGAAATTTAACTCACCAAGGGGGGAGGTGGTGAGTAATTTCCCATGGGTTGTAGGAATTTGTATTTTCTTTGAAATTGCTATTTCCCATGTTTAGTTTATTTCCCTCCAACCAAATACACCTTCATTTTAATACTTCCTAGAAAATTTCATTTCCAAGGAAATTATCTTCCAACCAAACAACACCTTAAAGGATCAAACTCGAACAACATTTTTAAAAGATCATTCAAGCTCGAGATGGCTCGATGCTCAAACACTAAAAGTATTCTTATCAAGCTTTAAATCTAACAAACTAAGACTCGGCTATAATATCAGCTTAGTCAAGTGAAATTTCGTTAGATTCTTTTCAATTCGTATGCAATCTAAATATTTATAATTTGATTTGATTTTAACAAAGAATAATTAACAAGTTTTTAAAATAAGTTGAAGAGGACAAGTCTTACGTGAGTACGTGACATTGTCTTCCCTACACTCACCGACTTTCTAATGCTTTGTTACGTCGTACTTGTAACCAAATCCATATTCAATCATCTTCGACTTTGGTCGCAAATTTTCAAATTATTAACATTAATACTTACAAACCGACACCCTAATCTGGATGTTGCAAACTTAAGAAATGTGGCAGTTTATTTACGCCTTTTTAGTTATTTTGTCAAGATGATAATATCAGCAAAAGAACCACTCTTACTATTAGAAATGAATTGACAATACAATAGAGCAGGGCTGGCAAATTAGATAACCGGAAAGGAATTGTGTGGTTGTTGCATGCATAATCGTGGTGAAGGCTGTACGAGCACTTGATTGGATGGTGTACATCTGCAGGAAGAAAATTGCTAGAAATAGGCACCGTAGCATTGATCTCCAGCAGTGGCTATTTATCTGGCTGGAAAGAGTGTACGTAACAGAGGATCCCTCATGTGTATTCGGAAAAAAATGATTCGAGTTGAATGCAGACATCACAAGATGAGAACTTCATCAATTGATGTATTCTTCTTTGAACATGAAGTGTTTGCCTTTGAACGACAAGATAGCTTATGTAATCTTAAGAGATAATTCAAAAGTGGGTTTCCGATCAATGGAAAAAATTTGGATTAATCTCAGTAAGACCACTCTCAATGGTGAGCAAAAAAAAATGTCCACCCACTATCTCTCTACCCACTTTCTCTCTCAACAAATCTGTTTTTCCCATGGGTAAATTTTTTTCACAATTTCTCTCCTAATGGTGAGCAAAAAAAAAAATGCTTGCCCACTACTCTCTCTCTCTTACTTTTTCAATACCCCACTATTACTTTCTCTCTCCTACACAACACTTCTTTATTTATTAATTTCATTTATATTTTAACAATATTACTCCAAATAAATAAAAAACTAGTCTAAATTTGTGTAATTTTTTTTTTTATTTGTGTCGTTTTTATCGTTAAAATAAAGAATATGGAGGATTTATGGTATTTCTGAAATTACACCAAAATATACCAAAATGCATGTCTATTTATAGAGAATTAAATTTTATGACCGTTGGTAATTTTAATTTTTTTTTTTAATAAATATTTATTTCAGAATTTGCGTTACAAAAAAATATAACTATTGCAAATTGTGGGGTCCACCAGAGCACTATTCATCTTCAAAAATGCTCAAGTCTTAGGCATTTTCAGAAATGCTCATGAGCATTTTTTAGCTTTTTCTCATTTGCTCACCATTGTAATGCATGAGCAAATTTTATGCCCACCCAAAATGCCCATGAGCAAATTTTTAGCTCACCATTGGTAGTGCTCTAACGAAGGTGGGAGATCGCTTTCTTTTTAATTGTACTGATAAAAGGGACATGTATGCCTTAATCAACCTGGGACAGCCACATATCAGACCGCTCTTCTTGTCTTCAAGCCGTGGAACCCGGGTAGTTCAATTAAAGACATCGTGTTCGACCACACAACCTTGTGGGTTCGTTTGGACGACTTGTCGTTAAACTTACGTGAGTTACGTCTTATTGAGCTATTTCTTGAGAAATTGGGACGAATTGATTGCTTAGAAGTTCTTTTCCCTTTTGCTGGCATTATTTGTTCAATTAGAGCAAAGTTGAGTATTCCTATTTTAAAGCCTTTACCTCCAGGATTCTTCCTTGTTCAAATGGATACTAAACCTAAGTGGATGAACTTTAAAGTTGAGAATGTGTTTATATTTGCTCTTCTTGTGGGAAAATTGGCCATAAGAAAATGAATTGTAGAGCATCTCCAAGATTGATTAAGGCCTCGCTTAATTGTATTGGTGATTTATGTGAAATTAGTGAAGGCCTGAGTCCTAAACTATCAAATAAGAACATTGGCCTTGACAGGATTGAGAAATTCAGGTCTTCTAGACTGAATCTCTTCAAAGCCTTTAAACCTCTTCACCAATGTAACAAAAGGAGGCATTCTACTTGCTCTCCAAGGCACTTCCCCACTTTAAGGGCAGAGCATCCGTCAAATAGTAGTCTGCACCCTCTAGTGCCCAACCAACCTGAACCAACAAAACTAAAATTTTATGCCTCTCCACCATCCATGACCTGAATACCTATTCCAAATACTGTCAACCTCGTATCAATCCTTAAATTTCATCATTTAAACAAATTCTTGCTAAGAAAACGTGAACCACCTGATCCTAGCTATCCAAAAAACCAAAAAAAATCGAGATCAAATGTTGGTGTTCTCCCGGCTTTACAACTAGAACATTCAGGTTATGAAGCCAAACTATCTTCTGGGGCCTTTGTTGTCTCGTCTCTGGTTGATTTTTCTTCTTCTACCATTATGGTCACTAGTTCGACAAGTATTATTGGTGTGGTGGATATACCTAAGTTAGAGTCTTCTAATGGTGCGGGATTTGATGAAGCACTCCCTATGGATTGTACTCCATCCTCATCGCCTCCTTATCTGGATATATTGGTGACCGATTCTCTCTCTTCTAGGCACTGTGCTAGTGTAAGAAGCTTTGCTAAGAAGGCTAAAAGTCAGTTCTGGTAAACTTATGGGTAAAGGATAAGGAAAAGTTCGAAGTTGGTTCAAGAGTCGTTGTATAACTAAACAGGCAGGCGGTAAATTGGAACCCTCTGCTCTTCAGCTTTTCAGGGGAATCAGTCAAATAAGGCAGGTGGTTTTTCTTGTTTGATGTCGTGTAAGAAGCGCAAGGGTTTCTCAGTTTCAGTTTTTACTACTTCTTCTTCTGAGGGTTCGGTGGCCCCCCGTATTGGGCCACCCGGGTCGAGATGAAAGTTGGTGCTTGGAATTGTAGGGGTTTAGGACAAGCGGACACCCCTAAAATTCCTTATATTTTGTCGTAAGTCCGCTTTTATGGTTTAGATGTAGTTTTCCTCATGGAAACTATGCTTCCTGTGCATAGTGTTGCACAAAAGTTAGCATCTTTATCGTTTTCGGGTAGTTGTGGTATAGACGCGGTAGGCCTAAGTGGTGGTTTGTTTGTCTTTTGGCTTGCTCCGTTAGGATTGGTTCCTATGTTTATATCCCAAAATGTTATCCTTTGTAAATATGTTATGAGTGATGTAACAAAATATTATATGCTTGTGTATGGTGCACCGTATATTTCTAATAGGTTGGAAGTTTGGAATACGATTTCTGAGCTCATAGATGCTTATCCAAACGTGATTCTTCTAGGCGATTTTAATCAAGTTGAATATCTTTCGGATAAAGTAGGCGGTAATGCCTTGATTCCGGGTCAGTTGGACTTTACTCAATGGCGTTTGGATTCAGATCTTGTGGATATCCCGTTTTTAGGTCCACAATTTACCTGGACTAACAATAAAATTGATTCGGATTCGATCTTGGAACGTTTGGACAGAGCTTATGCTACTCCTTCTTGGCTTACTGATCATTCGGATGCCACTGTACTTCATCAACCTATTTTATTCTCGGATCATGCTGCCATTATTTTCCGGGATTCAATAGAGGATACTGGAGTTCAACGACCTTATCGGATTGAAAATTGGTGTTTATCGACAAAGGATGTACATTCTATAGTTGACTCTGTAGTTTCAATTGTTGTTGTTGGTTCTCCGATGTTTTCCCTGTCTCGCAGGTTATCTTTCATTAGAGATCGGTTGTTAGCTTGGTGTACTTCTCATAAACGATTGTGGGATATTGATTGGAAGTCTCTAGCCCTATCTATTGGTCAGGCAGCTTCTAGCTTGCATACTCGTATAGGTCGGTGTCTTTTTATCACTACGGGAGAGAAAAAGGTTGCAGAGGCTCAAGCTACTTTTATGTTTTGGCGTCAGCGTGCGAAAATTAATTAGGACGCGACTGGAGAAAGTCACTCTCGTCTCCTTTTTTCTTTAGTTCATTCTTGTCGATGTCGTAATAAAAATTCACACTTTGAACTCCTCTAATGGTTCTTGGGTTATTGATCCTGTGGGTATTAATCAGGGGTGTTCAAAAAAACCCGACCCGGTTGTTCCGTCCCGATTACCCGATGACCCGCAAAAACCCGATGGGAAATTGACAAATTTTTCTGGTTTTTTCGGGTCGGGAACCCGTCCCGCTAAAATAGCAGTTTCGTGGGCCGGGACATGGCTAATCTCGAGTACCCGTTAAAAAGAAAAAAAAAAAAAAAAGATCAAGCAATTGAAGATGCAAGAAAATATGTTGAAAATGCTAGAACAGAAGCAGAACAAGCTAAATTAGAAGCTGAACAAGGCAAAAAAAGAGGCGGAAAGCTGTTAAGAATGACGTGGACAGAAAAATTGCTGAGAACAATGCAGTTTGGGAGAAGAAGTTTAGGCAACTTCTGGATTTTCTTGGAGCAGGAAGTTCATCGGATACTGATATACCAAAGCTAACAACACCAAGTCAGCATGCTTATAGAGAACTTGCTTTACCAGAATACATAACTTGAAAATAAACTAAAAAATAAACAAATAGAAAGCACTGGACATAACAAGCAATTAAGTTATCCTAAGTCCTAATTGATTCTCACAAATCTTAGCATTGTGATAAATGGAAGATTTATAACTTGAAATAAGATATAAACTAGGTTTTATGTACAAACTTATTTTAAAAAAAAAAAATCCGGGTACCTGGGACGGGACACGGGCCGACTTATTAACTACCCGAAGATCCAGGTACCCGGATTTTCGGGTACCCGAATATCCGGGTACCCAGATATGAACACCCCTAGTATTAAGTCAATGGTGCTTTCGTTTTACAAGGATTTGTATACCATTCAGGATTCCTCTCCGGTATCAGAGTCTTCTTGGTGGGATTAGATTCATCTTCCTTCTCTTTCTTTAGACCAGCAAAAAGAGTTGTTAATCCCCTTTTCAGCTCTGCAAATTAAGGAGGCCATGTTTGGTATTGATGACAACAAACCTCCAGGTCCGGATGGTTTCTTTTCTGCTTTTTTCAAAGTTCATTGGTCGTTGGTCAATCCTTTTGTAGTTGGCGTAGTTCAGTACTTCCTTACTCATGGCTATATGTTAAAGGAGTGGAACCGTACTTTCTTGACTCTGCTTCCTAAGGTTGATAGCCCAGAGCTTGTCTCGCAATTTCGTCCTATTAGCCTTTGTAATGTACTTTACAAGTGCATCGCCAAATGTATTACTGGTCGGCTCCGTCCTCTTCTACCTTCTTTGGTTTCTGATTACCAGAATGCTTTTGCTCCAGGACGTCTTACGTCAGACTATGCTCTAATTGCCCATGACGTTTTCTCCTTCATGAATGCTTTAAGGGTGAAGAAATAGTTCTATGCTACTCTGAAATTAGACATGAATAAGGCCTATAATCGGCTTCGCTGGGATTTGTTACTCCATGTCTTACAGGTCTATGGCTTCCCTCCGTACTGGATTCATATTATTCATCAATGTGTCTATAGTCTCTTATCAAGTGTTGGTCAATGGGGATCCGTCTTCCACCTATTTCCCACAATGTGGTCTTCGGCAAGGTGATCCGCTTTCTTCCTATCTATTTGTGCTCTGTATGGAGGTTCTTTTTACCATGTTACGCAGTACGGAGGAGCATTCGTTATTCAAAGGCATTTGTATTTCGTGAGGAGCGCCTTCTATTCCGTCTGCTTGTGATAATCTGATGGCCCTTCTTTCGGATTTTTGCGGTTTGTCTGGTCAAATGATTAACTTGCAGAAATCCTTTGTTAAATTTAGTCGGAATATTCCTTCAGATTATCGAGATTATCTAGCTCGTAGTTTGCGGCTTCAAAGTCGGGATTCTCTAGGTTGCTACTTGGGCTTGTCGGTTGACTTGGGGAAGAGTAAGGTTTCAGAGTTTCGCTTCCTGGTGGATAAAATGTCAAAGCGTCTTTCTGATTACGCCTCCCTTCGGCTTTCTTCTGCGGCTATGTTGGTGATTATCAATTCAGTTATCGTTGCTTCGTTCAACCATATTTTGTCCGTGTTTCAAATTCCTTCATCGATCTGTCAGCATGTTGATCGAATGCTTGCTCGTTTCTGGTGGCGAACCTCTTCCTCGTCCCGGGGGATATCTCTTCGCTCTTCTCTCTACTTCATCTTCCTAAGGGTTTGGGCGGATTAGGGCTTCGTAGTTTGCAGAGTTGTAACTCGGCCCTACTTGCTAAGCAAAGTTGGCGCATATTTTGGCATCCTCAGCTTCTAGTTTCACGTGTGTTGTCGGCGAAATACTCTTCCCTTCAGTCCTTCTAGTCTCCTCGGATTTCGCGGCCTTCGTGGGGTTGTAGAAGTCTTCTGGCTAGTATGTCCACTTTAACTCAAGGGATTGCTTGGAAAGTAGGTTCGGGAACTCAAGTTCGTCTCCTCGAGGATGCATGTTTGTTTGGCCCCTTGGGGGCATGTTTCTTTCAAATCGGGCTTGAGTGAGTCGGAGGTTCCGACTCATGTTTCTTCTATCATTGATCCGCGTTCTTACGCGTGGGATACCTCTAAGGTTCATCGGCTCTTTGACAATATTACGGCTTTGCGTATTTTGTCTGCTGACTGCCCTCAGAAACTGATGGACGATTTTGTTTATTGGAAGTTTACTCGTGATGGTCAGTTTTCCACTAAATCGGCTTATGCAATGCTGATTCGCCAATCTATGGTGTTTGTGCCTAATGATCTGATACCGGCTTCGTGGTGGAAGCATTTTTGGGGAATGCCGATTATGTCTAAGTTAAGGATGTTTTGCTGGAAAATGCTTCATGATGCTTTACCTCTTTCCGCTACTTTGCATTCCCGGGGTCTTCCAGTAAATCTTGTCTGTGTCCTCTATCATGCTCACTTGGAGACGACTTCGCATCTATTTCGGGATTGTTTGGTTATTTCTCCTCTCTTGACCACTGGTCCCTTGGCACTCCAGCGTCCTTTGTCTATACACTCGTTTACTCAGTGGTTCATAGAGCTGGTCTCTGCTTATGGAAATTCTAGGAATTGGCATAGTCTAGCCATTGTGGTCTCTCTTTTGTGGGCGATTTGGCTTACTCGTAATCAAGTTATTTTTAATCAAGCAGTCTGGTCTCATGCTTCAGTTCTTCATATTTCTGAGAAGTGGACATTGCGTTGTTTGGAAGCTGCTAAGCTCTCTAGCTCTGTTTCGTGTTCTCGATGGCGTCAGTCTCCTTATCCTTCTCCTGTTACTTTTGGGTGTTTACATGGTTGATATTCCAGTCTCGCAGATTGTTGTATTGTCCTTGATGGTGCTTGGAATGGTCGCGATCATACTGCGGGAGCAGGTTGGATTTTCATGGAGAAGCTTTCCCTTACTGTTTTGGGTGGTGGAGCTCATGCCTGTCGGACTTCATCAGCTTTACAGGCGGAATCACAGGCTTGCTTCTAGGCTCCTCAGGCTGTTAGGCGAAAGGGTTTCTTGTGTCCCCTACTCTACATGGACAACACAGCTCTAGTTTCCATGCTATGTCATTCCTGCTCGGATGATATTTCTTGTGTTTGGCTGTTGGGGGCTATTAGAGACATTCTATTACAATTCGATTCATGCTGGATTCGTAAGGTCCCTCGTCTTTGGATTGCTCGTGCTCACTGGTTGGCTGTTCGTGCTCGTCAATGTCGTTTCCTTTTCTGGTCCTTTTAATTGTTATTCAGTTTGTTTTTTAGCTTCCTTAGTCGTCTTGTGTTTTCTTGTTTTAGTCAGTTCTTTAGCCCTCTTCTGCTATTTCGTTATATAAATTCTTTGTAAAAAAAAAAAGAAAAAAAAAATTCTTAAGAGAGAATTAAAGTGTGCTGTACTGAGGTGATTTGTGAGTTAAGGTGAGGTCACACCTTGCCTTGTACTGCATTCTTTGGTAACCAGTATTCACAATACAAGTTGAAGGTTGAATATGAGCAGAGCTGCAACTCGATCCTTGAGTTGTCATCAAATCAAATTTTTTAATTATTAAAAAAAAAAAAAAAAAAAAAAAAGTAAAAAAAGAGGGAGCCAATTTAAAATTCACGCATCTGCTAATGTACACTGACTACAATATCAGCTTAATCAGCTTGAGGAACAGAGAACATTAAATCAAGAAGATATTAATACATAGAAGCTTTAGTTGGAAGATTAATGCTAGCTAGTCATTTATGTAGTAATAGATAGATAAAATCATCTAATTAGCAATATGAGTAGCATTAGTTGCAAATTGAATTCATCTTATAAAGTGTATAATAAAAAGTCACAAGGCTATTCTATGATCTGATGTCAATCCAAATTCACATTCACCTTGAAGAATACAAAATAACATATCAATGATTTGGGAGGATATAAGCTTTGCTAGCTAATGCTAGATAACTACCATGCTAGTATAATTTTTCCGGGTAAACAGCAGAAAGTACATTTTTGAAAGTATGTTCATCAGAAGCACAGGAGTACAGGACAAAATAGAGCTGCAAGAAGAGCTAAGCCAACTTTCACCCCTACTTTAACCAGTTCTCTGTTATTCAACAGTGATTTGGTTATTCAACAGTAATTTGGTATCAGAGAATGTTCACTCCCACTATCTCAAAGGAAAGTCTAATCTTCTTTCAGGATGGAACTGGAGTATGTTTGGTTGTCAATGGGGCAGAGTGCCTCTAACCCAATGTTGGCAGATCTTTCCCATGCCCTTACCCCTTCATATCCTCTATTGACGGTTATTAGTCTTTAGTAACTTCAAGTATCTAGCATACTTAACCTTCACCATTAATTTGCATATCAGCTTTAGGGTTAGCATCAAAGACTCCTGGTGCCATAATGAAAACAAAGCACGACTAAAAGAGTGCTATGCCCTCCAGTCCTCCACCATATCATGGGTTATCAATGAACTCATCTATATCAATCAATCAAGAATCACTTGTAACCTCAGGAAGCATCGACACATACTACATATATCTTTGGCATGAACTCCTTCCATCTCAGAAAGACACCGCCAGTCTCTCCTGTTATTACATTGAAGGAACTTCGATATAGAATGCCTTTCTGAGAAAGTAAATCACCCACTATTGACTGACAGGTTTGATAAGTGCCATTGGAATGACAAATTAATGAGATAACTCTCATAAATAACACTGGGGGTGTCTACCATTCCAAGAATTAGAAAGGCAGGAAATAGTGATGATTAATAGACAAATACAACTTCCTATAGCTCATCATCAATGAATCTCAGACTTCTCACAAAGGAACAGCTGCTACGAGCAGACGAGAGACTTTAAGGCACAGAACTAGCTTCATACACAGATAAACACACGACATACCATTGAGGTAATCAAGTATTGACCCTAGCTACAATCCCCATATGGCAATGTTACATAAGTGAAGTGAATACAGTTGAAGCCATGTAAAACCTTGTCTCAAAATGTTAAGCTTAACAAGCAGCTCATAGAAATTGTAGTTAGAGGGTGAATGTTGGTTGATTATAATGATACTTGAACATGCGATCAATTCAACAGACCGGCATATGATTAATTTAACAAGGCATGTCTAAGTCTCCTAGAGGCACACAGGGTAGTTCGCTAAGCTCTTATAAAGGCCCCTAAAATATATGGTTGAGGTTCAGCCTTTTCTCATAAAGGCAAGATACAAAGGCACCGGAAGATTAGTATTTATGTAGCCTAATTGTTAAGCAAATAAGTCATAATAACCGAACATGATCGATCATAAGTATACACATACCATTCGTATTTCGCCATCCAAAGGTTCAATTTTGCAACAGTTCGATCAAAAAAGCAGCAAATAATCAAGTAAGCAAAACATATTGCATCAAAACACAGAATTTCAACTAATCCAAATAAAAAGAGGCGGGCAATCCGCCATATACATCAATTTTCGCAGTAGTTTCATGAATAATCACTGTCCACAAAACTGGACATCAAAATGTATTCTTCTTCACATGTCAAAATTATTAATTTAGCACCAAATCAAACTCTACAAAGTAGAAATATTTGATGCCACGTGATTGTATAACGCACAATTTCTTAAATTTTAACTTAATTTACCTCTATAACAGAAATTGCTTTCCTCCATTGTAATTAGAAACAAAATTCCCAATTTTGGCTACCAAAAAATTAGCAAAACCTCTAACACTAATTCTCCTTCTGAACCTCAATCTCTGCTCTCCCCTCGACCGCCTTCGAATCGGAACCTTGCTCGTCGCTCTTCGCCGCCGCCTCACGGTCCATTTCTTGCTTAACCTCCTCCTCAGCCGCTTTCTCCGCCCTCAAAATAGGTTCATAATAATCCGAATGAGCTATCATACAATTCTTCAAATTCCCAGTAACTTCAAAGCATTTCTCAACAATATCTTCCTGATTCTTCTCCGCATCTTCTACACACTTCTCCCAAGCTACAAACTCATCCTTACAACCTCCCCCTTTCATGAACAAGCAAAACCCACACTCCCCTTCTTCTTCCTCTTCTTCTTCTCCGCCATTCTCTCTCTCCTTTTCATCTAGATTGCTGGGTTGATCAGAGATTTCTGGGGTTTGATCTTCAAGGATTTTGGGATCTGGGTTTTGACTTTCGGAAGAATTGGGATCTGGGTTTTGCGGAATTGAGGGAGATGAGGACATGTTTGGAGCAGCGGGAGAATTGGGTGTAGTGGGGCTAGGGTTTTGAGATGAAGATAAAGCTGCTCCCATGGCTGAATTTGGGGGATTTTATAATAAAGAAAAACCCTTGCTAAACCCAGAACAAGAGGGAAATTGTTTGATGTGTGACTTTTCATTTTTCTGAGTATTGAATTTAATTATTTAAAGATCCACAAATAAAATTCTAAAATTTAATGTCTTGGGGAAAAAGTACCACGAGAAGTATGACCAAGTCATATACTCGCTCTGTCCACTAGTATCTGTAACATTTGTTATGAATGGATGCTCTCTATATGTGCAATAAATTTTTTTTCTTTCCTCTTTTAGTAAATTTTAAAGAATAAAAATATCACCTTACTCTTACTTTTATTTTTTAACTTTGTTTAACATCTTTTAATTACACTCAATTTTCTACCTTTTTCCCACTCAGTTTAACCCATCCAAAAACAAAAAAAATAAGGGACCACTTCTTTCCCTCCTTTTTCCCACTTAATTAAACCCACCCAAATTTAATTAAACTCCACTAAAAGTTTTGCCTAAGAGTCCGCAAAAAGGACGTTTGGTGCAGATAATCGTGGGCGGAGGGAGCATCACAAATATAAATTTTGTTTTTTTTTTTTTTTTTGGTTTTTTTTTTAAGATAAATTTGTAAGGAATATCTGGTTTTTTAAAATTGCAATTGTTCAATATTCATAAACTAAATTTGAAGCACATTTTACTACTCCCTCTATTTCTTTTGGTTAGTTACACTTTGACTAAATTTCTATTAGAAAAATATTCAAAATGTAAGCAATAATTAGAAAGGAGGGAGTAATATATTTTGTCTGAAAAAATAACGAGTGTTGTTATGAAAATGTTGAATTCGTCTCTATTCCATTCATTCCTTAAAGTTTGACTCACTTTGTATTTGCACGGTCTCCAATGAACATCTTTGACCCTAATAATTTCGGCTATGTATAAGTAAAATTTTTAAAAAGTTGATATTTAAAAATTTTGTCATAAGGGAAATCTAATAAGATCAAACTTGTTAATTTATTTTGATTACATAATCATAGAATATGGTCAAAGTTATTTTATTTTGACCATATAAGTGATTCGAACTTTCAAAAATAGAGGTATTATATACTTTCATTGTTCAAAGTTCAATAATACAAATATATGTACAAGTAATTTAAGATACTAATATCAAGATGTGTATTAACAAATATATTAGTCAAATTGTTGCAACTTTAAGAAATATCCAGAGTAGGAAATATAAACCATGTTTTTCTACATCTTATGCCCCAATTGTGAAAACAAATGACTTTATCATTTGTCATGTCATCATTATTTGTAATACTAGTTAAGTCTGTGTGTTGCCCTAATTGCTTGTAATGTATTTGTTTAACTAATGTTGTTTTCTTGTCACTAGTAAGAAATACAAAGTATTAACTCTAATTGAAAATTTTAAATCTATCCATGCAGAAAAAAATACTTTAGACATAAAATCTTGCTTCATTTACATTCCGTTCATTTTATAAAAATTACGTAGCATTGTCACCTAGGTGGAGGCATCTTTGAATTCCGCCCCCATCTAGGTGGAGGTGAGATTCCAGCAAGATGTTTAAAATAGCAAAAGTATAGAGAATGCTTTTAGGGTTTAATTTTTCTGTATATTACTTTGTAGAAGATTGATACATTTATACAGAAAAAACAGAGAAAAATAAGGAAACTATTATACAGGATATATACGCCTAACATAATTAGTCATATTCTGTTCCTATAATTAAGGAGCTAAATATGACTATTTCCTACACTCCCCCTCAAGTTGGGCACTCGGATTCCCAATGCCCAACTTGTGCAAAGTATTACTGAAGGCTTCAGTACTGACAGCTTTAGTTAGGATATCTGCCAATTGATCCTTTGATCGAACAAATGGAAGTTTGACGATCTTATCTTCTAACTTGTCTTTGATGAAGTGTCGATCAATCTCAACATGTTTTGTTTTGTCATGCTGAACAGGATTTCCAGAAATACTTATTGCTACCTTGTTGTCACAAAATAATTCACAGGCTGTTTTCTGAGGAAAACCGAGCTCATTTAACAGTTTTCTAATCCACAGGATTTCAGTTATCCCTTTCACAATTCCTCTGAACTCAGCTTCTGCACTTGACAAGGCTACTACCTTTTTCTTTTATCTTCTCCAAGTGACAAGATTCCCTCCTACCAAGGTGAAGTATCCAAAAGTGGATTTCCTCCCATCTCGGTCCCCGGCCCAATCTGCATCGGTGTAAGCAATTATATCGAGGCTATCATTTTTGCCAAAATAAATCCCGGTGCTGATTGTACCCTTTAGATACCTCGGGATCCTCATTACGGCTGTCATGTGATGTATTTGAGGGAGATGCATGAATCTACTCACTACCCCTACTGTATATGCGATATCTGGTCTTGTGTGGGCTAGATAGATGGGTTTTCCTACAATCTTCTGATATTGTTCCCTATTGGTTGCCTTTGCCCCTTCTACGATCTGAAGACCATGATTTGCTACAATTGGAGTGTCAGCCGGCTTACATCCTAACATTCCAGTTCAGCTAAAAGATCGAGAATATACTTTCGTTGATGAATAAAAATCCCTTGCTCAGATCTTAGGACTTCTATACCAAGAAAGTATCTCAAGTTTCCTAGGTCTTTCATCTCGAATTCTTGAAACAAATTCCCCTTTAAGGCAACAATTTCTTCCTCATCATCTCCGGTGATGATCATATCATCTACATATATGATTAGACAGGTGATTTTCTGTTTTGCCCTTTTTATGAATAAAGTGTGATCAGAATTACTCTGTCTGTATCCGAACTTCTTCATAGCCTTAGTAAACCTTCTAAACCAAGCTCTTGGGAAAATGTTTTAAACCATACAGGGCCTTCTTCAACTTGCATCCTTCTCCATCCTCAAAATCATGAGAATATCCTGGGGGGGCTTCCATATAGACTTCTTCTTCAATGCTTCCATGAAGAAAGGCATTTTTGACATCAAACTGATACAAGGGCCAATCTTTATTTGCTGCTGCAGAGAACAACACTCGTATCGTATCTATCTTGGCTACCGGGGAAAAAGTCTCTGAATAATCGATCCCATAAGTCTGAGTGTAACCCTTGGCCACCGATCTTTCTTTGTATCTTTCAATAGTTCCATCTGCTCGGTGCTTAATGGAGAATACCCATCTACATCCCACCTTCTTCTTTCCTTTGGGTAGGATACATTTTTCCCATGTCTGGTTCTTTTTCAAGGCAACATACTCATCTTCCATAGCTTGTCTCCACTTCTCATTTTCAAGAGCTTCTTCCACGGTTTTGGGAATGGTTGTTGAGTATAGGGAGGCGGTGAAGGCAACAGTTGTGTTAGACAAGTTTTCATTGTTGATCCTTTCTATGGGGTATTTAGACCGTTGGTCTTCATATTCCGGGTCATATCTTTTGGGAGGAACATCTCTCGTGCTTCTGGGAGGTAACTCATATCTGTTTAGACAATTATCACTAGGAATAGATACAGAGTCAGTAGGAACAGTACATGATTCATGGGTTTCAGAGTTTACCTCAACTGATATTGACTCAGGGTGCTTAGGGGTCGCCATTGGAGTGGATTGAAGAGAAGGAGCTGATACTGATGTTAAGTGTCAACATCGGTGGTATTTCCTACTTGTGTTGGAGGATCATGGTCCATCATTTCTGGATATAGTAACCAGCTAAGGTCATCATTCGTAGTCTCCCCCTGAGGACCAGGTTGGGTATAGTAATAGGAGTGTTCAAAAAACTCACAGTCAAGAGTGGTGTAGATTTTATTTTGAATGGGATCATAGCATCGGTACCCTTTTTTATTAACCCCATACCCAATAAAAACGCATTTAATGGCTCGCGGTTCGAGTTTATTTCTAACCCTTTTTGGAAGATGAACATAGACAACACATCCGAACACCCGAGGAGGTAGAGAATGATAGGATGGAATGGAAACATGGGAAGAAAGAGTATCAAGAGGAGTTTGGTAGGCAAGAGGTTTGGTAGGTGGTCGGTTGGTTAAATATATGGCTGTGGCAATAACTTCTGGCCAAAAATGGACAGGAACATGGGATTCTAACATAATGGCTCTAGTAATTTCAAGAAGAGTTTAGTTTTTCCGTTCAGCTACCCCGTTTTGTTGGGGAGTATCCCAGCAGGTAGTCTGGTGAATAAGGCCATGATCAGAAGTAAACTGTTTCATATCCAGGGTTATGTATTTTCCCCCGTTATTAGATCGGAGAATTTGGGGTTGGGCATCAAATTGAGTACAGATCATGTTGTAGAAATTTATAAACACATCATACACTTCAGATTTATTTTTTAGAAAATAAACCCAACTCATACGGGTGCAATCATCCACAAACAAAACAAAATAAGAATAGTTATGAAAGGCAAATTCAGGTGCAGGACCCTAGACATCAGAATGAATTAAAGTAAACGGTCTAGCAGCATGAGTCAAACTAGGAGAATAAGAGTGTTTATGGCTTTTTGCAAGTACACATGCTTCACAATCCAAAATAAAATCAATGTCCTTAAAAGAGGGAAATAATCGTTTAAGATAACTAAAGATGGATGACCTAGCCGTCGGTGCCACATCCAGATCTGATATTCCGGTGACCCATGAGCAAGCAAAGCGTTACCCTGTTGAGTCGCCTCATCCACATAGTATAGGCCTCCTCGTTCAATACCACGACCAATGATCCGCCCCGTCTGAGCATCCTGTACAATACAATCAGAAGAAGTCATTAGAGTTGTACAGTTTAGTTCCTTGGTTAATTGACTAACAGATAAGAGTTTGTGAGTAAGACTCGGAATTAAAAGACAATTTTTTAAATGAATTTCTGATGTAATATCTACATCTCCGGCCTGAGTAATTGGAATAAATTCCCCATTTGCAGTCTGAATCTTAGTACGGGTAGTGGATTTGGAGGAATGAAATTCGGATGGGTCGTAGGACATAGTGTCTGTGGACCACAGTCAAAAACCCAAGTGGATTTATTGCACATGAGGCCCAAACCGTGAGTTGTATGAAGGGAAGAAGTGTATTGATCTTTAGTGGGCTGGGCTTCTGATTTACAAAGGGAAATATGAGAAGCTTTAGTGGGCTAGGCGTCTGGTTTAGAAGGGGAAGTACAAGGTGTTTGAGGGTTTTCAATTTTTGTTTTGTAGGTTTCATTTGTTGCCTCACAGAAATTTCTAGAGGAAGATTCCTCTAGAAACCTCCCATTTCCTCTTTCCGTCAATTCCTCTGTGTTCAGCCATGTTCACTAGAAAATCCGGTGAACCCATTCTTGCTACTCGTACCTGTTCGCTTGTCAGTGACGGTAGTAGATGGGTCCTCACTGGTATTGGTCGGTTCACCTTCTCTGATGGCGACATTAGCCTTGCCGCCGGTCTTTGTCACCTTGGTGGCGGCTTTGCGCTGTCTTAGGTTCTCCCACCATTCTGGGTAGCTGATGAGCTTAAAACACCCTTCCTTGGTGTGTTTTGTTCCCCCGCAATGACTGCATTTTAGGTGGGTTTTATCCTCTCGCTGGGATGAGGAATCTGAACGGCGTTGAGCGACAAGACCACTTCCAATCTCTGAGGGACCTCGTCCCAGTGATGAGTCGCCGGTCATTATACCGCGACAAGCAATTTCTCGTCTGATAGAGGCGTATGCGGCATCAATGGTTGGAAGGGGATCTAAATACAGAATATCTCGTTTTTCCTTGTCAAGTGAGTCATTCACACCGGCCAAATTGATACAACCTCTGTCGTTGTATAAACGAGTTAAACAATGTGATGTCCTCTGCGCATTTCATCGGGTTAGGCATTCGTCTATCAATTTCTTTCCAGAGGGTATTTAATTTGCTAAAATACACCTTTATAGTGTCAGTCCCTTGTTTCATAGAAGCAGCCTTCGAATTCAGATCATAGATCTGCAGTTCATCTCTACCACTACTGAGAAAAGTCTCAATACCTTTCCATAAGTCTCGGGAAGTTTTATAGTCCAAGAATTGGTTTACAAGGTCTCCGTCAATATTCTCGATGATCCATGAAAGGACCATCGAGTCTCTTTGAGCCCATTGCTGGTACTCTAGATCGTCTGATGAAACGAGGTTGGCAATGATGTGATTGAGCCTTCCCCGGCCACCAATCGCTATCTGCATCAGTTTACACCATTTGGTGTAATTGGTGAAATTCAGTTTTTCAGCGACACGCACTGTTTGTGAGGTCCCTGTTTCGGTGTTGGTTGAATTTTTGTTGAATTTTTGAAACATTTGAAACAGTTGTTCCATATGTTCCATAGAAATAAGTTGGTTGGTATTTTCCGGTGGTTCTTCCATCACAGGTAAGTTATGGTAGATGATGAGCACCAGAAAAAAAAAACGATCTCTCGAGGATCGACCCTATGGCTCTGATACCATGTTTAAAATGGCAAAAGTATAGAGAATGCTTTTAGGGTTTAATTTTTCTGTATATTACTTTGTAGAAGATTGATACGATTATACAGAAAAAACAGAGAAAAATAAGGAAACTATTATACAGGATATATACGCCTAACATAATTTGTCATATTCTGTTCCTATAATTAAGGAGCTAAATATGACTATTTCCTACACAAGACACTGCCATGTTTCGGGGTTTACAAATCTTATCCTACGTAGTTTAGAAATGAAGAACCAAAAAGGAATAGGCCAACTGCTGGGAAATAGGTGTTAAGATATATATGTATATATATTCTGTTACTGTAATTTAGCTAAGCATATATTTAGATTGATATGATTGTAATTAGTTCCTAAATATGTGCCTTGTATTATGGCTAGCAACATGCGGCTATCTTGTATATATTGGGAAGTCAGGGAATGAAATCCCTTGAGGAAAATATTCCACAAACTCTTTCATGGTATCAGTTGCCTAGGGCACGATTTCCTTAACAATTTCTTAACAATAGGCAGCAGAAGTTGCACCAAAAAAAACTGAGGATAAGTAATTTTTGTCAATACAATAATTGTTTGTTTATATTTTCAAATTAATCAACGTTTCATTGCAGTATTACAGCTGATGAACAGCTTTAAAACACAGCATAATAATAAAAAATAAAAAAAAATATTTCCTGTCCTGAACAAGTGCTTCTGTCACGAGCCTCTACCCGAGCACCAGAATGGAAGCAATAGGTTCTTGGAACTATGATGTTTGCGCTAGCTGTGTATAAGACCAGCATGCTTCCGGTAACTTAAGCCGAGTAGAGGAATGCCACATTTCATGTTTTTGTTCCTTGACAATGTCGTTGTTGTCCCCCCCGCCAGCCCCTAGTCTGCAATTGATCAGTTTTGGAAGCCAAATGATTCCAGATATCTCAAATTGACCTCAATGCAATTCATCATCTAGTGATATACATCACACTTGACGGAATTCTGATATTGCCTAATCATCCTTCTCATCATCATCATCTTCATCAGTGTCATCAGCTTTATGTTTATCATGGTAATTGAACGGCAGTGGAACAGACCTGAAAGCTCTAAATTTACCCACATTGTTTACGTGCTCATTTTCCAACCTGACAGCAAAAATATTGCATCTCAGACAGATCACACGCAGACGACAAAGTCTCCCATTATAATCAGTCTCTACTGTTCTCACTACTTAGAGCTATCAGTATACATATGAAAGGGAGAATAAATGCAGCACATATACCTAAAAAAGTTCCAGATGCCACGACGAATTATTTCCAGACAAGAAATTGTGGTTGAAATTGCTGTTTTTTGCAGACCAGGGACATTAAACTCTAAAACAAGCTGAAGCCAAGCAGCTCTTAGAAGAACATTGTTGACCTGCAAAATTAACATTGTCAAAGTATTGAGCTATGCGAAAACTGCATACATTGAAAGAGACTGACAATAAAATTTAAGCCAGTTACCATAGCAACGTAGTATACACTTTTGTGTGAAACCAGTAATCTGTCCCTCAAAAAAAAGTTCTTGGAATTCTGGCGCATCAGCCCCCAGTCAACCACAATATCCCAGTATGTATTATATCCCACTGCCATAGCTGAGGTTACTAGGGCCATCACCAACCAAGGTGTTCCGCTCTTGAGTTCATAAACCGTTCTTATAACCACAGCAACTATTGCCATAAGATACTTCAGTGCATTGTATCCATGTATAGAATCTTTCTCTTGAACCAATCTACGAAGACACTACACACAAAGCACAAAAAAACTGTCCGTAACTCTTTTTTTTTATTGACACGGTAAGATACAGGGGCCCTCCTATCTCAGGAAGGGGGGTGAGATCGAACCCTCGCTAATCAGTAACTCAGTATATTAATTAAACAAGGTTAAATATTGAGAAACTATGTAAACTGAAGAATTTCAGGGTGAAAAATGCAGTAAAGTAATAACCAATGCTAGATTTAGCTCCAAAAATTAATTATACTAAAGGAAAATGCACCTGGAAACAACGGATCCAGTATGGTATGATTGCGATTACAAAATAGAAAGCATTGTATACTCCATACTTGTGGCACTTGGATTGTCCCTGAGGAAAATCTTGTCGGCTGTAGTAGCATATGTAGAACTCGATACTCCTTATTGCCGATATCTGGTATCAAAAGAATTAGGAAAAAAAAACACTCAGCAATGCATGACCAAGGATGTGTTTCCAGCAGTTAATTTCTTTAGTACTCAGGAAAGTAAAAGACCTGGCTGGTTAGCTGATCTGCCAAGAAAAAGTCTGCTAGTGTAACCTAAATAGAAAGAATGACAAGTTGATGAAAATGACCAAAAATAACTCCCATTTAAAATGCATCTGGGTTTTTTACAGTAGTACCTCATAAAAGGGAGCACAGATGCAGCGACATAGACATTTGATCAGAAAAAATCGGCTTGAGCGAAATATGATGTTGAAAGGACAGAAGGTGACAACAAGAAACACCTGTAACAAAAATTTCACAGCATTTGATTAGTGAAAGTCCAACTTTCTTTCTTTCATGATAAAATAGTTTTTCTCTGATGAACTGTGTTCAGAATGAGGAGAAAATACATTTGAGTTCGTTCACTTACCAAAAGCACTACTAGGGGGATCAACTTGGCATAATTCTTGCTGTCACTCTCTGCCAAGCCAATAAATATGTTAGAATTTGCTAAGAAGCCAGCAAGAGCAAGAACTGCAAGACCATTGCTGAGAAGGAACACTTCTCGATAACCCACATCCGTTCCCTGCTTGAAATTGAATATAAATGGATAATTGACTCGATAGCGTTTCCAGACGTATATGTCTCCCGCATACATGAACATATGCAGGATTATATACAAAAATAAGCTGCAATGGAGATGATTTTAAAGTAAGGTTGCAGCAAGTGGAACAAAAGGCATAAATTTGTACCAAAATTTAAATTATCTTTCAAACGATCTAGCTTACCTGTAAAGTCCAAACATATTATTCAAGTAATTGGAGCCTTCTTGTCCTTTCTCCATAATTTTTCTTGCCCGCATCATAAGAGTAATGGCAAGTACAAGTGCGATAGTGCATCCAAAAAAGAATCCTAAAATAAACAACAGATGCACCAGAACACATTATCTATTATGTCATGCTATAATAAGTAAGATAATACACAAGTATGGGTGTTGCTGCTACACACCTGAAAGAAAGGTTACTCTGTGCTTTTCTCTTCTTTTTATTGGTCTCAGAGGCTTCATGCCTTCCCTTCGATTTGCATTAAAGAAGTGTTTTATAAATAAGTGTTCTAGATCCTCCATGAGTTTTGTAACCTGTATTAGCAACACAATGAATAAGTGAATCCTGAAGGGGGATATCTGCAGTCCCATTCTCTGAAAGAAGTACATATGCTTCTCTACTGAAGATTTCATGTACACTTGGAGAAGTACATTGATAATTATTTTGTCGCAGATAAACTACATAATCTAAGAATACCTATGGGAGAATAACTAGATTACCTCATCACAGTTTCCCAGGTAAGACTTGTCCACGATTTTCATGTATGATCGAGCTGCAGACCTTGAGGTGGTCTGAGATCAGGAACAGTATCAGTAAACAATGATGTTTTATCAATTTACCTAGTTTCCTAGTAGTTCCTGACACAGGATAAGCATGACATGTAAATACATAAAGCTTTTTGATGCCTCATAGAAAGCCCTCTGCCCTTACCTTCTCATACTTCTTCATGATCTTGGCAAATGCTGAGAGGTTCATAAAGCTGACAAAAAACAGAAAATAATGAGCAATTGAATGTAAACATATTACTAACTGGTCACTGAGTTGGATGCATACTGAAGTCAATAGTTTCCTAAACATGAAAGTTGCCACAGTTTTCTACCTGTAATTTCTTAGAAGCCGAAGTTCTTGGTAAAATTCTGTAAAGGCAGTTTTCAGTCGCTCTTCAACTTGTTTCAACTCCTCTTTGCTAAAACTCAACTCTTTATCATTGGAATCTTGCAGAAGACCTCGCATCATTGATATTGGACCTTGAAGTGTATTATTAATCTTGACATGATTAAGGACCTTCAAGAGATCTGATCCATTATTAGTCGGACTTACAATTTCCCTGCTGCCACCAGTTTCACTTGAAGACGGTGCTTCTGCTACATAGTATAAATTTCACAGGAATGTATTCCAAACCAGAACCATTAGTCCATTACAACATGAACCATGAATGCTTTTGTGTCAAGTAAAATAAACAAGCCAGCATATGTTACCTTGAGTACTGGCTCTTAAGGGTTCCATAGGAACTTCTGGATCAGACCTCTTAACACCTGGGTTTTGTACCTTAATTCGCAATGCAATATAAGCATCCATTTGCTTATTCAACTCAGCTGCATCTCTTACAACTTCATCCACCTTATCTTGATAGAATGCATTGACCTTGTTGAGCTCCTCGTCAAGTTTCTTGAAGAACTTGACCTCATCCTCTCTACCTGTATCTTCAGTTGGAAAGAGAAGCCTAGTCCTGTAGAATGTCCTGTTACTTTCCCCTAAATAGGGACTGACCTTAATCGCTTGGTCCTCAATATCCCCTGTACTTCGCTGATTACTGAGCTCTATGCCTGACCCTCTAAAGGGGCTGTACATTGAGAACCTCTGCTGTAAGGCTCTCATAGGTGTTTGTGGCGTTCTAGGGACTCGAGACTGACGGATTTCCCGTAATATCTTCTTTAAGCCATTGTAATCCATGTACGCCTCTACCCACTCGGGCACCATTTGCTGCTTGTACTCTTTTCCAAACTTCATTTTGGCAATGTATCTTCCGTAGCACCTCCTTCAAGGCTAAATTTATCTTCTGACCACTTTTCCTGTGAATCAGATTATTGAAAAGAAAAACAAGCCTTAGTTTAGTTTTGCCACATGTTGCTGCCAAAGAATGAAATGTAACTAAACAAACAATGCAATATATATACAAACTTCAATAAGCAAGAAAAGCAGAGGACCTATGACATGAATGTAACCGAGACCAGATTTATTAAATGATTCAGAAGAAAAAAATTAATCAAGGTACTGGGCGATGATGGCACGATCACTTCTAGAGCTATTCTAGCATACAAGAAGATAAAACAAAGATAAAAATAATTGAATTCTTAAGCTATCTAACATGTAAGGTGAAGGGAAGTAAGCATTTTGTAGAGAATATTCTCAAAGCCATAATTATTGAAATTGACAAGTACTCTAAATTTTATGTCTTAAGCAACTAGAATAAGATCATGACATGCTTATTTTTTTTATAATCAAATGCTGATAACTTGGGTTTAACGCATTTAACATATAACATTGCTGATTTTAGCTGTCATAAATTCATTCTATGCTTGCAAACCCATCAACAATGACGCCAACGAGTACGATGACCACAACTACAGTCACCACGTTGTACCATACCCTTTTGACCTCACGCCTATGTGATCCTAACTGAAATTACCCAAATTGACTCGAAATCACTAACCGGCTAATTGACCTCTATGTCTGTCAACTCAACCCGAACACCTGATTTGATAGCTCTAAATTCGAACACAACCTTATCGTTAGTATTGATTGAAAACATTGCAAAAGTACAAATACATATTTCAATCCTTCTAGTTTAAAGCAAAATGTATGACTAAAAAAAACTTAACCAAATATATCACAAGGCAATCATGACTTACTCTAGAAGCTTAGTAGCTTACTCATAATTATATGCATAAAATTACTTAACAGAAGATAAAATTACCAATATTCTAGAAAATTAAGCTTTAAGCTAAAACGAACTTGAAATTGAGGTCAAATTCTAAAAACTAAATTCTAATTCAATGTAATTAAACGAATATAAATACACAAGTAACATAAAATAATAAATGAATTTCTCATTAGTCAAAATTCTTAATGTCTAAATTATGCGTAACAAACATAAACACGCTATAAATTATTTAAATTAATCAATATTCATATTGTTAAAATTAAATCATGCTTAAACGCGCAAAACACGATCAAAAACCAGCTGTATTGCAACCAATAAAGGAATAATGAAAAGAGAAGAAGAAAACCTTTGCTTCAGGTTAGCTTAATAAACCGCCATTGTTAGTGTAAGTAATATTTCTTCACCATTTTCTCTCTCCTCTAACTTAAAGTCTAAAGAGTAAGTTGCTCGCTTTATATGTTGCGTAAACTTTTTAATCCATAGGTGGATACATAGGGCGCTAGCTTGAGCGCTACACATACCCCGTATGCCAGTAGTACATAATGCAGACGAAATTCAATCTCAAGTCCACCTATAAACTTTAATTAACTAAACTAATTAACGACGATTGTGAGTAGGGGTGGGACTTTTCAAACCGAACCGTGAAACCGTCCGTTACCGAACCGAACCATCACTGACCGAACCGTTTATAACCCGCTAATTTTAAACCGAAAACCGAACTGAACCGTATAATGTCAAACCGAAACCGAACCAAACCAATTAATGTTAACCCGTTACGAACCGTAAACCAATAACAAACCAAACCGTTTATAAACCGAAGCCGTTTGAACCGATTAATGTTAACCCGCTAACTGTTTAAACCGAACCGTTTATAAACCGAAACCGTTTAAACCGTAGGAAAAAACCGTTTAAATCGAACCATTTACAACCCGCTAACCGTTTAAACCGAACTGTTATAACCCATTAAACCGTTTAAACCGAACTATTTTCAAACCGCAACCCGTTTAAACTATTTAAACCGAACCGTTTACAACCCGTTCCATTCAAATTGAACTATTTACAGCCTTTAACAATTTGTTAGAATTCCACGAAATATATTTGATGTTTAATGTAATTTAACAGTACAACTTTTATTTACATATAATTATTGATTTAAATTAAATTTTTTTGCTATTATAAATTTAAAATTATATTCTTGTATAACTAAATTAGGAGTTATAAATTAAATAAAAAAATGAAAAAAATTTGGCCACCCACCCAATCCAACCACCCTCCACCCACCCACCACTGTAACCCACCCTAACACCACCCCCGCCGTCACCCCAGACCCACCCTAACACTACCCCCACCCACCACCGTTACCGTAACCCACCCCCACCCCACCAACGTCAACCCAGACCCACCCTAACACCACCCCCGCACCCACCATAATTACCGTAACCCACCCCACCCCACCACCCACCGTAAATAAAAAAACCCAGACCCAAACCTTACCCCACCCCATCCACCACCGTCACCGTAAATAATAAAAACCCAGACCCATACCCCACCCCACCTACCACCATCACCATAACATACCCCACCCCACCCCCTTAACAAACCCCACCCCACCCACCACCGTCACTGTAAAAAAAAAAAAAAAAAAATACCAGACCCAACCCAACCACACCCACCACCGTCACCGTAACACACCCCACCCCACCTCATACAAAAAAATCGAAAAAAACCCAAACCCACCGTAACCCCACCCCACCCACCCCCACGAAACCCAACATCCTCGAAACCCCCCAACTCACTCTAATTGCTCACCCACCATAAAACTCCCTCCCTCCCTCGAAAAATCCTCCATCCCCACCCACCCGAACCCAGTCTAACCGCCGCCGCACCCACCCTAACTCGGCCCCCTCCGTTGCCCACAACTTGAAAAAAAATTAAAAAGAAAAACAAAAAATAAAAAAAGGAAGAACGAAAACACCTTATATATTAATCCTGAATTTGGCCTCGAATTTGGTTTTAAAAGGCCAAATTCGATCATGAAACAACTAGATCAAGAGTTTCGTGGTCGAATTTGACCATAAAAACCGTCGTGCGTGGTGCCGGTGGACGGAGACGGAGAAACGAGATGGAAGAAAGGAGAACATAGACGGAAGAAGGGAGAAGAAGGAAGAAGAAGAAAGGAAGAAGGAAGAGGAGATGAGAGAGAACGAGAGAGCAGTGAGCATATTAGCAGCCATGACTTCAAAAAATTGATAATATTACAGAAGAGGATTAAGAAAACAAAAGAGAAATCAAAAAGAGTACTAAAGAGACGATGGTAAGAGTGATCTGATTGGTGGAAAAGAAAACACACGGATCGTGAATTGGAATGTGTGCGATGATAGGCCGTTAGATGACATGCAAATCAATGGCTGATATTTAATATAAGACGGTGACACGGATCATGGGATAATGGATTTGGATAGTATGTTTTTTTTATTCATAGCTACATACTAATAAAAACACTACTGTACTCTTAACTTTATGTAACTTATAAATTGTAAGAAACACAAATGTTTGGAAATTGGAATTGATTCAATATGACATATTTAATGTATATTAGTTATATGTATATCAGTATATGTAATAAATAATAATGTATGGTACGATTGGTATCATACTATCATTGGTATGTATAGATAATCGATAAATGTATCTGATTATTAAAACTTAAAACAGTTGATGATCGATCTAATTGAATACTTCTACTTCCCCACCCGTTTTATTTAACTTGCAAGTTGCAACATAAAAATGTTGCAGCCTTGTAGGCACGTAATCTTAAAAGGTGATTAGAGAGGGTAAGACAACAAAGTAATTCAGCAATATAACTTAAACACCAAAATTATGGAATAGTTACAAACAATTGTCAATTATTACTTTATTAGACTAATGGGAAATTGAATAATCGTGATTTTAATTAAACATCCAAATATAGTTCCGTAACATTAAATTATTAGTTTATTACAATATCAATTATCGATTTATCGTATTCAAAGTACCAATTCATCAAATCATGGTTATGACGCGATCTTTAAAACAATTAAAACAAGAAGCTGATAGCCTGATAATATTTGATAATGAAACAATAATACATTAATACCTTATAAATTTGTAATAGACTAATATTTAATAAACAACAACAAGACTATAACCAAATTTGAAACATAAACATTAACATGATATAGAATGAATGAGAATTTCTGTAATTCTATATAATCTGATATCTGAATCAATTTATCGTATTCAAAGTAGCAATTCATCAAAACATGGTCATGACACGATATCTAAAACAATCCAACAAGAAGCTGATAACCTAATAATATATATTTAATAATGAAACAATAATACATTAATACATTATAAATTTGTAATAGACTAATATGATAATATCGAATAAACAACAACAAGAGTATAACCAAACTTGAAACATAACATATTAACATGATATAGAATAATTGAATAAATGAAGATTTGTGTAATTGTATATAATCCGATGTCTGAAAATAAAGTGACGAAGTCCCAACTTTACATAAAACGAAAATAGCTAACCGGTCAAAAATCTCTTAAAACCCAATTTCTACTCGATCCATTATTTTTTTCACCAACCTATGCCGACCCGCTAATGAAATGGAAATACTAGTCCCAACTTGATATAAAACAAAACGCGCTAACTGGTCAAAACCACTTTTTAGAACTCGATTTCAACCTGATCCTATTTAACTGATTACCAAACTAACCCGAACGATTTTAGCACCAAACCGAGTATAAACCGAACCGATATGAATCGAACTAGCATTAACCCGGGTAAACCCGCCCCTGAACCGACCCATTTCAAAATAATCCGTTCATGACCCGAACCTATATGAACCCGGACCGACGTTGACCCGGTAAAACCGCCCCTGAACCGATCCGTTTCAAACCGGCCAGATCATGACCCGAACCGTTTATAAACCGAACGGGCATTGACCCGGGTAAACCCGCCCCTGAACCGACCTGTTTCAAACCGACCCGATTATTAACCGAACCGTTTAAAAACCGAACCGGCATTGACCCGAGTAAATCCGCCCCTGAAGCGACCCATTTCTAATCGATCTGATTATGACCCGAACTGTTTATAAACCGAACCGTTTATGACCCGAACCGAATTTAAATCGTACAAAAATAAACCGAAACCGAACCGACCTGTGACTAAACAAAACCGAACTGAACCGACCCGCCGTCTAAATGAAACCGTTTTAACCCGAAACGTTTCAAACCGAAACCGTTTCAAACTGAGGTCAAACCGAACTGCCAGACCGAAGTCCCACCCCTAATTGTGAGTCTAGTGACTAGCGAGTTGTTTGTTATGGGTTGCATTAAATTTTTGGCCGCTCAGTAGCACAATTAGACAAGATGCCGCACAGTAGCATAATTAGACGAGATTTAATCTCGAGTCCCACCTAAAAACTTTAATTAACTAAACTAATTAACGACGAATGAGTTGTTTGTCACGGGAATGCACTGACTAAATTTTTGGCCACTCAAAAGAGTATAAGTATATGCACACCACTTTAAAACGTTGGTTTAATAGGCGAATATTTTGAGATCGTGTGGTTTAGAGACCACCGTTGCTACTGTGGTCCATACTAAATCGGAGCCGTTAAATTACGCGGAAACTCGCTAGAATTGTTGTTTGTGTGAGTTAATTAGGTTGCGTAAGCTGATTTTGATACTATTCCAATTATATTGGTGTTGGCTTATTTTTCCCGCTTTTTTTTGGGTGTGAAACGGTTGTGAAAGCGAATATTGTCATTACACGTGGCCTTTATTTGGCACTTTTGTGCGGTTTCGATGTCTGACGTGGCTATGATATTTTTGGATCGTATGGGCTCCATAACTTGAAATTATTATAAGAGGTGATTGATGATACGTAATTTAATCTTCTATATGGGGAAATGTCTTTGTTATGGCCCAACCAGAGTGGAGTATTTTCATACATAACAACATAAGTGATACGCGTAAGGTTGTGATGTATTTACCTGATTTTCACTCATTTAAATATATTTTATTTTATTTAAATTGATATAAACTTATTAGATGTTATTAAAATTTATTTTATTGTAATTTGAATTTGGGTTTTCTTTTTAGAATTCATTGTCCTGAACTTATCTAATCTGAACTTAAGTAAATTTATTAGACTTGAAAAAAGTGAAAATAAGGTGAACACAATATGCCCTAAGTGTTTTGTGAGTTAAGCTTTTATAAGGAAAAAAATCAAATATATATATATATATATATATATATATATATATATATATATATACATGATATTCTCGTCATAATTTCAATTAATTATGTTGCTATTTACTATTATATATTTTTTAAATGTCAAGTGTCCCTAATATTATTAGGACTTTATTCAATATATATATATACATATATATATATATATATATTGTTAGGACTATCATAAGAAAATCTAATTTGGTCTATATAAATTTGATCTTATCTCTTCAATTATGAAAGAAGAAAATATTTGTTTAAATAAGTTGAATTGAGCATAGTCTAATAGTTTAGCATGATTTTAAAAAAAAAATCTAGAGAAAGTAATGTGTTGTGAGGTAGTATTTTATGGCCATGTATTTAAGAAAGTATGAAATTATAGTCCCTTTGTTTCTAAAAGTTCTTCTCATTTTGACTTTGCACGTTTATCAATGCATTAATTTAACCATAATATCTTTAGTTGCATACTTCGTATTTATCTTTAGGAGATCACAATTGGATATTAATAAACTACTCATTGAGACAAATAAAAATAAGACCAAATATGGCAATGTTATTGTTTATAATAAGATTAATTTAGAAGATTCTCTCATGTTATGAATAATGTCAAGATTTCAAATGAGAAGAACAAAAAGAAACAGATAGCGTAACTCTTACCTAGATATTATTTACTACCTCCGTTTCTTATTATTTGCAACAATAGGGCATTATTTTTAAGACATAAAATATTCCTTTACTACAAATAATAAGAAACAGAGGTAGTATTATGTTTCTTTACTTAAAAATAAATAAATAAAAAATAACATTATTATGTTTCTTTGCTTAAGAAAAAAAAAATTATTATACTTCTTTGCTCAAAAAAAATATACATAGTTGAGTTGGATAAATAAGTTTTGAATTGTACTAATGTTGTTCACTATAATTATAAGATAATTAAATTTTGGGCAATTATTTATATGAAATTCAATGGCTGAGATTATATGAAACCTGGCCATTAGATTATGTGAAATTCAATGGCTGAGATTAAAATACAAATGTGCTTAAAAAATACACTGCACGCTTAACTGCTTCGACTTTACTGCACAACGAAGCTCCATACTTATCAATGGAGAATGCACAACGAAGCTCCATACTTATCAATGGCGACTGATTAATCAATTTGAAGGCTTGATAATTTTTATTTCATCATCTTCTTCACAAGTACGAATAACTCCGATTAAAGAATTTGAAGGCTCGATAATTATCAAGGTCTGTTAAACTTTTCAATTTCGATTTTATTGCTCTGAAAATTTCGCATTGCATCAACTATTATGGTTTCATCAATTGTTGAAAATTTTGAATTTAACTTGATAGTGATTCTAATGATCTCAGATTAAACTTATCATCAAAAATTAAGAAATAATATTTGATTTTTAGTAATTGAGAATCTTCGATTACATGTTTTATTGAATGTAATCAAATTAAACTTGATAATGATTCTAATGATCTCAGATTAAACTTATCATTGAATTGCATGTTTTATTGCATCAATGGCCAGGTTATTGAATTGCATGTTAATTGCATGATAATTTTCGATTTTTGAGGTTTGCATGATAAATATGTATAATAACATAGAAAAAATATTAGTTAGCAAACATAAATAAAATGAGCAAATCCAAAAAAAAAATGAGCAAAATAATTTGGTGATAATGGTGGTGATGGAAGGGTGCAGGGGACAGGGGACAGGGGCCAGGGGCGGCAGTAAATATAATGAGCAAAATAAACTTAAAATGAGCAAATGACTATTATTGTTTAGCAATTATTGTTTTTTGCTTATTTTAACTTGCCATGGTCTGTATTTTGATGTGCTATATGGTTCCCTTCTCTCTTTGAACTTAACATCATGGAGCATTGGAGCTGGTGTTGTGCAACCTAAATACTTATTTGCTCATTTGTCAAATGAGCATTGAGTTATTTGCTCATTTGACAAATGAGCATTCAATTATTTGGTAATTTGGCAAAAAATCAAGGAATTGTTTGCTTATTTCACAAATAAGCATTGAGTCCCTTGATTTCAGTTCTAGTTTTAGATTCTGAAAATATTTTGTGTGTGTGTGTGTCTGTGTGTAGGTGTGTGTGTCTGTGTGTGTGAGAGTGAGTGTAAGAGTTATGTTGTAAGGAGTAGTTAGTATGGTTAAAAAAAATGAGCAGAATAAGTTGGTGATGATGGTGGTGATGGAAGGGTGCAGGGGACAGGGGCCAGGGGCTGCAGTAAATATAATGAGCAAAATAAACTTAAAATGAGCAAATGACTATTATTGTTTAGCAATTATTGTTTTTTGCTCATTTGAACTTATTGTTTACAAAACTACTTGTGTTCTGTAGCAACATTGCTTAAACATCTAATAACAATTTTTTTTCTGAAATTCAAATTATCAACTTCGACTCCAAACAACATTTACTGTCATGATTCATTGAGTTACTTGCTATGCTTGCCTTTACACAAGCCCCACCCCCTTCTTCTTGTTCTGTTTCCTGCACCGACCACACTCCCTTCTTCCACTTCCCTATACAAACCTATCCCCCCTGCCCCCTCATCTTTATGCTTGCACTTCTGATTTCTGAAAATGATTTCAGTTCTAATTTTAAGGAGGTGCATATTCACTTGTTACTATTTTATGGAATTGGTAATGACTTGTTATTTCTATTATATTTAATGTCAGAAATGATAAGCAACAACGAAGAACTTAGACAGTCATTCTAATACCATCACAAATGTGCCAACTACTCCTACAATAGTAGTTTCTCCTAAAGTAGCACCTTTGCTCACTCCTGGAGGAACAAAAGAATGGCTACCAATATGCCCCAATGAGTTGAAACCAGTCATAGGGATGAAGTTTAATAATCTTGAAGAGGCCCTTGAATTCTATAAAAGTTACGCATTTGCTGCTGGATTTAACACAAGAAAGTCTACAACTAAAAGACAAAGAAGAAGCAAAGAATTGAAATCACAGTATATATTATGCAATAAGGAAGGATACAAAGAGAAAAGAAAGGCTACTGTTAAAAAAGATTTAAATAACAAGGAAGGAGAAAGCAATGAAGAAAAGGCTTTAATCAAAAGGAAGAGACTCATTACTCGTGTTGGGTGCAAGGCACATATTATCATAAAGCATTGTGATGATAACAAATTCATAGTGTCACAATTTCATGAAGGACATACTCATGCACTTTATACACCTAGTTGCAATCTCTTCCAAAAAGAAGGAAGGAAAATGAACATATTGCACAAAAAAATAATTGTGAATAATTCTAAGGTAACACTTTTAAAGTCTCTTATGTTTCATCAATTCTCTATATGTTCTAATAAAAGCTGTTTGCTCATTTGACAAATGAGCAAGTAAATATTTGCTCATTTGACAACTGAGCAAATAATTAGTTGCTCATTTGAAAATTGATCATTATTTTGTTTGTTCATTTATAAATGACCATTAAATTGTTTGCTCATTTTAAAAAGAGCATTAAATTGTTGAGCATTGAATTTTTTTTATTTGACAATCTCTTTTAATCTTTAAATAGGTGAATATTGGTCCCGTTACAACTTTTCGAATGATGAAGGAAATTGTTGGAGGATATGATAACATTGGTGCATCTAAGCAAGATTTCAAAAACCTTCATAGAGATTTAAAAGCATACATTCAAGGAAGTGATGCTCAAATGTTTGTGGATAACTTTACCAACAAAAAGCTAATGTGGAGCGCATTTTTCTTCGATTTTGAGATGGATGAAGATTATTGCATTTGTAGAGCATTGTAGGCAGACCCTCTTTGTAAAAAGAGTTATGCTCTATTTGGTGATATGGTATCCTTTGATACCACATACCAAACCAATAGGTAATACATAATAATCACAATCCATTTTTTATGTTATAACCATGATAGCCATGCCTTATTTCACAAATGAACAATGAGTTATTCGCTCATTTAACAAATGAGCAGTAAATTATTTACTCATTTGTCAAATGAGCATTGAAATATTTGGTCATATAAAATTTAATCTGTATATGTAAACAGGTATAATATGGTGTTTACTCCATTTACAGGGGTTAACCATCATAAGTGTTGCATTACTTTTGCTGTTGGTTTCATAGAAAAGGAAGATATTGTGTCATTTGAGTGGCTATTTAGATCATTTCTCAAGGCAATGGGGGGGGAATGAACCTAATTGTATGATCACGGATCAGGATCCGACAATGAAAATTGTTGTTGCAAGTGTGTTTACAAAAACTGAACATCGTTTTTGTATGTGGCACATAATGAAAAAGTTACCTGATAAGGTGGAGAAATCAATCATGCAAGAGGAAACTGGTTTCCTAAAAAAATTATGTGCTTGTGTTTGGCATCTTGAAATTGAACCAACTGAGTTTGAAGAAAGGTGGAACAACGTGATGGTTGAATACAACTTAGAAGAACATGAGTGGTTAGGTTATATGTACAAGATAAGGGACAAGTGGATTCCGGCATATTTCAGAGATGTGTTCCTTGGAGGTATAATGCGTACAACTTCAAGATCTGAAAGTGAAAACAATTTTTTTTGCTCCTTTATCAATTCTCACGTGTCACTTGTTGAGTTTTACTTGAGATATGAAGCTGCAATTGATGCCCAAAGACACACTCAAGGTCAGAATGATAACGATTCAAAGCACAAATATCCTGAGTGCAAAACACCACTAGGGATAGAAAAGCATGCAATGCATTTATATACCAACTCTGTGTTTTATGAATTTCAATATGAGGTTGAAATTGCTTGTTTTTCTTGTGGTGTTGATGAATTGAAGAAAGAAAATGGATTGGAAGTTGCAAAAGTAAGTGAAGGAAATCAGGCTAGAACATTTGATGTAGTGTTTAATCCAATTAACTTTGAGACCACATGTTCTTGCAAGCTATTTTATAGACTGGGAATTGCATGTAGACATATGATTTGGGTTTGGAAAGCAAAAAGGTTAGAAACCATTCCTGATCAGTATATGCTACACAGATGGACTACTTTGGCATTGAAGAAACCAATTTTTGACTTGGGAGGAAACCTATTGGAGCAATATGCTAATATAGTTGACAAGAAAAAACTGTTAAATGATTTATGGTCAGAAATTCACAGTTGTGTAAGTTTGACAGAAGGCAAAGATGAAGATATTCAAGACCTTTTGATAAATCTTCAAGGAATAAGAAAAGATTTGGAGGCTAAGAGGATTGCAAGAACTAATGAAACAACATCTGGAAGTACAAACAACAAAAAACAAGACCTTGAGCTATTGATTGGAGTTAGTGTGCCAAATGAGATAATTGTTAAACCTCCAAAAATTTCAAAGAATAAAGGAACTGGGGTTCATGTATCAAATGAAGAGAATTCAAAAAAGAAAGGGCCTGTGATTGATGAGTCAAATGTTGAAACAAGAGGTAGAAGTGCAAAAAGGCTGAAGGGAGAAAAAGAGAAGGCTATAGAACAAAACCAGAAAAAGAAGAGATTATGTAGTGGTTGTGGTGAATGGAGTCATCATGATATTAGAAATTGTCCAAAAAAAGTGTAATGATACTTTTATATAAATAAAAATTAATATTTTTATATAAATATAAGTTTATCATTTTTGTGTTTTTAATTTTGTTGAAATGAGCAAATAGTTAATTTCTTATTTGTCAAATGAGTTAACATTTTTTAAATCATACATTAAATCATACCTGTTTTTTCTTTTGGACAGTTTGTTTAACAGGTTTAACAATGGTTGAGTATGTTCTTTTGGGATTGAAAATTTATATGGCTTGCAAACAGAGCAAATAATTTGTTGCTCATTTGTCAAATGAGCAAATAATTTGTTGCTCATTTGTCAAATGAGCAAATAGTTTGTTGCTCATTTGGCAAATGAGCAAATAGTTTGTTACTCATTTGGCAAATGAACAATTAAATTTTTGCTGATTTTGTCACATGAGCAAATAGCTAATTGAAAATCAAACAAATGAGCCAAAGCATATTTAATAAGGTCAATTTTAGAAAATTATCTCCAGTACATATACATACCAAAAGTTATACAATTGTCACATAACAATTGAACTTAAACTTCTACTGTTTTACCAAAAGTTAACAAACTTATACCAAAAGTTAACAAAAGGTATACCAAAAGTTATAAAACTAACATTTCTACTGTTTTAAAAAATGACCAATTGAACTTCAGTCTAATTACATCATAACAATTGAACTTCAGTCTTCAATCAATTTGAATGCTGCTGGATTGCTGCCCCTACCTTTTGGTATGACTTCATTTTTCAGCCTGTTATCTCTTTAGGACAGTTTGTTTGACAGGTTCAACAATATTTACTTCACTTGAAATAATTGACAGAGTATACTTCAAACGAAGTTTTTCAATGATTATGTGTTGCAAAATAAAAATGAAACAATAATTCAGGGTAAGTATAGGTTAAGTAATTGCTTAATGCATGCATATGAGAGGAACGTAGCCTGAATGATAGGTTAATGGAAATTCTACTGTTTGACAGGTAAGTATATGTTAAGTTGCAACAAGCATGAAATGTAAAAGACTTACATTATTTTTCTTTAAACCTAAATTCCACTTTTGCATACCCATATAAGTTTCCATATGCCTCATCATTGCAACACCACAATGCAAATCAGCATCATCAGAAGACTTCCAAGATACATCAATCACTACAGATTCCATGGACTTGATTTGTTTTGATAAAACAAGACTTTGTATTGTTCCATCACCATCCATGAAATATAAAAATGCACTTTTATGAAAATAAAAAAATAAATTAAGATAAGAACAAAACCAGGCAGAACAAATATAAACAGAACAAAATCTTGAGCCATACCAGATTTTTAAGAAATTTCTTGTTTTCTTTAGAACCATCTTTGTAATCAATAACCTCTATTGTACCACGCTCTGTGGTGCTGTTAAAACATACCAAATAAAAATGACCACTTTCATATACCGGGAAAAAGTAAAGGTCAATATCTTTCTTTGAGATGAATGTTCTGCTAAATTCGAACTTCACAACATCACAAAACATCTTATTCCTTTCTTGAGCACTATCGTTTTCATAGTGAAAAAGGCAATCCTAAATAATACAAAAATAAGATGAATATTAATCAAAAAAGTAAATAAGAATTGAACAAAGTGATGTGAAATCAAGAGATATATGTCTTTAAACAAAGTGATGAATATTAATGAAGGTGTACTCAAGAGATATTTTATTTGTCAAATGAGCATTGAGTTATTTGCTCATTTGACAAATGAGCATTCAATTATTTGGTAATTTGGCAAAAATCAAGGAATTGTTTGCTTATTTCACAAATAAGCATTGAGTTCCTTGATTTCAGTTCTAGTTTTAGATTCTGAAAATATTTTGTGTTTGTGTGTGTGTGTGTCTGTGTGTGTGTGTGTGTCTGTGTGTGTGTGTGTGTGTCTGTGTATGGGTGTGTGTGTCTGTGTGTGTGAGAGTGAGTGTAAGAGTTATGTTGTAAGGAGTAATTAGTATGGTTAAAAACATGATTCAGCAACATAATGTTCTGTTGTAAGTAGTAATTAGTACGGTTAAAAATATGAGATTTTTAGTGAGCTTCCTGAAACTGCGAACATTACATGTAATTAGCTTTATTTTTTACAAAACTACTTGTGTTCTGTAGCAACATTGCTTAAACATCTAATAACAATCTTTTTCTGAAATTCAAATTATCAGCTTCGACTCCAAACAACATTTACTGTCATGATTCATTGAGTTAGTTTCCAATACCAGTAGTGGATGAGTTGATTGATGAATTGGCAGGTTCTTGGGTTTACAGAAAAATTGACTTAGGAGCTGAGTATCATCAGTTAAGGTGCATGATAGAGATGTGTTCAAGACTGCAATTAAGACTCATAATGGGCATTATGAGTTCCTAGTCATGCCATTTGGTCTTACAAATGCTCCAACTTCATTTCAAAATTAGATGATTAATATTTTCAAACCCTTACTCAGGAAGTGTGTGTGAGTATTCTTTGATAAGTGTGTGTTAGTAAAGAGATAAAATGCAATAATCATCATTTATTGTTTGCTCATTGTTCAAATGAGCAAATAATTAGCTACTCATTTGTCAAGTGAGCAAATACTTAGTTGCTCATTTTGTCAAATGAGCATATAGTTTGTTGCTCATTTGTCAAATGTTTAATTTTTGCAGATACAAAACATGTACATTCAAATATAAAAATTTATATGAAATGAGCAAAGTGAACATGAAAAAAATAAAACAAAATAACATGAATGCATTGAACTTACAGCTGCATTACATCTGAAAAAGAAACGTCCACTAGAATTGACATCTCTGTATTACTCTTGATAATTCAGAACAGCGGACCATGCATTAATGACATCAGCATGTATTTTTTCTTGATTTTTTAACATTTCTAATTGAAAAAGCATCACTTCACTTTCAGGATCATCCTTCAATAAAAACGTTGCATCACTACATATAAGATTTAGGTAAGTTAAAATAATTTCAATCAAAGATATGTAAAGTGAGAAAGAAATTTAAGGTCAATTGCCAATTTTAGAACTGAAAAACTGAATAAATACTTACAAACGATTTTTTTTTCTCAGAAAAAACTGAATCCAAAACACCTTTCTGAACTGCTGTTAATGGTGTATAAATGTTGATAACCCGAGACTTAAAAGGAGATCTTATTTGCAATGATGGTTGCACTATACGCTTTTTCTTTTGAATAAAACTCTCATTTTCAGCATCTCCTTTTCTCTTAAGTGCAACTGGATCATCTTGAGCATGCAAAGCATCAGCAACATCAGCAACAACAGGAGCAACTACAGGTTCATCAGTAGGTGCAATGCTAGGGGACTTCTCCTGAGAATCAGTTTCTTGAGAGATTCCTAAGCTGAATGAAGGAGTTCCACATCCTTTGGCCACTGCACTTCTTAAACTATATCTTCTACTTGACTCTCTCCAAGTTTTTTACCCTCATGTTCAGCAGCCCTAGGTTGTATGATAACAGATGGAGCTTCAGAATCAGAAATACCACTTGCTATGTGAACACATTCAGCAGCAATCTTAGTAACATCAATTGGTTCTGATTCATTCAGTTCATCAACCCTAGCATTGATTGTAGATTCAGCATGCTTGTCATTTCCTGAAATCTTAGAAAACCTATCCCAAGCTTCAATTACAGCTGGATCTTGCCAATACTGTTCATCTTGGCTAAATGAGAGAGGAATTTCTTCAGTCAAAGCTTTAGAGCTCATCTTGTGCTCATCACAAATGCTCATTGCATTTTCCATCAACTTTTGAATCTTCTCATTGTTTGGAAAATACTTGACAGCAGCTTCATGTTTTTGATTGAAATCCATGTATGCCAACACTAGATTTGTAGATGCTGTTGCAAGCTCCATAAGACAATTCTGTAAAAAAAAAAAAATAAAAAAAAAATATATACATAATAAGATGAATATAAAAGAAATGAGCAAAGTGAATATTAAATGAGCAAAGTGGATGTGAAATGAGCAAAGTCGTATAAAAATGAGCAAATTAAAGTGCATATGAGCACTGAAGGTTTTATTCATTTGATAAATAAATACCTTCTTTGGATCTTGTTCAGTTTCTTCATTTTTTGGAGAAATTGGATCAAATTCTTCCTAAAATCAAGCCAAAAAAAATTAGAAAATTTATATGCCTGGCAAACAGAGCAAACAGTTTGCTAGTAGCAGCGGCAACAAGGGACACTCAAGGGCATCTAACGAAGAGGCCATGAATGTTGTTAAGCAAAAAGTGTCCGATGGTGGATCAGTTAGGTATGAGGAAAGAGTATAACAACAAGTTCTGATACTGTCAGCATAGTCAAGAAATGTAGCTGTTGTACCATGGTTTTGGTAGGAAGGTCACCAGAAGGCTTGGTTGCTGCAAATTTGGGTCTTACTGTAAAGAGAAACTCCCCTGAATTAGGGCCAGTTGGTGGATTGTTGACCTCTCAAGAGATCTCAACAAATGCTTCTGTTTTGGTGATTCAACAATTCAGAGGCAAACAGAGCAAACAGTAACAACTAGACAGTAGTAACCAAAGTAGAATTTTCTAGCAGAACAGAGCAAACTGTTTGGCTGGGAAACTTATATAGCTGGAAAACAGAGAAAACAATTTGGCTAACAACCAGACAGTAACAACCAGAGAGTAGCAAACAGTAGAATTTTCTAGTAGCAAACAGAGCAAACAGTTTGTCTAAAAACCAGACAGTAACAACCAACCAGACAGTAGCAAGCAAAGTAAAAATTAGTTGCTCATTATTAACCGTCATAACCAAATCAGAACAAGTTGAAAGCAAATATTCTAACAAATATTAACCGATCGTATAACACATTATAATTTAAAAAAAAAATTAAAGACATAACCAATTTTATAAGTTGCTCATTTTTGAAATGAGCAAAAATTAGCTGCTCATTTTTTAAATGAGCAAAAATTAAGTGCTGATTTTTTAAATGAGCAAAAATTAAGTGATGATTTCAAAAATGAGAAAAAATTAAGGGGTGTAAAGAGAAACTCCCCTGAATAAGGACCAGTTGGTGGATTGTTGACCTCTCAAGAGGTCTCAACAAATGCTTCTGTTTGGGTGATTCAACAATTCAGAGGCAATTCAAAGCCGGTATCCCTTGATGAGGGAGAGGCAACTGACAAAACTGAAACTAATTGATTGAGTCATTCTTATGTCCAAAGAATCACAGTTTTTTCTGATTAGTGTCTTTCATAACACCGAGAAGTAGAACTACATAATCTGATAATGTCGAACAAGAAAATCTGTTATTTCAATACTGATGAATTGAAGTTTACTTTTATAGCAAATGATTTTCGGGGTCTATGACTGATCCATATTGAGTTGTTCTATTGATACAAAATCGTAGGACATATGCAAATTGAATCTAGATGTATGACATCTAACAAAAACTTAACAAATTGAATCAAACTAAAGACAATAACTAGACAGTAGCAACCAAAGTAGAATTTTCTAGCAGAACAGAGCAAACTGTTTGGCTGGGAAATTTATATGGCTGGCAAACAATAGAATTTTCTAGTAGCAAACAGATCAAACAGTTTGTCTAATAACCAGACAGTAACAACCAACCAGACAGTGGCAAGAAAAATAAAAATTGGCTCCTCATTTCAAAAATGAGCAAAAATTAGTTGTTGATTTCAAAAATGAGCAAGTAATTGCTTGCTTATTAGCAAATGAGAAAAAATTAAATTTCAGTACATAATATTACCTTATTCACACCTAATTGAATTTTCACTTCAGAAGGAATGATGTTTTCCTAAATAAAAAAAAATTAAAAATGTAGGATAAAAAGGAATAGAATAAAATAAAATAAAAAATATAGTCAAATACCATTTTAGGCAATCTCATGCTAGAAGAACCAGCATCAACCTTTTTTCCACGAATACTTCCAAGCCTGCCTTTAAATACTTCCAATTTTTCACGGGTAGACAAGATAGCTGTTGTCCACCCTTTGAGAATTGGAATTTCACGAACAGCTCGTACTTCTTCAAGAACAAATTTATCTACATACAATAACTACAAACAAGAAGAAAAATGATTAGTAAATTAAAAATCGACAAATAAATAAGAAAAATAATTAGTAAATTAAAAATCGACAAATAAATAAATAAATAAACAATAATTATAGCAATACCATAAGAAACAACAACGACCCGGGAAGAACGAGTTGGACGTTCTTCCCAAAATAGTTTTCCCTTCACTAGACAATCAAGGATATACTTACACCAATTCAGATCCTTGATTTTATCAACATCAGACAAAAATGTAAGAATATCATAATTGATATTCACATTTTGTTTACCTGACAAAAAATAGAAATGAGCAAACAAAAATTTAAATGAGGAAATAATTGAAATGAGCAAAATAAATTGAAAATGAGAAAAAATGAGCAACAATGAGGAAACAGAAATTGAAAATGAAATATTTATATGGCTGGCAAACAGAGCAAACAGTTTGGCTAACAACCAGACAGTAACAACAAACAACCAGACAATAGCAAACAGTAGAACACAGCAAACAGTTTGCCTGGAAAATGACCAGAACTAGACAGTAGCCTTAGCCTTGTACGAAGAAGGATGTCCTTGTGGGAATAAAGCAACATCAAGTAGGAAACCTAACAACCTAAAAAAGCCTTCAACAGCTAGAACAATGAGTTTTTGAGCTGGTAGGCAGGAACATACACATGAACTTACTTCTGGTACCACCTAGATGCAAATTACCACAAAGTGACCAACCTAAACTATTGTAACAATTCAGCTTTGAAATCCGTTGTGTTTCTAAGAGTGCAATCACTGCAATGAACCTGAAACTTCTTATCAAGGTGCACATATATCTCTTCTTTTACATCATTAGTTGTCATCAATAAAACCATAAATTAAATGAAGCTGACATAGACATCAATTAAATGAGCAAACATAAGCAAAAATGAGCAAACATAAGCAAAAATGAGCAAACAGAAATTGAAAATGAGAAATGAGAAACAGAAACATAAACAAAATGAGAAAACAGAAATGTAAATGAGAAATGAGCAAAATAAAAATAAAAAGTTTACCATCCATCAACGTAGATACACAGAGAACTACGAAGTTCCTTTTAGAAACATAAACAAAATGAGCAAACAGAAATGAGCAAAATAAATGAGCAAACAGAAATGAGCAAAATCAATGAGCAAACAGAAACATAAACAAAATGAGCAAACAGAAATGTAAATGATAAATGAGCAAAATAAAAATAAAAAGTTTACCATCCATCAACGTAGATACACAGAGAACTACGAAGTTCCTTTTGAACATTGCACCAGCCTGCTTTTGCCCCTTTAAAAATTCTTTCAGCTCACCTATCTTGATAGACAGTGAGTTGCTTTCGAATTGCTTCTTCCATTGTTTGACGACATTACTGTTTATGGAAAAATTATTTTTGTCCATCTCTATGCCTCCCATCGGCAACCCAAGCACTTGGTGCACATGTTCTTCAGTAATTGGGAAAGGATCAGAATTAGGAATTTTTAATGAACATGTGTGTGCATCAAAGTGATGCACCAACCATAATCCTAACTGCAAAGGAAGTTGGGTGACCTTCAAATACTCCATTGACCCAAACCCTATATCCTTAATAGCTTTCAACTGTTTATCAGAAATTGATTCCATTACGTGCACAATGGATGACGGTGACATGCGACTATGCAATGTCCCATGAACATGAGACTTTACACCTTCTGCTTTTTTGATGGATTTCATCTCCCCTGTTAAACCAACATCAATAGCAAAACCTGATGTACTGACATCAACAGTAGCGACAGCAACACCTGATGCACCAACATCAGCAGCGGCACCGGATGAACCAACATCAGCAAGACAAGATGAACCAACATCAACAGCAGCGACAGCAGCACCTCCTGATGAACTGACATCAGCAGCAGCACCGGATGCACCAACATTAGCAGCAGACTCTTTTTAGATAAACTCCCTGCTCATACAAAATTATAAAAAAAGGTAAACATCACATAAATTTTTTTAGAAAAGGTAAAATAATTTAATTGCTCATTTGTGAAAGCAAGTGATGAATTTTCAAAACTCATGCAGATAGCCTCAATATAATTAACAAAACCAAGTAAACTTATTATCCAAGACGATTAAAGACTTCAAACATATCCACTCACTAGAAACACTGTCTTGCTACTTCCTACAACTGGAAGGTTTTGACAAACTATACATAACCATTAATCATACAAATAAACATATACAGTATATTTATTCTACTAAATGCAGGACATGTTTGTTGGTGAAAATGATACAACAAATACTGTCTTAGAATGGGCAAAAGCTTGTGAGGCATCCTACGGTTATGAATAAGGGAGGGATAAAACGGAAATCAAAACAAACAAGTAAAACAGGGGTTTAAGTGTTTGGATTACCGTTCGAAGGAAGTTTTATACTAGCTTTAATAGTACTCAAAACCAAACCTAAAACCTAAACCACAACATAATCACAACAAAATCGAGCAAAAATCGCAACAAAATTAAGCAACATTGTAGGATAAAAACGACAACATAATTTCACAAATACACAACCAAAACCTAAATCCATGCATAATAAAACTAAAATCAAATTAATAATTACTAAAAAAAACAAAAAATATACTGAAATCAACAAAAAAAACAAAGTAAAACATAAACAAAACAAAAAATAAAAAGAAAATCAGCACAAATAAAACGAAAATCAAAACAAACAAGTAAAACAGGGGTTTCAGTGTTTGGATTACCGTTCGAAAGAAATATTATATTAAATTTAACAGTACTCTAAAGCAAAGCTAAACAGCAACATAATCGAAACAGAATCGAGCAAAATTCACAAAAAAAACCTCAAGATAATCTCGCATAATCACAAGCAAAACCTAAATACATGGACAATAAAACTAAAATCAACTTGATAATTACTCAAATAAGCGAAAATTATACTGGAATCAACAAAAAAAGCAAACTAAAACATAATCAAAGCGAAAATGAGCACAAAAAAATCATAAATAAAAACGAAAATCAACAATGAATGTAACCTAAAATTAATTGAAAAACAAACAATAAACTTACATTGATGAACAATTGATGAAGATTGAAGAAAGTATGATGAAAATTCAGAGAAAAAGAGAGTAGAAAACCGTGAGTTGAATGAGGAGAGAGAATTGAGCGTGAAAGAGGAGAGAGAATCGCGCCAGAAGAGGAAGGAGGAGAGAGAATCGCGCCAGAAGAGGAAGGAGGAGAGAGAAAATGGCAGAATTTGATTTTTAAAAAATATGGTTTTGTTTAAATCAGGATTGTATTGTGACCGTTGGATGTAATTGATCCAACGGTTATAATGAGTCCTCACATATAATAGTGGTCTCGCATAAGGGGTGTGGTCTCATATGATCTTATTTCTATATATATATATATATATATATATATATATATATATATATATATATATATATTATCAACTTTAATCTTGTGGTTTTGAAAAGTTATTATTTATTCTGTGTCTATGATGACATATAATGATTTTTGCACTCGTAAGTTATATTAAAGCAATCAATAGTTGCAGAATATTTTTGGATCGCAATATACAAGACTGGGATGGTTCTCCAAATATAAACAATAACCCACAAACTACGTTAAAAAAATTAATCAAAATGATGCACCAAATAAGTCAATTTTTGTTGAGTTCTTTTGGATTTTGATTCTCTGCAGCTAATTTTAAGTCTTTTTAGTTTAAGTATGAGTTTGGTCCACTAACAAAGTCAAAGGAGGTTTTATAGTAAAATCAATTGGTGATAGTAGAAGTAACTTCTCTACTTTATAATGTAGGACATTTACAAGTGGATTTACAATGGATTTTAACAATAAATACGGCCCCATTCACTTCACCTTATTTTTGCTGAACTGAAATTATTTTTACTGAACTGAAATTAATTTTACTGAATTGAAATTTGATGAAGTGAAATTATTTTTTACTAATTGTCGATTATATTTCTACTTTAAATTTACTGATTTTTACTGAACTGAAATTATTTTTATTGAACTAAAATTATTTTTGCTAAACTGAACTTATTTTTAATGAAATAAAATTATTTTTACTGAACTGAAATTATTTTTACTGGACATTATTATTTTAAGGTGAAGTAAACAATGCCTAAGACTAAATCAATTTGTCAATCAATATTAATTAAGAGCTAATTTAATTTGTGATCCTAAAGAAATTGGATCCCAGATAAACGTCACACACCTCACATCTTTATCTTTATGCTCAAAATTTGGTTGACTTCCTCTTTCAAAAAAAATAAATAAATAAATAGGGTGACTTCCTTTAATAAATAAACTACTCTAGAAAAAGCATGCAAGTTAGTAGCTTACGAAAATATTGATTTATAATCAAGACAATCATTAAACGGCTAAGTAGAAGAACTAAGTTGCATTATTATGTATCCTTTCAAAAAAAAATAAAAAAATAGTAAAAGCATTATGTATTGATTATTGCCGAATTTGAATGTAATCTTAAATGTTAGATCAATAAAAGACAGGAAGTTGACTTTGTCTATTGGCATATTCGAGACTTTTTTTGTTTTATAAGTTGCAATTTGGTGTTTAGTTTATAATACGTACTGATTTAAGTATATTAAATAAATAAAAATTAACATTTTCAAAATTCACTTTGAAATAGATTTAATTTGATATGAGTTATAAAACACGGTTAAAAAAAACTTTGAATCACGTGAATGATGATAGAGCTTATTCTGTTCACTTTATTTTCACTTATTTCATGTGTAATAAGTTTGGATAAGTTTAGTTTAGGAAAAATAAGTTTTGATAAGGGTTATTCAAATTTAAATTACAACTAAAATAAGTTTAATAAATTACAATAAGTTCATATATAAATTCAAATAGGGTAAGATAAGTTCAGATAAATGAAAAACATGTAAATAGAACACAACTTCGTGGAGTATTGAGAAGGAGGCTTTGTCTTTTATTAGAATAATCAAATTAGTATGAAGTTTAGAGAAAGAAAAGGTGTATAGGAGTAGTAATTAAACTCCATGTCATATTGTTATTTAGGGCTGAGTAAAACTACTCGAAAAATCGAAATTCGAAAATTCGATCCGTAACTGTTTAAAAAATTAGGGTACCCGATTCGATAATTATAACGGTCCGGGTATCCGTTTCGATAATTTTTTATCGGATATGGTTATAAGGTATCATTTTAAAATTAACGGTTACCCGATCCGGTCCGATAAGAAATTTTTTGTGTTTTTTTCCCCTACTTAAATTCGATTTTCCAAAATCTAAAATCCTACTTTATTTCATAATTACTTTATAATATCAATGATTAGTAATATTATTAAAAATTTGGTCAAGATCATGTGGTATTGTTATTAATTAGTGTTAAATGATATCATAATAACTACATTATTAAGTTTAATTATCATTATTGGATATCTTATTGGGTACCCGAGAACCAATCTAAAAATCCGGGTACCCGAACTTATCAGTTTAGTTTATGCATATCACTTTTAGTGATATTGGTTATCGATTACCCGAATTATTAGTATTAACGGTACGAGCACCTGTCCCATGCTCACCCCTTTTGTCATTGACTCATTGTATATAGATTAGAGACCTCTTTGAAATCTGTCATAAAGGAGAAAGAACCCCTTGAAGAATGGAGATGGAGGCTATAGAGCTGAGGCATTTTAAGGGGAGGAAAGTTATGTACCTATTGGTACATAACAGGGGCATAATGGTAACTTAGTACAACAAAAAGGTGATGGGACCATATATTATTACTTTAAATTTCAGGTTTTAATTGTATCACTATAGTCATTTTAATACCATTACAACTACTATTATACCATTACACTCCAATGACATAATTTCACAACCTAGTGGTACATATATTAATTTCAAAAGTATACCATTGTAACAATCTTTAGTGTAATTTTAATTATTTACAGTACTATTGTAATAACAATGATACATTTTACATCTCAGTGGTACTAATGTTCATTTAAATATTTACGAATTGTCATGTTATGTACCAACAAATACATAACATTCCTCCATTTCTACTTCATTCTATGGAGCTAGTTGAAGTTCAAAGTTTAAGATAAGGTCCCCCACACCCCCACTTTTGGCTAGGGGTGGCAAAAACTGACCCGACCCGACCTGAAAATAGCGGGTTAGGTTGAGAATTTCGACACGAAAACTTAAATGGGTTGACACGAACCCGACCCAAAATTAAATGGGTTAGGTTAAGGTTGAAAATTTCAACCCGAAAATGACCCACGTAACCCGAAATTATTTTCGGGTCAAAATCAGGTCGGGTCAACCCGAACCCGGCCTTATAACCCGAAAAACTCTTTTAAAAAAAAATAAAATATTTGGCCCAACTGCCCAAGCCCAAAAGGAAAGCTGAGCTTAAAGTCTTAAACCCTAAAAACTAACAGCCGTTTTTTGCTCATTTTCATCTTTTCTCATTTTCTCTCTCCTCAAACCTTAATTCTTTCTTTCGTCACTCCTCTTCTTCTGTCTTCTTCTCTGTCCCTCTGAATTCTCCATTCTCATAATCTCATCTCATAAGAACTCTCAAGCTCATTAGCTCAAGTGCTCAACGTCTCAAAGGTAATTTTTTGTTAATTTTTTTCGTTTTATTTCGTTTTGTTAATTCTTTCTTTCGTTTCGTTTCGTTTTGTTTTCGTTTTTTTTTTCTTCTGAAGTTCTTCTTTCGTTTTTTTTTTCGATTTTTGCTTTCGATCTCCAGTTCTCCATCTTCAAAGCTTCCTCTCCTTCAAGTCGTCAAAACTCAAAGGTAATTTTCTGTTAATTGTTTTTGTTTTTGTTTTCGTTTCGTTTCGTTTTTTTTTTAATACAGTTTTTGATTTTTGCTTTCGAATTTCAATCTCTGTCAAAACTCAAGTCGATTTTTGCTTTCGATCTCCAGTATTTGATTTTTTTTTGTTGTTCTTGCCTAAAATTTATATTGTTGTTGTTGTTAATGCCTAAAATTTCTGTTGTTAATTTCTACTGTTGATTTGTTTTTTTTTTTTTACGGGAAAGGGTGGATCTGTAAGACCATCTGTTGCTGATTTGTTGTTTGACGGGAAAGGGTATTTTGCATGTGAATTTTTTTTTATTTTTAGTTCTGATTTATTTTGTTGTTCATATAATTCTGATTTATATTGTTGTTCATGTAATTTTTAATTTATATTGTTGTTCTTGTTCACATAATTTCTGATTTTTAGGTTTAATTTTTAATTTATATTGTTGTTCTTGTTCATATAATTTCTGATTTTTAGGTTTAATTTATATTGTTCACATAATTTCTGTTCTCCATTCTCGATTTTTAGGTTTAATTTTTAATTTATATTGTTGTTCTTGTTCATATAACAGCCTAGCTTGTTGTTGTTTACTTGTTGTTTAATTTATACTGCGTACAGTTCCCAAGCATATTTTTTCATGTTGTTCATTTCTGTAGTTTATTATTTTATTACTTTATTTCTTTAGTATATTTTGCAAGTTTGTGAGAATGTAATTATTGTATATTTGTATTACCAGTCATTTACTAATTACTACTAGATCAGTTTTTGTCTCTTGTTTTAAATGTTTTATTTTGTTATAATTTTTGGCAGAAATAATGGACACCCATGTCAACAACTTTCTTCCAGGGAAGAGGGGGAGATTGACTCTATAATAAAAGACAAAGGAAAGGGTAAAAACCAGAACACTTCTTCTGGTAAACTTCGTGTGATTCTTACTAGTAAGAAACGTCCACGTCGTCTTTCTTCTGGTGTTTGGGTGCATTTTGAGTTTTTAGATGAGCCTGATGAAAATGGTAATCTGATTTGCAAATGTAAAAAGTGTGGTTTACGTTTTAATGGTGATAGTAAGAATGGAACTAGGAATCTTCATCGTCATTTGAAAAATTGTAAACGAAGGTCTTTTAGGGATGTTGGTCAAATGATATTAGAGAAAACATCCTCTAGTTTAGGAAATAGATTGTCTGATTTTGATGCTGGTTATTTCCGTGAATTATTGTCTATTGCTATTATGTAGCATGATATGCCATTTCAGTTTGTAGAGTTCAAGGGTTTTAGGAGATGTTTTAATTATTTGCATCCTGATTTCAAACCTGTCACTCAAAATACTATCAAATCTGATGTGCTTAAGATGTATAAAAGAGAGAGAAAGAGAAATTAAAGGCGGTTTTGGGCTCAACTTGTAGTAGAATTGCATTGACTTCAGATTGTTGGACTTCTATAACCACCGATGGTTATATATCATTAACAACTCATTATGTTGATAAGTCTTGGTGTTTGCAAAAAAAAGATCTTAAACTTTTCTTACATTGGTCCTCCTCATACAGGAATTCATTTATGTGATCATGTGTATGGTTTGTTAAAGGAATGGGGTATTCAGAAAAATATTTTTTCAATTACATTAGATAATGCTTCTTCAAATGATGTTTTTGCTGAAAATCTAAAAGGGGAACTTGAGTTGATCAGTGGTGGGGAATTTTTTCATGTAAGGTATTGTGCTCACATTCTTAATTTAATTGTTCAAGATGGTTTAGAAGAGATTGATGAGGCTGTGTATAAGATTAGATAGAGTGCCAAGTATTGTAAGAGTTCATAAGGTAGGAAACAAAGGTTTTTAAGTTGTGTATCACATGTTGAAATTCAATCTACTAGAATTTTACAACAAGATGTTCCTACTAGATGGAATTCAACTTACATGATGCTTAATTGTGCTTTGTATTTTAAAAAAGCTTTAATTCATTTTCAAAAAGTTGATGCCAATTATGTGCATTGTCCTTCTGCGGAAGAATGGGGTAGAATTGAGAAAATATGCAAGTTTTTGAAAGTTTTCCATGATGTCACACTTGCCTTTTCCGGGACCAAATATCCAACTTCCAATCTTTACTTTCATAGAGGCTTACAGGTTAGGTTGTTGTTACAAAATGAAATGAAAAGTTCAGATCTTTTTATGCAAAGAATGGCTTGTAAGATGTATGAGAAATTTGGAAAATATTGGTCAGAATTTAGTACATTTATGGCTGTTGCTGTGGTGTTGGATCCACGATATAAGTTGCAATGTGCCAATTGGGGTTACATGAGGATATGTGGTCAGCATAGTATTGAATATGAGCTTGAGTTCTCTAAGGTTAAGGATGCTCTACGGAGGTTGTACGAGGCTTATGAATCCTCTCATTCTTCATCAAGCAAAGCTATTCCCACTACTAATGCTTCCAATGAAGCTTCTGATGATTTTATGATGGTAAATAACTTTCTGATGCATTGACCTTTATTGCAAGTGAAACAAATGCCAAGTTTTAATGATTGAGTAGCAAATCCTGATATAACTCAGCAGCTTTTAGTTTGCATCTTTATTGTATAATCTGTAATCTGATTTTTATTTTCTGATTTTTTGTGTCATGCTACTCATAACTCATGTAATCTAATCTTGGTGTATAGGATTTTTATAGTTTCTCTATGGAGCAATCAAGTGTGGCAATCAAATCTGAAATTGATATGTATTATGAGGAGCCACTTATCCCTCGAGGCACCAACCTTGATGTTTTGTCTTATTGGAGAACTTGTTCGGCCCGTTATCCTATATTAGCTAAAATTGTTAAGGATGTTCTTGCTGTCCCCGTATCAACCGTGGCCTCCGAATCAGCTTTTAGTACTAGAAGTCGGGTGCTTGATTGTTATAGAAGTTCTTTAAAATCAGAAACGGTGAAAGCTATCATTTGCTTAAGGGATTGGGCCTTTGGGGAAGGTAATAAATAATTTTTTATACAAGTAATGAAGTAATACAATACTTCTAACTTTTATTTTTAGTACATGTCATATATTATTGATTGTAATTTGCTATTGTTTTTCTTGTAGCAAATATGGATCCTCAAATGGAAATGCTATGTGGATCAGTTATGAAGCTTAAGGTGGGGGACAACGATGACAGTCATGACACACCACGTACCTCGCCCGAACTTGAACAATTTGATGAGAATGCTTCTTCGAACATTGTTTGGCTCATGAAGACAATTTCTGATTTTTTAAAAACATTTATTTCTTTTTGTAATTTGTTTAAGACTAATTTTGTTATGTAATAGTTAATTAGGCATTTAGACTTGTTAGACTTTATTTGGTTTTCTACTTTTCTTGAAACCTTTAAGTTTGGAAATCATGTTTGAAAACATTAGGTAAAAAAAAAATTCAGGTTTTGTTAACTGGTAAGTAGTAAAAAACTCAAAATCAGGCTGAAAAATCAGGTCATTCAGGTCAAAAGAAAATTTTTAAAAAAAATTACAAAATCAAGTCAAATCAGGTCGTTTTCAGGTTGACCCGAACCTGAAAATATCAGGTTCAGGTTGGGGTTTTCAACCCGAAAACTAGAATGGATCAGGTTCAGGTTGGGGTTTAGCTGACACGAAACCCAAAAACCCGAACACGAACACGAACCCGACCTGACCTGATCCGTTTGCCACCCCTACTTTTGGCACTAGTAACCGGTGACCAAACACTAAATAACGAGCGCTGATATACACAATAATCGTATTTCACAAATTTGGTGTTGAGGCTTAATTTTATACAAAATACTCCCTTAGTCCCTTATTTTTTGCCCCATTCGACTTTTTACGGTATTTAAGACGCGTCTTCAAACGTATATATCTCCATTTCTATATGCGTAATAATTATTATTAAAAATTGATATTAATAAACTATGCAATGAGAAGATTCTAACAAGACGCACATGAATATATTATCACTTATAGATTAACGAAAATTCATGGTCAAAATTTTAAAAGTTTCACCCATATTTTTGCAATGGGGCTAAAATTAAGGGATGGAGGGAGTAGCTGTCATTTTTATCATCTACAGTATAAAGTATTGACTCGGAACTTTATTTTCAAAGTTTGAGTTTAAAGGTTCAAGTGTTCAACCATAATGCCGGACATGTTATATTTTCAAATCCGTCGTTAACACCATAACAAGTTTGACGGTGAAATTAATAAATTTTCCAATGAGATGAATAGCGAATCACAAGTGAATTTTTTTATTACAATGCTTTTTCTGTGTGGCTGGCCACACCGTGTGGTTGGCCACACCGTGTGGTCGACCACACCGTGTGGTCGACCACACCGTGTGGTCGACCACACCGTGACTTATAAGGGTTACTTATTCAGGGGTTACTCAGTCGGTCAAGGGTTACTTATACTGGAGTTACCCAGTCGGTTAGCGCATTTTCGTCGGGGTTACTTATTTAGGGGTTAATCAATTGGTCAGGGGTTACTTATTCTAAATATACTCAGTCGGTTAGCGTGTTCTGTGTGAGAGTAACCACTGACCGACCGAGTAACCCTTGAATAAGTAACCCCTAACCGACCGAGTAACCCCTGAATAAGTAACCGTAGAATAAGTAACCCCGGCTATACGGTGTGACTAGCCACATATAAAAATTTGTGTTTTTATTATCATTCTCTATTCTCACATGTTAGTCACCCTTAATCTACAATTTGAAGAGGTGAGTGTCAATCTATCATCCTCATTGGACCCAACCGTACCGCTTCTTGACTTCATACAAGAGATCGTAAATATTGGGCTACTTGCTATAAGGAGATATTTAAATTCACTACATCTTGCGTTCTTAAGTCAATGGATACTCCTAACCTCCATTGTTGAATTTTGGAGGGTGGTAATTATCGGTGAAAAGTTCCATTTTTTATTCACTGCGTGTTTTTTCTTTTATTTTTCTCCTAGCTAGGATCATGTTTTTCTTCTCTCTTTTAAGGGTGAATTTGCTTTTTTGTTTGATGGATTGCGATAGACTTGTTTCATGGGTAAGATTTGTGCGAGATCGAAAAAGAGGTTAATCTTTCAATTACAATCAGACCAATTAGACGGAAATTTTCTTTACGGCTACAACAGATCGATAGACCCCCTCGCTGAAGAAAGTTATAAACTACAGCTATGTTAAAGAGGGTATGAAGGATGTACAATTTGTAATAACAATAGATCATGGCTTTGCTGAAAGGATTATTTTATTTGATTCAATTATTATGCATTTGATAGATATAAATCTCTTTGTAGATGTCGTATGACTTTATTTATATATCAATCTTTATTCTAAAAAAAAAATATAAAAAAAATCCAATGAATACTCCTTTATTATAAATCTTCGCAGAGCTACGATCGTTGTTGCAAATCGTACATTTTTCATACCCTCTTTCATCGTTGTGATTTACAGCCTTTTTCGACGATAGGGTCTATCAATCTATTGTAGTTGTGAAGAAAATTTTCGTTTGATTCATCTGATTGTAATCGAATGATTAACCTCTTTTTCGATCTCACAGAAATCCCCGTGAAACAACGTGTGCCATACTAAACTCAAAAAACATATATAAAATTGGAACAAAGCCTACCATAGGAACACTTACTGCACTCAAACCCTTTATTAGGGTGCTTACTACCTTCAAAGAGTGTAGTTTTATTGAATTTAATAACAAAAACATAAAGAAACTATAGGGAAAGGGTTGGAGAAATTTGGCTGTTTCCAACCTATAAAACACTTAAAGAACCCTAGAGAAAGAAAAATAGAGAGGAGACGACTAACCGACTAGGGTTTTTAACTTTTTGAGATGAGAGTAATATTTTATTATTATTATATATTTTATAAATAATTAAAGATATAAAATCTGTATCAAAAGTACAATTTATTATCTCTCCCAAAGTACCATTTATTCTCTCCATCTCAAAGTACTACCTCCACTACAATGTATAACTTTTGAATTTTTATATCTCATAATAATGCAATGTGAAATCATGTTGAACTCGTCACATTGTATTAGAAACGGAGGGGGTACTCCGTGATATAATACCCAAAAGTTATACTTCGTACATAGTATGTAACGGTGTAACGGAGGTAGTAATTAACACGTTTTACGGAGGGAGTATTTAATCAGGCACGAGTCCCCTAATGAGGAGTCAGGAATTTGGTAAAGAGTGACAAAAGTGAGTCTTTCAGTAGCTGTGACTTTCTTAAATCTCGTCTTTCAGTACTTGTCTTATTATCCGTCCTCAATTCCTCAAATGGAGTCGGTAGGAAAATTGTACGATTAAGAGAGAGAATACTCAAATTTCTCCAGAAAACTTATCGATTCAGATCAACAACTACTACTACAAATTCAAATGAAATGATGTTCATGGATCTGAATGAGTTAAGAAAGCGATTTTCACCTTCAAAACCCCAAATCTCAGACGCCATTGATGCTTCTCGAGCTCAAGTTCCTCGTCCTATGGCTTCCTCCTTCAACTTCATTGCTGCTAATGTCACCAAAACTTTCGCTGCTCTTCTCATTATTCTCCCTGTTTTGATCACTTTCTTTCTCATCTATCGTAACCCCAATTCCGATCATCGATTTTCCCCTTTTGCTGATGCTAGGGTTTTGGATCCTAAATCTTCGTTTACTACTTCGCAATCATCAGGTTAACTTTCTCTTTCTTCCTCTTTTCTTAATTATTTTCACCTTTTGTGATCAGATATAGTGCTTTTCTTGTAATTATTATTGTTGCTTTTTGCTTCATTTTGATTTGATGAACTTGGGTCTTTCTCAGAGTTGACTTTTTTATTTTTATTTTTCTGGGGTTGTAGAATTTTTTGGGGATTTTGATAATGTATGTAAGTTTAAGATGTGGGTGATTCATGCATTTTGGATCAGTGATTATTTCAATATTTAAGGACGTTATTTGATGTGATTTTGCATAAGCTTGTTGTCTTCAATTATTGCTTACTTTGGTTTGATCTCTTTTAGAAATCGGTTTGTTTGTATGGATCTTCTTTCTCTAGTAGAAGATCAATACGTATGATAGTATTAGTAGTTTAATTGATTGGGTTGAAACTTAAATTTTGCTTTGTACTGAGTAGTTGTATATGGATTTTGGTAGCTAGAACGAAGATGAAGACAATGCTTGAATTTGTATATAGAGCAACTGTTGAAGGGTATTGTCCATGTTTCGTTATTGAGGGTTCAGGGTGGGGTGGGGAGAAATTAGGGATTATTGGCACCACTTTTTACTGAGAAGAAGTGATGAATGATAGTAATTTCATATTTGCAGTCCAATTTGACCAATGCAGCCCACTATGAAGTATTATAACTCATTTATACAGATGGGTAACATGGGTTACATTTTTTTCCCGTCTTTTCGGAAAATTCATAAAGTTAGCTTTGTGATGTTCGATACACTGTAAGGAATGTCCACTAAGGCCATGATTGGACTGAAGGAAATCATTCAAGGGGTAAAGGGGTCTTTTAATCAATGAGGTGGTGAATTGGTGGAGTTGGTGGTGCTTGAAGGAATAGATATTAATGTGGGAGCTGTTATTCTTGTAACCGTTCATTTCAGCAATAATCTCCTACCTTTTTTTCCCTCTTCATATCCCTTCCACCAAATACTATCAACCACCTTCACCTTTATCCATTTACAGTCTTTCTATTTAATTCCTATTACCACCTTAATGATTTATGCATTCCATGCAAGCCCTAACTATGTATTACGTCTGGTATCTTTTTGCCCCTTTGTAAGGCATTTGTAAGGTTAAAGCTTTCTTAGTCCAGTTAGCTGACACACAAAGGTGTGTGTTGTCTGTTCATGCTATCTCACACTACCCTAAGCTATTATAGCTGATATCCCTACTCTGAGAGGCATTGCATTGGGAGGAACCTAGAAGGTGGAAAGATCCAGGGTAGGCCAGTTGATTTTATTGGTCTTTCCCTTAAACCATAGGCTTTCATTACAGCTGGCATTGCCATAGTGCCATACTCATCGAGAGGAAGCTGGATGATGATAGAGCCTTGAGAAGCCAGGTGATTTGATAGAAATGAAAGGTTCTCCCCTAGAAATCATTGGATTTGAATATGTACTTTGCACTATGGCTGGCAGCAGCCTTTTAGCAATCTTTCTTTAGGTTCGCTGCTTTTCCAGCATTGTGGCTCTCACTTGAAGTTTGTTTCTTCAAAGGCTAGATAAGCTTGAGTTCTTGTCCTGTTGTCAAATTTCCCGGTGGTTTTTGCTTCAGAAACTAAGCTTTAAAAAACATTGTAGTCCAACCTTACTTTACCACTATAAACCTATATAGTTGCCCTATTCCACCTAAATGCCTCTTTGATGGTCAGCCTTTCTTTGAGCCTATGCTTCCTTGGGTCATGCCACTAAACAGGCGCCATTTTCAAGATTCTATCCCAAAGAAAATTAATGCAGAGCGGTCGTTTTCATGAATCACTTTCCAGGGAAACATGAACTAATTACCAAAGTACAAAAGAAAAAAAAGGGGGAATTATCTGCTGTTTTCAGTGCCATATGAAGCATCATTGTAGAGCAGATTATCCAACTTTCAGTTGTGTTACATTTATAGAACTACATAATTCAACTTCAGAGTAACAATTCAAGCAGTGCGGAGTATAAGCTTGGCCTCCCCTGCTGGTGATTTTGTACCAGTAATGGCAGTAAGTGTAGGGTTCTTTCTGTTAGTTTGTTCTGAAAGGTTCAAAAAGTAAGCAGAACAAAGTTGACAGATTTGTAATTTTTTTATGCCACTGCATACGAGTTTGTCTTTTCTTTCTGTTAATGAAGATGCATCTATTTTTGTCATTTGTTTGTCTTACTCTAGTGCCCATGATACTACTCTCTGTATAATGCTTTCATTTGAAACATGACATCTTTTGTTAAGAATGGGTGTTATCAAGTACTTAACTTTCTATCGGATAATGTGATCAACTGATCATGGAATGTTGCGTGCATTAGTTAAAATTTAATCTTGAACTATTTTATGCCTTTTTCTGAGTCACTGAATGTTTCTACAGAAAATGCTGAAGTGGCTAATGACAAATTGCTTGGAGGACTTCTTCCCTCTGGAATTGATGAAGCATCCTGCTTAAGCAGATACCAATCCTTCATGTATCGGAAGACATCATCTTTCAAGCCTTCAACTTATCTTATCTCTAAACTACGGAAGTATGAAGAGCTTCACAAACGATGTGGACCTGGTACACAACCGTACAATGAAGCTCTGAAACAACTGAAGTCTGGCAACGAAACTGCTGTGCCTACAGAATGTAACTACGTTGTGTGGATGTCATACAGTGGCTTGGGCAATAGAATTTTGACTGTGAGTGCAGCTTATCTTTATGCTCTTCTCTCAAACCGGGTACTTCTAGTTGACCCAGGAACTGATATGACTGATCTTTTTTGTGAGCCGTTTCCTAGCATCTCATGGTTTTTACCTCAAGACTTCCCATTATATAAAAAATTTGAGAATTTCAACCAGAAATCTTCCAGGTGTCATGGGTTTATGCTGAAAAAGAATCTTCTGAATGCCACAAATGCCTCAACTGAAGAGGTACCACCATATTTGTATCTTCATCTGGGTCATGACTATAATGATCACGACAAACTTTTCTTCTGTGATGAAGATCAAACTCTTCTCAACAAAGTTCCATGGCTAATAATGAGGACCGACAACTACTTTGTCCCTTCCCTTTATTTGATCCCATCATTTGAGGAAGAACTATTTAAATTATTTCCTGAAAAAGTAGCCATTTTTCACCACCTAGGGCGCTATCTTCTCCACCCTACAAATGAAGTTTGGGGGTTGATTACAAGGTATTATAATGCTTACTTAGCCAGGGCAGATGAGAGGATTGGAATCCAGATCAGGACGTTTGAGGAGGGACCAGGTCCGTTCCCACATGTAAATGACCAAATTCTGTCCTGCATATCCAAGGAAAAATTACTCCCTGAAGTTGACAAAGATGATTTATCTTTTAGTTCATCAAAGAACCCGAGGTCCATTGCTGTTCTTGTTACATCCTTGGATGCAGGTTACAGCGACTCTCTAAGAGAATTATATTGGGAACATCCAACTGTTACTGGAGAAGCGGTTGGAATTTTCCAACCAAGCCACGAAGGGTTTCAGCAATCACACAAGAAAAATCATAACAGAAAAGCCTGGGCAGAAATGTATCTGCTAAGTTTGAGCGATAAATTGGTGACAAGCGCGTGGTCAACTTTCGGGTATGTTGCTCAAGGTTTCGGAGGATTGAAACCATGGATTTTGTACAAGCCAGAGGATAAGAAGACCCCAAACCCAGCTTGTGGTCGTGCCATGTCTATCGAGCCTTGCTTCCATGCTCCTCCTTTTTGGGATTGCAAGGCAAAGACAGGTATTGATACTGGTAAGCTCGTACCTCATGTAAGGCATTGCGAGGATATCAGTTGGGGTCTTAAGGTGGTTGATGGTCGTGAAGAGCTATAGGTCAGATTTAGGTAGTTGAATACTAGTCAGTGTTGAATTATTTTCGAGAATGAATTGCTTCGTATCAAACCTTGTGACCATGGAACTCTGTGTATGTACAAATTTGCCATTTCAGTAGATATATTTGTGCATGTACTGTCGCGCGTAAACATGGTTAAACATGGGCATGGATGATAGACTGATGCGTCTGATTGAGCTCTTATAAGCAGCAGAGGGAAAGGAGCAAAATGTATCCCTGAAATGCTCAGGAAATTGTCATTGAAAAAGCAATCATGAGCTACTGAGGTACTCCGCTTACTGTACCAAAGCGTATCTGCTGCTACTTTTTATGACATCGGGCGTGTACTTTTTTGGCACCTGATCTGTACTGGAACAATCATCTGTTTGAAATAAAGTGATTAAAAGATAGATTTGTACTTCGTACTATGTTTTTGTGACCAAAATTTCTGTAGTTCTTTAGTATACTACTCCGTACTGTACTGTTTAGAATTAGTTGCCCCCATATTGACTTTTTGCATTATTCATATATGGAGTATCAACTTTGACCCTACCATTATAATGATATACTTCCTCTATTTTCTTTTATTTGAATCACACCTTCACGGGATACACTTTGAGGAAGAGTTTATGTAATGCAGATGAATAAACCAAAATTATTTATACACGTAGTATCTAATCCTTTTCTATTTTTGGTGTTAAAATTATTTTGATAAAGTCGCTCATTTACTTACTTTAATCAACTCTTTAGAAAGTGTGTTTAAAGGTTGTGTAGTATATTGCAAATAAAAGAAAATAGAGAAAGTATAATATAATCAATTTTATTAAATGAAAAGTTGTTGGATTAGAATTAATGCCTATGTTCCCAACTATCCAAAATTATTTACAATGGCATAATAGATAATTAATGATATTAATGACTAAAAGTTGTGTACAAGTAATTGTAAAAGTCATATTCTACGTATTACAACTGTTTCTAAATGAAGTAATATAACTTTCCAACCAAATATAATTTTTATTTTTGAACCTAAAAAAAAATGAATTAATGGGGTTTTCTATGTAGTGTGCTTGTATCCTTATCAATTTTGGGTTTGAACCCTTGCCTCTACCCAATGTTTTTACGGAGTAAAAATTATGGAGTAAGTGGACAAATCACACCCTTTTGCAATGTTTTTATATAAATGGAGGTTGACAAAACCTAACTATACCATGACTCGCTCCTCATCGCAACAACCACCACAACCCGCCTTTCTGTTTTCTCTTCACATCTCTCTCTTCAATTCACTCATTCCTAACTCACCTCGATTTATCTGGGTTAACCATTTACGAAGACAAAGCAAGATCCGGTGAAAGAGAGGGAGACGGCAGTTGAACGAAGTGCCAAAGTGAGGAGAGAGATAATCGAAGAAGAGAATGTCGTACATGAAGGGTGATCTTCTCACTAAAACCAGAAAGCTGGTTAAGGGTCTCGCTAAAACCGAGCCCCTTTGGCTTAAACCCATGCAAAAGTTAGTTTGTTCAAAATTAATGCTTCGTGTTAAATTTTTGTTCTTTGATGCATTTCTCGATTTCCCAATTTTTGATTTTCTGTATTTTGTTGCTAAATTGTAGTCTCATAAACCCTAGGTAGTATAAGGTTTAATTTTCGCCGTTTTTGGATTGATTAATTGATTGAATCTCATAGTATTCTCTAATTGTTTGGTGATTTGAATGCTTTTCTTTCTTGTTAATTGCTGCCTTTATATGGTATTTGATCAGTTGATGCATTTCGTAGTTACCCATTTGTCAATTTTAGGTTGTTCACATTGATGGGTGTTGTTGATTTTCATTGTATTTGGAATTTGGCATTAAAGGTTAAACTTTGCTATCTTATCTATGCTTTAGTTTAGGGAACTTTAAGAATTAGTTGATTGAAGTTTATCGAAATCGAAAGTGGCTGGGGAAATTTTGAGGTGTTTTTACAATTTGTGAACTTTTTTCAAGAGTGAGCAGAGATAAATTAGGTTTTTGTAGTGTGTAATGGAGAATTGGAGATGAATCCCTAGTTAGGAAATTATGTGCATCTTTGATGTTGGAAAGAGTGGAAATAGCTTGTAATTTGAGTCTAAGGAGATTCAATTTGGGCAAAGAAAGCTTTCGTTGTACACGTATGCAAAATTCTTATAAGAGCTGGATTCAGTTCGTAATTTTGGTGTAATTTGGAGTGTTCATGCATCATGATTGGTGGTTTATGAGGTGCCGATACCCAGTTGAAGGTGCCTTTTTGGGACTGAAGGGTGCTTCTTTGTGATATCAATTATGCCGCATGGGAGTTCTGCCCTCTATTTCTAGAACATTTAAACCAAGATATAGGCTTGATGGATATGTCTGAATTAAATTATAATATCTAAATGGTGGTCTTGTGTTTCAATTAGTTATATGATGATTGATGAAATACCTATAATAAGTTTTGCCTTAGGGTTCTTCTTCAATATTCAAATTTACATGACCATCACTACCTGTTTGGTGTTTGGAGGTTAAAAATTATATGGAAAATCACTTGCGGTCAATCCGTAAATTGTGCTTCATGAATGTTCCCTGTGAAACATACTTAAATTCTTCGGGTTTGGAAAATATAATTTGGAGTTTTGACTGTCCACTCTTCTAGTGTATGATGTGCTGGTCTCCTCGTGTTTCTAGTATTTGATCTCTACTTCATGCTCAATCTATAAATTTAAAGTCTTAGTCTTTTCAGATTATTCTGTATCGTTTGAAATTTGATTACTCTCACTTGTGTTGTCTAGGGCCCCTCCTGTTGTGTTTCCTCGTTCTGATGGAAAAGTGAAGCCAATCAGCCTTCCTGAGGATGTTTATGTAAATAAATTCTACCAGAAGCATCCAGAGTCAAAATATGAAGATCCTATCAAGTATGTCTTTTTCCATAACTTTAATTTTTCTTCTTTGTACTTTTATTAGATATGGTCATGGATCCCAGTTTTTGTTGTCCATATCAAGCTAATATGTTTGTATTATGTTCAAGCACTTGAATGTGTAATGAAATTATTACAGAAAAAGAATTACAGGTGTTGTGTTTCTAAAATTTTTTATTTTGAATTTTGAAGATACTGTAACATGATCAGTTTTCTAAAATTTTGTTACTTTTGAAATTAAAGCTTCCTGTTTTTTAGCACGAGCAGCTTGCTGCTTACAGACAGTATTTGTCCCCCCCTCCCCCCCCCCCCGCAAAATCATTCAATGTGGTCTCGTGAGTCATGGCTTGTCATATGAAGCAGTTGTACTGTGCCAAGAAGTTGATATTTCTAAATTCTAGATGACTTAAAACATTACTTATTACACTGGAATAATGCTTAAACAAGATATTGTATATGTGAGTGGTAAATGGTACTCATTGACGCTGTTGTTGGCTGTAAAGTTGTTTATGCTTGAATCTTCTTTTTCAGTATGTAGACTATTAGACAGGTATTGTTAATGATACTCCAATGCAATGTTTACTGCTTGGCAGAATCAAGCAAATGATAAAACACCAAGACCAGCTATGTTCTATCATGAGACAAAGTTTTGTTGGTTTGGTTTATGACTTTTCTTCATTTTGAGCAGGTTTAATAGTTTCAGTCCTGTTCCAGCCCGTATTTTTGCTGGGCGAGTACTCGAATTGAAGGAGCAAGGAGTAAGAGAGGAACAAGCGTTGGCCATAGCTGATGTATGGGAGACTGTATATTTAGTTTTTAATCTCCTTATTTGTTTCAGTCCTTCATGCCATATAGGCATATACTACTCAATTATCTTCATAGTTCTACTATCATCCTTAATAAAAAGGCTGCAATTGAGCTTTGTGCTAAATTAAAATCAACTTTGGCCATTAATTTTGTCATTCCATTGTAAAATTTCTCCATCCCATACACAAACTCAATATCAATTTTGACAATTTTGCAGTCAAAGTTGGTACGTTATCACTTTAAAGTAAAATATGACCTAATATCTGTGGAGGGACATAGTACTTCTGCCTTCATTATCTTTTTTGATCTCATAAGCTGACTTTACTATTTGCTCCAGATGGAATATCGAGGAGAGAAGAAATCCAAAAGGCAGGCGTACAAGCGTTTAAGGCAAATAGCTCACATTCAGGGACAAAACCACCCCCTAATCCATACCCAAGTGCTATTAAGGAGATACAGGCAGAGGAGCGACCTCATGTCCGTGACCGATTTTTCAATCCTCATATATTAGAGATAGCTAAGAAGCTAAAAGAAGAAAGAGCTGCTGATATGCGGGAAAGGTTTGGAGGGCGAGGCGCTTAGTTCTTGAAAAAGTAATTTGAATCAATCAAAAACTAGAGCAGCCTTGCTTTATCTTGCCAAGAGTTTGCACCTTTTCTTTTGCTCCATTCGTATGCATTTGGTTTTCCATTATTGTTACATGATTTGCTTGGTCACGTTTGCTGAATTAGAATCATAAATCAAATTGATTTTTGTTTAGAGATTGAGTTGTAGAGTTTAGAAAACAAATATCAGAATTTTTACGATTTTTCTCATCGAATGCTAATTGCTAATAAATCAGAATTCTCCTGAACTCCCATTTGGTGCTACTATATCCCTGTATTACAGCTTCCAGAGTTCTTAATTCTTCAGCTTTAAAGTTGTTTATTTCTTCCATCTTTTAATTTCAATTTATAGAGCAATTTGGTTGCCTATGTCTTCTTTTAAGTACTGAAACAGGAGGGAAAAAAAGTGCTTTCGGCTGCTGTTATGTAATATGGTCTTGGATTGTCTAAAATTCCTCCTTTTGTATGTATATTGAGATAACTGGAATTAATTCTCTATTATAAAGCACACTTATTTTTTTGTATCTGTTGATTAAAGTAGATAATGCAAGCAGCCCCTTTGAAAAATTGGAATTGGTACAATCATCTATTTGATACTTGTTGAATACTTTTAGTTTGGGATAAGTTAAATTAAAAGGGGAAAGATAGAAGAATTTGGAATCCCACATAAACCAAATGGCTTATAGAAATGACCAAAATCTTAATATCCCCAGCTCCACCATGAACCACAAATATAATTGACAGTCTGCAATGACAAGCTGATGTGTCACAATCTGAGTGGCTATTAATCCCTATTTGTATCTTCCTCAATTCTCTCTCTTCAAACCATCTATCAATCATTCCAAGATTTCTAAACCTGGTTTGCAGCATGAAAGCCATTAACTTCCCAAAACCCAGCAACAATACACTCAACTTAACTACTCCAATTTCCTCTAAAAATCCCACCTTTATCACTTCATATTATCCCCATTTTTCTAAATCCTTGATATACCCTTCACTCTTACTTCCTCTCTGCTCCAAAAATCCCAACATAATTGGTGAAAATCCAAGTCCCAATTCTAATTCCAATGTAGAATTTGGTTCTAACACAAATGAGATTGACCCGGAAAAAACCCCACCCAAACCCATTTCTAGTTCAAGTATTAACCCTTCAACATCATCATCTAGGGGCTTAATCTTTGATCTTGGTCAAACTGGATGTTGGGATAGTGCTGAGGTTGGTTCCCCCGTTGTGAAAAGATTTTTGAGTGATGATGAAGAGAGGTGGTATATGTGGTACTATGGTAAGTCAGATAACGAGTCGGGTTCGGGTTCAATTGGGTTGGCGGTTTCGAGCAATGGGGTGCATTGGGAAAGGGGAGATCAGGCTATGGATTCGAGTTCCGGAACTGGGATGGTGATGACTTGTGGTGAAGATTGGTGGGCATTTGATACAAAAAGTGTTAGGCCTTGTGAGGTTATGATCATGTCTAGTAATAAAGTTAGAGCTTCAATGGCTGTTTACTGGCTTTACTACTCTGGTTTGTGTTCTGAGGAGGTGGAGTTCCCACAAGATTACAGTCTCCAAATTACTGAAGCTGCAAAAGGGGTTGGGTTTGGGTTCGAGTTTGGGTTTGGGAGAGTTTTTAAGTCATTGCCAGGGTTAGCCATAAGCCAAGATGGAAGACATTGGGCTAGAATTGAAGGTGATCATCACAGTGGAGCATTATTTGATGTGGGAGCAAAAGGGGAATGGGATTCTTTGTTCATTGCTTCCCCACATGTTGTTTTCCATAGTAGTGGAGATTTGAGAATGTACTATCATTCCTTTGATGCTCGAGAAAAGAAATTCGGTATCGGTATTGCAAGATCAAGAGATGGGATTAAGTGGGTGAAGCTAGGCAAGATTAAGAGTATAGGACTAGGGGGAAGTAGTGAGGGGTGTTTTGATGAAATGGGGGTTGTGAATGCTAGTGTGGTAAGAAATAACAAAGTAGGGAATTATTTGATGGCATATGAAGGTGTTGCCAGGGATGGGAAGAGTAGTATTGGGCTGGCGGTATCGAAGGATGGATTGACTGATTGGAGACCGGTGAGCGAAAAGGCGGTTTTGATGGCGGCTTCGGAGGGTGGATGGGATAGCAATGGAGTTGGATCTCCATGTTTGGTTCAAATGGATGGAAATGATGATCAATGGAGGTTGTATTATACTGGACTTGGTGTACAAAGTAGGACTGGAATTGGGTTGGCTGTTTCTCAAGGAAGTGATTATACAAGTTTTAAAAGATGGACAGGGTTTCACTTATGATTAATAAATAGAAATAGGGTTAGTGTGAATTGTGTGATAGAGATCCCAAATCATAAGCATTTAGCTGAATATTTGATGTAAAAAATTCGTGGTCCGTTATTAATTTATGTGCTTTCTGAATATTGGTTGTCCTTAATATTATAATATCGAGGTTCTTACATGACAATATTTTTTGTTGGCAATTTACAAAAGTAATTACTCCGTACTCTTTACCCCAAAATTTTCAAAGAGTACGTGTTTACGGGTTTACTCCTACTCACCTCAACAAATATTGATTAGGAACCAATAAAAAGCTCCTGACACTTGGGAGCTCTATGCAATCAAACATGAATCAAAAGGATCTCAACACGAAATAATTTTTTGTATAAATATGTTTGGCACTTGACAGGACTAAAATCAAGGAAGCTCTGCCTAATTTCCTCATAGAATACAGACTGTCTTCATCAAAAAAAATCATAAGAATTTTTGCATAAGAAACTGTCAAAATTTATGGAAGACTAAACATCAGAAAGAAGAGAGACCTGCAACCTGCCTGAATTTCTCGTATGAGACCCAAAACATAAACTGCCAGGGACCAAGCCTTGCCCACGTGGGAAAAAACCCCTTCCATAATGCCTTTGGTCCTTCAAGCTTTACTGTCTTCGCCAAACAATCATAAGAATTTCTGTACATCAGTTTACCATCCTCACTTGCTGCTTGATTCATCATTCTAGTCTTTACTACATCAGCTGGACAGCTCAAGGTTGTAGCTGCGAGGCCTGACATGATAGAAGCTAGGGTATGAGCATATATGTTGTCATCGGCTATCTGATTCCTAATAACAAAATGCTTTGCATGATCGTAGCATGCCAATTCCCCCATGTTTACCAAAAATGCTCTTTGCATGTTCGGGACAACCCCTTTCCAAAGTCCAGGAAAACCCTCGTTAGAAATGATCTTGCGAAAGGCATCTATAGGACCAGAGTATCTGGGCTGCAGACCTTGACAGATTAGATGACCATCTGCTTGCATTCTAACCTTAACTAGATCAGCTGGGCTTGCCACCACCTGCACACCTAGGGGCATGAACAATGATGTTGAAAGATTATGAAAGCATAAATAAGAGACAACAACAAAGAAATTAAGCAATCAGCTCACTGGTCACAAATTTGCATGTGTTGAATTTCATCGACAATTAATTATTAAATTTATTACTTGCTCAAGATAAGTCTTCAGTGAGTCACCAAGTTACCAACCAGCAGCAAAAGTTATCTAGGTTTGGTCCTAAACACTGAGCTTCAGGTTTACAACTTCAACCAGTATTCTGATGACATCTAAAGCCCTTAAACCCAAGGCTGCCATGTAAACCAAACTCTCTCAGTGGAGAAGAGAAAAGCATCTCCAGCATACCTACCTTGTACGCAATATTCAAAGTACCATAACTTTGAAAATGTGTCTGATGAACTTGTTAGTTCCCAAAGCTTATAAATATTTATGATCCAGTCAAGTCCAGAAGCAATCACATACAGTAAAAGTTCTACAAGAGTACAAGGAAACTTCTTCTGGAAAAGTCATCACGTAGAGGCAGAAGAAATGAACAAAGCAGCACAATAAGAGACCAAATCCAAGAGTACATACTTCGTATTTCTTAGCATTCTTTCACTAAACAATTCTAATTAACGTAAGTGCCTCGTTTTAGGGGTCATTTTGCGTTTACGTTAGTTTTTAATACACAAAACGAGATACGTGAATTTTTTTGCCAATTCCAAGCTCAATTTGGAACCTTAAGTGCTAATAAAATAGGACATTTTTTGGCCCGCAAATCGAAAATAAAATAGGATTGGATGGCAATCAACAAGTTAGTAGCACTTTTGGGCTGTAATTTGCAATTTTTTTCTTAAAATGGCTGCAATTTGCAAAATACATACTTGAAATGGCCAACTTAATCCAACTACAAAACTAAGCTGCACCCCGCCCAAAATTTCCCAAGTTAACTTGAGCAAGAAAACACATACGAAGTACACAAGAGGGCTAATGCAATTTTCGAGGCACAGTGAGGCACTGATTTCAACAGTTGAAGTTATATTCATTCATACAAAGAATTATTGTTATATGTTCAAAATATAAAACTCATTGATAATAGTTATATGTTACAATACCATCATAGAAAATATTGACATTTCTATACCTATAATTAATCTTTATAAAAACCACAGTAAGAAAGCTTCTTAGAGACGCCCTTAAAAAACATATTCTTCCAATGTTAAAGTTTTAGAAGGAAAATGCAAGCTCATTCCCTTCCTCAAACTTCTTTCCCTTACGCATCCATTAAACACATGATTAGATTTGCAACTGGTTCATCACGCTGTCCTTTTTCAAACAATGAGCACCACAATTCATGATCCCGAAGAAGTTATTGAATCATTTAGCATCCTAAGATGAAAGTCTCACTTGGTTGGCATGCTCCTTCCAAATCAATACAAATGGTAACTTTTATCAACCATCATGGAAGCTATATAGGTAAAAACTATACTCATACCTAGGTCCCTAATAATTCATTGGTTATACACTTATGCACGGTAGCCATAGTTTATTATACATGAGAAATAATTCTGACATAAGAGGAAGTCATTGGTGGGGATAATAGCTAGGATGAACCGAGACTCATTTAAAAGGCAATATATAGAAGAAATGAAATAGAGTGAGCAGAACATGACTTCCATACACCTATAAAGCAGAGCAAATTAACAAAAGAGTGATGCATAAAAGCGAACACTGATGAAATATTTTCATGGATGAAAAGCCTACCCAAGGGCAATATTCTCCTTGAATTTGTGTTTTGCTCACGACTCCTTCAGAAAAACAAAACCCATATTTTTTTAATTTGAGTACAACACCCTCCACAATACAACTGCTATCTTAACTTCCTCATTGTGAATCGATTAACTACAGAGAATTCAAAAAAGAAAAAAATGCTATCACCCAAAATCCAAACAAGTAGATAGATAACAATTACCAACCCAAATTACACAAGTTTTTCATCATTTCTCCAAATTTTCGATTTACAACAACAGCGTAGAACGGAATATCATTTTTTTTTCCCTCCCATTTCTAAATTGCAATACTATCTCATCATTCCAACATCACTCTTGAACCATTATAAAAAATCAAACTACACCATCACATAACTGATACTCAAATCATACAAGTTGCCCAAAAATTCCACCTTTGATGTTGTTTTGGTTAAGTAAGCAAGCATTATATTAAAACCAAAAATTATGTACAAAATTAGGGGGAAAATCCACTAAATCCCTTTCAAAACAAGCTCAAATTTCACCACAAAAAAAAAAAAAAAACAAAATAGTAAAAACATCATATAGCTTAAAAAAATTCTCCCCAACCCAGATCATTAATCAACTCAATCAATCAAGATAAGTAATTTTTAAAAAGCAAGAAAGTATAAATATTTATACCTGAGCAATAACCCCAGATAAACCTCCAACAAGAGCTTTGGAGGAGAGAGAAAGAGACCCAGAAACAGCATCAGAATGTTGATTCTGAGCAACAAGAACAGCATTTCTCAAATATTCATAACCCACAATTCGAATAGGAGTATAGAAGAGGTGGCGAATAATAGCAGGGGATAAACCTTGGTATAAACCCAGAAAACCCTCGTTTCTTACAATGTTAATAGCCACTTTGAAGGCGTTTGTTGCGGCGGAGGAGGCGGTGGATGAGGCGTGGAGTTGGAGTCTGGTCTTGGTTATGTCGATTGGAAAGGTGGTTGACTCGGCTACCATGGCCGAGAGGGAGGTCAAAAGGATCTTCTTGTGGGTGGGGTCTTGGCCTTGAGTCAGTTTCATGGTCGATCATATGCACCAAAACAAAATTGTTGTCTACTTACGCTATCAAGGGAAGCCTAGGTCGATCGGGTTGTTAATGTGTGTGCGCGTTTGATGCTGATTGAGTGTTGTTTTAAAATGGGCGCATAGTGAATATTGTGCGCTCAAATGTATAAACAAAGAGTTGTATATTCAGCAATTGTGATTGTATATGTCAAAATCAACTATATACAAAGTATATTTTTAAAAAGAATTTCGTCAAATTTACAGTCAAAAAATAATTATATAAACCATACATTCAATCGTTTTGACGGTCTATACTACCACCATTTCTGATTGATCTTAACATTTACTATTAGCACAAAGATTAATAAAATAGAATAGGGTGTTAAATGGAGTTTATTTTTGGAGGGCGTAGTGAGTATGATACATCAAACACTAGTTTCAGGGGGAGAAAAAAAATAAGTGAATCCTTAGACATAGGTGAAAGCTCCAACATTTTGCAAGTATAGAATCAGCCAATTATTAGAGATGAAAGGATGGCTAAATACATCATACATTTGTTTCTCTTCTATTGCATTTGATCTATATATCCCATCCCATAGTTCTTTACGCACCAACATAAAGTAAAGGAATCATGCTATGTTTATTTATAAGTTACTAATACAAGGGGGTGGGACTGGGAGTGGGAGAATGGGACATTCTCCACAATAGTCATCCAAGTGTCTTCGTACTATACATGCCGCGGGTAAAGTAGATTAGCATCAAAAGAAAAGATGAACATGTTGGACCCACTTGATCAACAAAAGAGCACCACAAATCATAAGCTCATAAGACGATCCATGACCAATTTGACCACTTCTGGAGCATCAACTGTGACTGCCACCTTAACTGTAGGTTTATCGGTCCATTCAGTCACTTCTTCAAACCTATCAGATCCAGAAGCAAGTGTTAAGCATGGAAACAGAGACATGTGCAATTGAATTTATCAGGAGAAGGAAAATGCAGTAATAATATAGAAGTCGGATATGATCACTAGATGAAGCAGTTTGAGAAAAGTTGTTGAGACAGAAAAGAAGCTACTTTTATTCATACTATTTTTACTTTGACATATACAAGTGAAATAGTAACTATAGATTGGGACTGCTATAATGGCTTACCTTTTCTGTTTGTTATACAGTATTGTGAGACCCCTAGTAATACCACTTGTTTGCACTCTTACGGCACCATCTGTCCAAGTAAATAATGAAGGATCTATAGCAGCGAGGATGGAGGCAGGATCATGAAGATAAACACCTGCATAAAAAACAATTAACAGCTACTCGAATAAAAAATAAATTAATAATAAATATATATCTATACCAGAGGGTAAAACCAAAGTACCCATACAAATGATTCGACATACCTTTAATATTGTATGCATCAAAATGGTAGGAATAATACACATCTAAGATCTTGCACAGGTACTGAGCTAATTTTCCATTTGATGCTGCCAACTTTTCTCGATCAGCATCTGCAAGCAAGGATATAAACATACAGTCATTTGAGGCGTGTTAGGCATAACCAACATTGCACTAGGATCACCACGAATCTATCCATGATTGCAAAGAAAGATCACATCAAAAGCAGTACCCGAAAAGGAGGCCTTTAAAAAAAGTAAATATGGAACACACTCAAATCCAAAGGGAATAATATATATTAAGTTGAAACTAAATTGAGCACAAGTGGTAATGAGGAAGGAAGAGGAGGCAACGTTTGTCGCAACAGTTAACAAGAGCTCGAGCAACAATGTTTAACAAGAGCTCTGAGCAACAATGTTTATCTAGAGCCTTGATGTATCAAATTCCAAAAAGGTCAGCAGCATTTACAACACATCCTTCTAGTAGAGGACTTGAGGCATCAGACTCAAAATCAAAGTGCACTAGTATTGAAAAGGCATAAAAGCTTCAAATCAAGACCAACATCTCCTAGTGTTACAAATTAAAGACTAACGGTGTGATTAGCCAATCAGTTTTTGTGACAAAACTCATCCTGCAAAAGAATCTAGAAATTGGGAGAACAGCGTATGATAGACAAAAAACTGAGGAGAATAGTTGCAACAATATTATAAATGACTCGTGTCACTTGCATATATTTATACCTATCATGATATAGAGGCAAATACTCCAAAATTGTGGAAGATTGGAGATTCTAGAATGTTACCAGTGAAAAGAACTTGGTGGGTCACATTTATTCCCACAGCAAGAATATCAGCTCCACTTGTGAAAACAATATCTGCGGAATCCGGATCACCAAATATCTGTCCAAACAGTTCAAGGACGTTAAGAGAATGAGAATGAATTGAAATCCCAAAGGCAGAGTGGTACAGATTATCACAGAAGTACTAAAAAGTATTTCTAATCTGAAGCCTCAAGGAAAAATTACTCACATTAGCTTCAGCTGCAGGGTTTACATTGCCATTCACGGCAAAAGCTCCACCAAGAATAACAATTTTTCCAATGTTTTTTGTAAATGCAGGATCAAGTTGGATTGCCTGTGGGCATTATTCAAGTAAGCATATATGACAGAGGAAGGGGACAAGCTAAAGCAGCAAAATATACAGAATAATTGATAACTATTCTTTTAAAGTCCCAAATGGAAACACAAACAGAAAGAAGAAAAAAGGGTCAAATACAATAAAACCTACCAAAGCAATATTTGTTAGAGGTCCCAGAGCCACTAAAGTGATTTCTCCAGGATACTTGCTAGCCTGATCAACAAGAAAAGCAGCTGCTGATTGCTCAATTGCCTTTCCATTTGGAGGAGGAAAGTTTTGGTTACCCAGACCATCTGCCCCGTGAACAAAGTCAGCTATGCGGAGCTTTGTACCATTCTTGATAAGCAACAGATTGTGTTAAATTCTTTTTTCAGTGAATTTGAAAGAGGATCTGAAATATAGTATCCATAACAGAAGGCATACAGTGATTGTAAAGTGAGATCCTTCAGCCACTGGAATATCCGTCCTCCCAGCCACCTCTAACTACACCACAAGGAAAGCAAACCAGGAGAGGAAAGACAAATGAAATAAATTCAAATGAAAAGATATTGGGTTCATTGAAGCACCATACCAGGAAATCTAAATTTGAAGAATCAACATGTTTTGGGCTATAAATCTTTATGTTTGGCTATTGATCTAACAATTATGATTCATGATGATCCAGAACTTCGTCAAATCAAAATCATGAATAACTCATCTAGGAAAAAAAAAAATCAAGGCAAACCCATAAACTCACACCCGATACCTCATCCTAGCTGTTGAATTAGGATGATTTATGTCATAGTTATTCTCAAGTTTATTTCATCCTAGTTTATTTGAGGCTTAAAGGCCAATAAAATAGACATACATACAACAGGGAACAGAAGGGCATTAACCTGGGAAGCTGGGACCTAAAGCAATCAATATCTCAAATTCTCAATTATAATCTTTAGACTAGGACCTCATTGGCATCCTTACATAGTTACATCGTGCCTCAAAGAAGATTTGAAGCTGAATATGAGATATCAAACATACTTGATGCTTGATAGACACCAGCTACATAATTTTTTTAGTGCTACTAAGAAAGTTAAAGAGGAGGTTAGTATTGAAAAATAAGAGATACCAAATGCAAGGCATTTCTTGTTGCTAGTGTGGTGTAGACATTGCCATATATAGTAGTGAGACCAATCACCTCCACCTCAGGTGATTGAAGAGCCACAAATATTGCCATAGCATCATCTGCATTTATTCCCAATCAAAAAAATTAACACAAAAACAATTTTGGGTAAGAAAATCATTAAAGAGTCTTAGAAAGTCACTAAAATTTCAATAAACCAAACATGGGAAACAAAAGGCCTACCGATGCCAGGATCAGTATCAATTATGAGCTTTTTCTTCCTGGGCTCCCCCTCTGCCATTGCTATTAGCCTGTTTCCTGAGGAGCAATGGCAAAAGTAGTTGATATTGATCCTTCAAAAATATATAGTTGGTAACCCATAACATCCCGAAATCTACCAACGGTCATCTTAAAATATCAATACAAGAATTTCAAGCAAAGATTCCTACAGAAATTCAAGCAATATTGTGTCCGCCCCCCCCCCTCCCCCCCCCCCCCCGCGCGCGCGCATTTCCCTCAGGTAAAAAGCAAAGTTATACTATAGTATCTACTACAGAGTATATCAATCTACCTTATTTAATCTTGCTACATGGTTGAATTTAACTTGTGATTTTATTTATGAAAAATCAAATGGACTTCTCAGCAAGAAATAAATTAGAATCTTAATTCGAATCCATCTAAAACCTTATGATTTATTTTTACCCAATGGAAGAATCGCCCTCACTAAAATCTTCGGCCCCATAATCTATAACAGCATAATTGAGCTACTCCATATTTCCAATTACCAACTTAGGTCCAATCCTATAAATAAGAACATATAGAAAACACATCAGTTTGTAATTCCTATTTTTGTAAATAAAATCTATGACAAGAAATGCACAATTCAAAACCATAACCAGATTTCAAACAATGCTTACAAACATCCCATACCATTTTCTTAACAAGCATCAATAAATGTTATTCAAAATTCGAGCAAACCGAACTACGATAGATCCAAAGCGACCTGACCAATACGTTCACAAATTACTCAGGCTTACCCTACCAATCATTTGTTCATAAAGGCAATCCCATCAATCTTTAATCCATATTAGTCAACAGATTGGACTATATTATTATATCTGCTCATAAAATCATCATTCATATGATATTATGAGTTATGACTACTACCCACTAATTAAAAATCCTCACTTCAAGTAAAAATGAATCAAGTTTCACAATACTAATTGAAAATCAGTACTTTCTCTGTTCTAAAAATCCTTCTTGTTAGCAAGTCAAAAAAAAAAGGAAGAACCTTTTGAGACGGAGGAAGTATCACATTGCCAAATACCCTCAAAAAATAATCAATAGAAAGCCAAAAAAAAATCAAAGAAAATTCAATCGATCTCAAACAATAAAGTATAAAACTTGGAAAGGTGTTCAGTAATCAAACAAACCAAAATGAAGCGGCACTTGCTAATTTGGACAGCACCGTCGGTGGAAGGCGGTCAGAGTGCCGGTGAATCGGAGATGACAATTTTTGGGATCAGCAGCCAGCCAAATACCAACAAGAAGTGCGCAAACAAAGTTTATCAAATCAAACCAAACACATGCCGTTAATAACTTACGTAATTTACGAGTATTATATTTTTTGGGAAAATACAAGTTGATAAGCATAATCTTGGAGTAAATACTTGTTAATCAGCCTAATATACCAATTTGGTATATTAGGGGTATTTATGTCATTTGACTCATTAAATTAGGACAATTTTGTACATTGCTTAGCTTTCTTCCTCCCTTCTCCCTCCTTTATCAGTATCATGACTACCAACAGTTTGGCTTTATTCCTCCACACAAGCAAACTGCACACCACACTAGGTGGTGGTTAAAATTATTGTACATTGCTTAGCTTTCTTCCTCCCTTCTCCCTCCTCCATTAGTACCATGACTACCATTACAGCTTGGCTTTCTTCCTCCACACAAGCAAACTGCACACCACACCAGGTGGTGGTTAAAATTGTTGTTGCGAAGGAGATGCTTCTCCAAAGGGGTTAATATGACCCTAGTTGACACTATTTGCTACTAGGGTGTCTTTTTGTTTCGCCGCGAAACGGCGTTGTGACCTCGAAGATGGTGGTGGTGACTGAGATGAAGACGGGAAGACGAAGACAATTTTTGAGGAACGCAGATGCGGAGACGAAGACGGAGATGGTGGTGGTGGCAAGGACTTCGTCTTGATCGGAGGGAAGAGTGATGGTTGTGATGGTGGTGGTCTGGTGGACGCCATTTTATATGGGATTTGTTAAACATCGCCCACAAATTACTACATAAAGCCCACAAAATTCACTTGGTTTGCCAAAATTGCCCTTGACCTTAAAAAAAACACTCACACTCTCATCACTCACACTCTCATTGCTCATCTTCTTTCAACCTCTCTAAAAAAAAAAAATTTCAAATAACGGCAATGTCGAGGCGGCAAGGCAAGGAATTGGCGGCGGCGGCGGAGGGAAGGATGTCCCAAGGAGGAAAGGTACATTTTGTTTAAAAAAAAAAAGGGAAAAACCGCCGTGAACGCGGTGGGGCGCCCTGGCTGGACGCCCAGCCAGCGGTGGTGGCGTCAGATACAGACGCCGCCACCAGTTGGCTGGCGTCCAGCCCAGGCGCCAGCCAACTGGTGGCGGCGTCTGCAGCTGGCGCCACCACCGCCGGCTGGGCGTCCAGCCAGGGCGCCCCCCCCCCAATTTTTTTTTTTTTTATTTATTTTTTTTTTTTTAAAAATTGTTTTTAATTTTTTTTTTTTTTTTGTAATATAATTTTGAATTGTTTTTATATTTTGTTGTTTATTTTTATAAATTTTTTCAATTTCGTTGTATTTTTTCTACGTTTATATTTTGTTTACAATTATTTGTATGTTTTTAGTTTATTTGATTTGCGATGATGATTATTTATCGTATAAATTTTTGTATGTTTATATATTTTAAAATTTTGTGTAGAATTCACTGGGTCGTCATGGAGCGGGGAAGAATATAGAGCTTCTTAGTAGAAGTTATTCAGTGGAGAGGTCGGGGCATAGACATGTCAGATCCCGTGGTATTTCGGCCTCAGTTCGTAGAGAACGGATCCACCGTCGGGATGAGGATGACGATGATGATGATGATGCTGAGGAGGGTGACCAGGAGGAGGAGCAGGAGGAGGGCGCAGATGAGGATGAGGATGTGGACGATGGCAGTGGACCGTATGATGATTACGGTCCATTCAGTCAGAGGGTTGATGACATGTACGAGACGCATATGGTGGAGGTGCGTAAGGGTAGGGGTGGTAGGTTTGTTAGTAGATCTGGCACATCATCTGCGTCCACTGTATCTGGGGCAAGCAGGAAACGGTCGAGGGCCGGTAATGATTCTTGGGTTGTTAGGAGTGAGGTGCCCGGTGGGCCTGTTGACGGGAGTGTGATTCCTAGCTTTCTAGGACACATAGCTGCCCGTATTTGGGAGGACCAGGAGAGGCCTTCAGTTACGGGGTTGTTGAAATGTCATACCCGGGAAAAGACTTGTAGTTTTTTGCGTACATGGGCTGAGGCCTGGCCGGCGGAGAGCGAGATGTTCGAGCGACTGGAGGGCACTGGGGTGAAGCACGTTCCTGCCACCATGCACGATAAGATTGACAGTACGCTGATCACGGCTTTCATTGAGCGATGGCAGCCGGATACAAACTCTTTCCCCCTTCCGTTCGGTGAGATGACGATCATGTTACATGACGTCGAGGCCATTCTGGGGATTCGTGTTGAGGGTAAACGACTTTGTGCTGTGGCTGATGCGGATCAGGCAGATTCGCTGGCGGAGTTGTTGGCGGTGGACAGGGCTGCACTGTACACCGAGGCGCTAGGTGTTTGGGAACACGGAGGTGTGAAGATCGCATCCGTGTTGCAGCGGTGTTTGTACCCGAGTGCACGTAGGACGCCCGACGCACAGCTGAGTGCTTATGTTTTTCTACTCCTCGGATGTACCTTGTTTCCGGATAAGAGCGGCGGAAACAAGCTCAGGCCACGCGACATCGTAGAGGCGTGTGACCCCGACAGTGTAGGCCAGTTTTCCTGGGGATCGGCTACGTTGGCGTATTTGTATCGCCAACTAGGATTTGCGAGTCGGGCTGACGCGGCAGGTATCACTGGGTGTCTGACTCTATTGCAGACTTGGATATACGAGTACTTTCCTGCATTGCGACCACATCGTGACCCAGTTCCTATTGATGAGGGGATGTCGCGTGCTTGTGCGTGGAGTCCGCGCTCGGAGAAGAAGTCCGTTGACCGCCTCCGATCGATACGGTTATTGCTGGACAGGCTGTCCCCCTTAGAGGTAACGTTTATTTATAGAGTCTACATTTTATTATTTGCACATATTATATTCATGTTATTATATTTTATATGTTGTAATTGTACAGGTGAACTGGATGCCTTTCGGCCCGAACCCTAGTGTTAGGGTACCCAGGACCCTGTACACGGGACTCATTCAGTATCGTGACATCGTCGAGGCGTACATGCCCCAGCGTTGTCTTCGCCAGCTTGGATTTGTCCAAGTTGTCCCTCCTCCCCCGGCGTGCCCGATGAAGGCGGTCCGACCTGCATCGTCGAGGGACTACGTCGTGGAATGGTCGGATATCATGACCGGGACGTGGGACCAGTTTCCGATGGTGGCCCGCTTATGGACTGCGGAGTTGCAGCGGCCGCCCTCTGGGGTTACTCCCATGTGTGACCATTACTACATGGAATGGTTCAACCGGTATTCGCACCCGAGGTTGATCGCTGATCTCGACCACAGCGATGATGATTATGTGCCATCGCCTACTGCCACGGAAGCGGTATGTCTTTTATTATATTTATCGTTGTCTTTTAATTAAGTTTTATTTGTTGTTATTGTATTTCATCTTCTGTTTTTTGTTGTATGTAGTGGATGGGAAAGATAATGCAAGACGTACAGAAACTCTCTCTTGAGAAGGACAGCATGAGTGCAACAGGGAGAGATGTTGTTGATAGTCTGGAACAGACCCTTGCGCAGTGGGAGTCGTCGTCGAGGAGGGATTACTGATGGTTATTGTATTTTATTTATAGAGCATTATGTTGTAAAATTGTAACATTTTAGATTGTTCTTTTAGCTTCCAACTTAAACATATTATCAGTGCTGTTTTTAAATTTTGATATAACCGTTCGTGGATCCGCGCAACTTACCCATGCAACATATAGAATGCAGTAAGCAATACAATATAAAATATTAATGTTCTCATTAAAAGAGCAACGTACAAATAAGATTACAAATAAAGAATGTAAACATGAAAAACTAAAATGCAGCTAGGGTGTTCCATTCGTGGATCCGGTCATTATATAGCGCATCCCAACCCTCTACGCTCGCTGTGCGAATGTTGTACCACCGAGGTATAATCGGTGGCACCGGAAAATCGGTTGACATGTCTAGTCGGATGAAATGTCTGTATGACGACCCAAGAAACGCAATAGCTAGCTCTCTGACCGGTGTGGTGACAGTCTCACGCGACCGCCAAGGGAGAACCGTGGTACAAGGATAATAAGCTTGACTATGCACTCCCAGGCCGAAATGCATGACTGCGCATTTGTAAATGTTTGCAACAGCAAACAGATCTAGGGGCGCGTCAAAATAATGACTTTCGCCGCAAGGTCCACCTCCCCACCGGATGAATCAATCCAGTCCTTGGTAGCTCTATGAGCGCTCTCAACTCTACATGTTGTAGTGTTCCCAAAATGAAGTACCTGGTTTGTCCAATATTTGACAAACTTTTCCCTGTGAGGGACCTATTGATGCATCACATAGTCCACCAGTGCCGGACACCACTGGTACGAATCCCTGAAGTTAGCCAATGCTCGCTCATACGCTTCCTCTGTGGTAGCCTGTAGGATCTTCCGCCACTTACCATTCACCAATCTCTCTGCCATTTCCAAATTCTTCTTGAAAAGGTTGTAGGCTTTCACTTTCACGCAGTTGTTGATGTGCCATGTGCACAATAAGTGGTTCGATTCGGGAAACAGCTCTTCTATGGGGGCAAAGAGACCTCCCTCACAGTCGTTGACGATGGCTGCTGGATGAACATTAGGCCCGATGTAGTTTCTCAGCTTCTCCAACACCCAATAATAACTTGGAGCCGTCTCATCCCTGATGATTGCATGACCAATCAGAAAGTTCTGGTTCGTTGGAGCCATCCCAACCATCTCAACCAGAGGGAACTTGTACTTGTTTGTCTTGTACGTTGAGTCGATCAAAATCACAAATGGCCAAGACTTGATCATATCAGCACAATCAGGATGCACAAGGAAAAGATGAGTCACCTCCGCTGTATCTTCATCAGAATCAAACCAGAACAAGTAACCACGTGATTGTGCCTGGTGTAGCAGCTGCTGTATAGGGTTCCTTCCCTCTGACCGTTCAAACCTGAGTTGTTGTCTGACGTTGTAGATGTGTCTTCGGTTTGGATGGTCTTCTGGAAATTTCTCTAACACAGATGCTAATATTTTAGCAGGCTTCACTTGAGCATCACTCATTTCTTTCACAACTAGTTTCGCAGCAGGACTTAAGCCGCTCAGTTGTCGATGACCCTCTTCATATACTATCATCTCATGGTTGTGATACCCCCATTTAGAGTAACCTATCACTTCCCAACCGTCACGACTCCGTAGTTGTCGAACCTTTACTCTGAACTCACACCCACAACCTTTCCGCTTTGTGTCAAACCGAGTGGCTGTACGAAAATCTCTTTCTTCTCTTTTGCGATAACGGTCACATCTCAAAATGCGATCCATTCTACCATCCCGTTGAGATTTATGAGTTGCTACTACCAAGCAAAATCCAGTTGCAATTGCAACCTGTTTTGCCCAATCAATCGCCTGTTGAGCTTCTTCGAATGGACCATCATGTCCAAATATCCCACTGTAATCATTTCCGTCTCCACCATATTCCTGCATCAATTATATATTACAATAAATACATTTAACGGATAATACATTTAATTTCTATATTTCCACAGAATTAACACAAAAAAAACATAATTATATATAATCAAACTTAATTTTTATAAAAACCCAATTCGAATTTTCAAACTAAATTTAAAAATATACCATTTCGAATTTTCAAATTTAATTTTAAAAAAACCTATTTCGAATTTTCAAATTTAATTTACAAAAAACCCATTTCGAATTTTTTTAAAAAATCATTTTCGATTTTTTTTTACAAAAAAATTAAATAAAAAACAACAACAAAATCAAAAAAGAAAAAAAAAATTAATTATTAAAGGTGGCGTCTGCCAGGGCTGCCACAGCCACTGGACTGGCGCCTGGCAGGGCCGCCTCACCCAGTGGAGTGGCGTCTGCCCAGGACGCCAGTCTGGTGGTCTGGGCGTCTGGGTTGGACGCCACTCTGGTGGTTCTGGCGTCCGGCTTGGACGTCCAGGCTACGGTTTGGGCGTCCACCCTAGGCGCCGGAGCCACTCCGACGGTAAACCGTGAATTTTAACGGTGACTTACCTCGTTTTCCGTCGACGACGACGTACCTCCGGCGTCCCCCGCATCTCCGGCCTGCCATCCGGTCTCCCCCGGCGAGCCAGTACGGCTCCACATTTTTTACACCGAGATTATTTCAATTTTAGAAAAAGGGCATAATGGTCAAATCATATCATATTTGTGGGCTTTATATGGTAAATTGCGGGCGATGTTTAGCGTTTCACTTTTATATCTGGGTTTCTGTTTTTTTTTATTATTATTATTTTTATTATCAAAAGGTAAGAAAAGCATTGATTGCAATCAGGCTGATTAATTGGGGCAAGCCCCATAATTTTGATAAACTGATAATGTATTATTGTTTGTTAATTGTTACACTACTTTATTTTAGGTGACAAAAATGGTATATGGTGGGATGAAAAGGGTAAAAGGGTAAAACCACTATCGCCCGTAAACAATGGCTTATTACTGGGGGGCTTCTTCATATTTTTCCTCGCCTTCAAAACAATTGCACCAATTTGATTGTACCAACTTGATGTTGCTGAGTTAAGTATTAAACAAGAGACTCAATTCTTACAAAATGTGGTGAAAGGGGACTCTATTTATTTTACAGAGGGAAAAGGGATTGGGCTAGAATGGGTTTGGGTTTTCAGTGGGTTTTAATTAAATAAGGGAAACAATTGAGTCCCCTTGGTTAAACAATAGAGTCCCTATAGTCAACCAGAAAATGTATGGTTTTGTTTTTTTTTTTTTTTTTTGTTTTTTTTTATAAATATTTTAATTTAAGACCAATCAAAAATAGAGTCCCTTCCTCTTTTTGGAACAAAAATAAGGCATAGAATTACAATACTTTGAATGTTTATTTTCTTCATCATCTTCATTACATCTTCAATCTTCCAACTCCACATTTCTCTTTAAAATCTTGACCATCTCATAAGCTAACTCTGACTCACGTGGACTATCAACCCACCTACCACCTAATATAATCACACCCATGCACTTGTTTATAGTTTGGGCATATTAGAAATCTCATAAAAGGATGCTTGACTGTCTTAGAAACTCTCCTTAATGGCCTTCTGTTGCAATATACACAGGACATACGATAATCAATTTTTTTTTATTTTTTTTTTAATTTTAGGGTTCTACAAGCCTTCACTAAAATTGCGATGTGTGCTTCTGCTACAAATGCAAGACAAATAAGCTACAAACCAGAGAGATGAAGAACATGCTTTGTCTTTTTATTATTATTATTGAAAGAATTATTTCTTTGGATAACAAACATTAAAAAATTTCAAGAACAAAGCTTTTGTATTGCTGTTGCACTTTCTTAATTTTAAACGGCTATATTTTTGAAACAATCAGCAGGAATGATTAATGAAGGGATTGAATTTGTCTGGTTTAATCAAGGTAATAATGAGGGGACTCAATTCTTTACAAGGGACTTAATTTTTCTTGGGGTAAAGGTGAGTTAAGTCACCTGAAAATACCCCCATCATCGGAAATCTAACCTCAATCCCCTTTTCCTCTGTAAAATAAATAGAGTCCCCTTTTTCCACATTTTGCAAGAATTGAGTCCCCACTTTTATACTTAAGTCTAATGTTGCTTGATGTGGCTTAACGGAGGTCTCGAATTCGAGCCTTACCGAATGCAGATTACTCTTGTTGGGAGACTCACCAATTATAAGTCAGGTGTGCGATCCGGAAGAGATCTGGATGTAGTGGGAACAAAGTTTCGGTAAACTAGGTGGGCATATAAAAAAATAAAAAAAAAATCCTTGGAGCTTTGTCTCAGCCTCTAAGCCCTGCACAGTAATCCTTGGACATTTGCATAAGGATAAAAATGGTAATTTTCTTATACATACCTACAATATAAGTGACCCTCACTACAGCATTAAGTTACTTCAATGAAAAACTGTAGGGTATATTGGACTTAACTGACATAGACTATACTTTTTATAACAAATACTTTCCTTTATCAAACATAGATAGTAAAGTATGCATATGATTCCAAACCCTTGCCTAATGTAAGGGTAAAAAATACTAATAATAATAAAAAAAAATTACCCACCAACTTGACTTTTATGTTTTGTGAACGTTGACTTCTATCCTTCCTACTCTCATTGTTTCGTACTAATATATTATATAATTGTAGAGACAATTTTGCAACACTTCAACTCAATCTTCCAAATACCCAATACTTGAATTCTATGCATTTCATTTTTGTTTTTAAAAAAAACACCAATAACTATCCATCCTATTAATTTTTTTTTCCTTTGTTTTCAAGGGACTCCATTAAGTAAGATGGCACTAGGTCGGGCCAGCCCAAGGCCCGACACGGCCTAGCGCAAAAAAAGCACAACACGACACGTTGCTGTGCGTATGGGTCGTGGGCCGCTTTTATTTGGGAGAAGCACAATAAGGCACGACAAAGCATGCTAAAATCAATGCAATTTCACTTAGGCACGCAAGCCCGACACGATGGCACGTGGGCCTGGGCCGTGCACGGGCCAACCTTTTGGAAACTTCTACTCGGCACGGGACGAAACTCGTGGGCCGAGCCATGGGTCGAATCTAACTAAACCCAAAGCACGTGGGTCCGGTACGAAGCACGACTTGACACGGCCCAGAGCCATATTTACCAATAACTATTACATTTCACTTTGTGTTGTTTTCTTACACATATAATATATCCCATGCATTAGCACTTGTATGCTCTAGTCTTCTATTATATAATTGTAGAGTCAATTTTTCAACACTTCACCACTACACTCCAAACTCTTAATCCTCAACTTCTGTTAACTTCATTTTTAATTTTTTATATTTTTTTTAAAAAAATCTATCAATTTCCATTATAATTGTAACACCCCCAGATCTACCTCTACGGAAATACCAGTATAATATGTATAATTATACCGTAGAGATAGACTTAGGTGTATTACCGCCGCGTGATTACGCAAGACTACTCAAACTACTAACCAAAACCAATACTTTGCAGCGGAAATTCAAACTATTTCTTTATAAATAATAACTATAAATAGAAACCATTGTCATAAGTACTCATAATTAAACAACAATCCTAATTCTAGGTGAAGAACATTCCCGGGACTCCCATATGCTTAGTTATTGACTCCACCTGAAATTAGTCAACACTGCTTACCATTACGGCAAATAGGGCGAACCAAAACAAATAAGAAATATGGATTAGCAAAATATGCTAAGTACGTTAAGTGCAAGATAAGTAAACTCAATTTATTAGCAAACATGCTTTTAAAAACCAATTCCGATGTTAATCCAATAATTCCAAAACTCATAGTTTCAAAACCAATTCTCAATATTCTCAAAACAATTCTAATAACTCAATAATAATGATTAAAAAAATCAATTATTTTCAAAAACTCAATTTCCTCTCTAAGTGTGCACACCCCCAAAGTTAGTCTCCTACTATTTCAAGGTTATTCTTGAGGAAAGACTAGGTCATACAAAGTCCACAGTCTTCAATGAATCTACATAGTGGGATTAATATAATAATCATGCTTGTAAAGCTATTTAATAAATAATTCAATAAATCCTCTTTAAATTCCTTTTTGAATGAAATCAAACTTTATAATAGAATAACTCAAAACTCCTTTTGTAATTAATTCAACAAGATTTTAAAATCAAACCATTGTTTAAAAAACTCTTAAAATCAATCCAACATACTTGTAAAAAACAAACTCCTATAAACATAATAAATTATTTCAAACCATTCAAAACATGATATAAAATCAATCCTCCAATTTATTTGTCAAACCAATTTTTTAAACGTGCTTTATTTCATAAATCATAATTTAATTCAATCATCATAAAAATCATGTAAAACATGCTTATTCAATCCAATCAACTTCAAAGGTATCTAGCCACCTAAACGTACCTTTGATCCTTGCTAGCAACACAAAAAGAAACTTCAAGAACTTTGATTGAACACACCCTACAAATAAATATAACCTTAATTAATATAAGGTTAACAAATAATTACAACAATTAAATTAAAAACCCCCAACTATATGTACATGAACCTTATAAATTATTTTTCATAAACATGAATAAAAATCTGATTTTATTTAATTAAAACTACTCATAATAATTTTTATAAATCTCCCATAATAATAATAATTAATTAAATAAGAGAAGAGAAGAAGAAGTAGAAAACCAAGGAAAGAAGAAGAAAGGTGGCGCAAAGGGAGGCGTCAGCTGCGGCTGGTGGTGGCAACCGGAGGTGGCAGATGGCCAAGGGTGGTGATCGGTGGTGGTTGTGGTGCTAGGTGGTGGTGATTGGCGCAATAACAAGAGAGAAAGAGAGAAGATAAATTAAGAGAGAATTAGAGAATTTAGTGTGAGTGTTTATCCTGGAATCAAGGGTATTTATAGGCAAGCTCATGCAAGAATTATGGTAGGAGAATGTAGGAAGAATTATGGTAAAAATAATTAAGGAAATTAATTGGAGAAGAGAGTTTAATAATTACGAAAAGTTTAATAATAAGGTGACTAATAATAATAAAATTAAGATAAGTATGTTGTCATGAAAAATAATATGGAAAAAGGAGTTTGCTTGGAGAATAATTAAGGATGGAATAAGGTAGGGAAATAAGATGATCAAATATTTAGAAGATGGGAAATAAGAATTAAGGAAAATAATATTTTTAAGGGAGATAATTAAAAATACAAATTACCAAAATAATTCACCCAAAAATCAACCAAGATGGTTGAAAATTTTGAGCTTTCATAGCTCAAATTTTCGGACCACATTAGTATAATTTAGGAAGTTATTTTGCTAGATTTAAGGGAATAAAAATAATTATGTAAATAATATATTTTGTATAAAATAATTAATTAAGACTATACCAATTATTCACTAAATAAATTAACTAAGAAAATCAGATTTTCCACACTAGGAAAATTTGAAATCCCTAGCTAATTATTAGGAATTTTTGGACCACTTAATTAAATAATAAAATATAATGTTTCTTAATTAAAATATCCGAAATATATATAAATAATTCGGTTTTTAAAATAAAATAAATGGATAATAAATCTTATCCAAAATCCAAAAATAATAATTAGGTTTTAAAATACTTTTGGCTCCAAAATTCAAATATCATTTTGGCTCCAAATTCAAATAGTAATATAGATTATTAAAATATCCTTTTTAGAAAATAATAATTAATTAATTAATTTAGAATAACCCAATAACATCTTCACATTCTATAACTTCCACTAATCAAATTCAATAACTGCCATAATCATATTTGCAAAAATAAATCAATAATATTGTAGTAATTACAAAATCATTGGTATATACTATTAATATATCTTGTGCTTTAGCACAAGTTACAATAATAGAGGAGGTATAAAGTTTTAGGAAAAATATAGGTTGAAAATCAAAAGGGGGGATTTTATAATATAAAGTATAGTTAGTTGGAATAAACTATTAATTATTAGCAAGAAAGATAAATAAATACTGATATGTTCATTTTATATAGTGTTTTACCCCTATCCCTTGGTCATATTTAGGAGTATTTTTGGCTCTTTAGAGCCTCTTTTATTATTAATAGGTGTTTTCTAGAGTTTTCGTAGATTTGGTATTGTTTTATAGGAAATTGCAGATTTGGAGCATTTTCCCGGACTTATGGGAGCCACTATGAGCATTAGAGATATATGACCATTTTCCGTAGCCCAAGACCGGTTAGGGTTATCAAATCGGTGATTAAGGGCTTGGCAAAGAAGAGACCGAGGCATTGGACCGAGCTATAAAGGCCCCAAACAGGAAATCTGGATTGGGCTAAGAAAATGGCCCAATCAAAGATGATCCCTTGCCCGAGAGCTCGCCCGACTGGGTAGTGGCCTCGCCCTGAGGCGCGCCCGGTCGGGCGAGGAAAAAAGAAGAAGAACGCTTTGCGCTAGTTCACGTCCGACCGGGCGCGAGCAAGACTCCACTCAAGCAGAAAGGCGGGCCCGGTCGGGCGAATCTTTGCCCGACCGGGCGCGTGATTCTGAAGAGGATTTCAAAGATTTTTTTTACTTTGTTTTAAATTAGGTTTTTTTTTTGAGCTTAAGTATAAATTTGTTTTGTTAAGTTAGATACGGGTACCTCTTCTCATTATTTAATTTCTTAGATTTAGCTTTAGGCTTTGGATTATTACTATTGTTCTCTCTCTACACTTTTGGTTTATGCAATTCATTATTTCCGTTTACTTTGGTAACAATTTCTTCCCCTTTTATTTTCAGTAATTTAATTGCTTTGCTTAATCATGTCTTGTTTATTTGCTTTGCTTAGTTTAGATTTTAATATGTGTGACTAGATTTATTTCTAGGGTTGTGGGGATCTATAAATAATATGAAGGGGTGAATTATTATTGTTGATTTTCAATGCTTTGATTGATTTTCTATTGATTGATTTAATGTTATGCAGTTAGATTAGACCTGGTTTAATTGCATGAGTTTTGCAATATTGATTCGAGATTCGAGAGATGAGAATTAATGTTTAGGCTTAGTTCAACAGGCAGGTTAATTTATAAATGGTTAAGTCAAGATTCGAAAGATGCGTTTTAATACCGATAGATTCATTCTGGGAAATTTTAGATTTTAACACCAGACAAAAACCCGAAAATGGTTTTTAACACCCCCATAAAAAAAATTATTTTAACACCAGACAAATTTTTTAAAAATGGATTTTACCACCACTTAATTGATTCCGTTTAGGAATCCGTTAAGTGGGGCCACGAAGCCACGTGTCGCTTTATTATTGGCCAATAAAAGAAAAGAGAAAAAAAAAACTAAAACTTCCCAGCCCCACCACTGCCACCTTCTTCTCCACCTTGACCCACAGTCGCCGACGCAGCCATTGGCGCATGATAAGTCGTGTTTTGTGTATATTATTTAGCTTGTTTTTAGTTAGTTTTATTAGCTTAGTCGAATGTTTTAGTCCATTTTGGTGTAATTTGGTTTAGTTTCGATGATTCGATGCTTTTATGGGTAGTTTCGTTGTTTTTGATGTATTTCAGGATTAACGGAGTAATTGAGTGGAAATGAAGCAAAACGTTGATGAAATACTTGACAAATATGACACCTGTTCACTATTATGCTCATAACTTTTGATATACAAATGATAATGGAGTGATTCAAATTGCATTGGAAAGTAGACTTGAAGACCTTTCCAACGATATATTACACGTCTCAAACGGAGCTCCGAATATGAAGTTATGACTGATTTAATATGAGTGATACGTGCAGCAGAGCAGGCACGTCCGTGCCCAGCATCAGGCACGTCCGTGCCTGAGAGACAGAAACTGCAGCAATTTTGCTACGTGTAGAGGCACGTCCGTGCCTCCTGGGATTCTTGTGCGCCAAGGCTTGGCCGATTTTCTTACCTTTTTGGGCTTGTATATATATTCTTTAGCTTTGTTTTTTTGGGGGGATTCATTAAGTTTATATTATTTTTTCAATTCCTATTATTAAGAACTAGTTCTCCATTATTTTTCTAAGTTTTTTGTAATTCAAGATTCAAGATTCAAGCTTTCTACTTTCAATTTTATTCAAGATTTGGTATTTATTTTTCATCCTTTGCTATTTAATTATGTTTTCATTATTTATTATTTTTTTTGTTTCTTTAATCATGTGTGAGTAGATTCTTTAATTCAAGATCTAGTGTAGCCCAAGTATTATTGATGCATGAATTAAATCTGTAAATTCTTTAATAACTTTAACAATTGAATTGCTAAATTGATTGTGATTATGCCAATGCTAGGTTAGACGTAACTATAGTATTGCGATTATTCCATTGTTTTTATCACAGCGAGAGTTGGGTATAAACGGATTTGAGTAAATTAATTTAGGGTTTGATTCATAACACGAGAGTAGTTATGTTTGATAATTGGGAAGTGAGAGTAACGTGTTTAATGTCTTTAATATGCATGATACCATGAGAATATGATTGATTGTATGTTAGGGAAGCCATTGATACTCGAGAGAGGTCCTTGGTATTTATTAGGGTTTACTTTTCCCCATTCGATTGAAATCGTATGTTAAGGGTAGAATTACAATTGCATCGATAATAATTGTGGTGAAACTAGATCTTGGATGTTTTAAGTACTTGATTTAATCATCTTATTTAGTTTATTTTCGAATTCTTCTCATACTTAGTTCCGTAGATAATCGATAATAATTGATTCTTGCTTAGTAGAAATTTGAGTCTATTTAATTATTTTTGAACCTTAGTCTCTTGGGATCCGACCCTTACTTGCCAATCTACATTAGTATTGGTCTGTTAGGTTATTTTTGATAGGTACGCGACACGCCTACCAGCACACCACCTCCCCCTCTCTTACCGACCGACCTGAACCCATCCCTACCCTTTTCCCACAGCCCTAAACCACCCCAAAATCATCTAACTACAGCCGTCATTCTCCAAGAACGGCCACGAATTCAGCCATTGATGGCCGAAATTAGCCGATTAAGGCCACTCAGCCCCAAAACCGGCCGATTTCAGCCATTAATGGCCGAATTCGTGGCCGTTTTGGGGAAGGAGGGTTGCAGATTAGGGTTTCAGCCATTAGTGGTTAGGTGTTTTTGGGGCGGATTAGGGCTGCGGAGGGGGAGGGTTAGGCGCGTCGGGTAAGAGAGGGGAAGGGGATGCGCTGGCGGCTGCGTTGGGTGAAGGTGGCTGGGTGGGGTGGTAGTGGGCTGGGGTGGCTAGGTAGATTTAGGAATTTTTTTTTTTATTTTTTCTTTTTTTTTATTTTTATTTTTTAAAAATAAGTAAAATGGTGATACGTGTCACTGTGGATCCCACTTAACGGAATTTTTGGATGGAGATCGTTAAGTGGTGGTAAAAACCATTTTTGTAAAATTTTTCTGGTATTAAAATAAATTTTTTTTATGGGGGTGTTAAAAACCATTTTTTGGGTTTTTTCGTGGTGTTAAAATTCAAAATTTCCTTAATTCTGTGATCATAATACATAGCGAAAACCCTTTATGATCTGATTAATTGATGCATTGACGATTGATTACAATGCTTTACCCTGGAATATTATTTATTGGTGAACCTATACCCATAATTCTTAATCGTTTTAATTTAATTAGTTCCTTTAGTTTAATTCCCCTAAAAAATAAATTGGTTACTTGATAGTTTAGTTTATATTAATTAATTATGAATAGAAAGACTTGTTTTCCTGTGGATTCAACCCTACTTCCCTATCTGCTTTTGTTAGAAGACTTAGGTAATTCTTTTGATTAGGAGATACGACTTTATCTTGTCAAATACTATAAGGCCCCGTTCACTTCACCCTATTTTTAATGAATTGAAATTATTTTTACTGAACTGAAATTATTTTTGTTGAACTTAAATTATTTTTACTGAACTTAAATTAATTTTACTGAACTAAAATTATTTTCGTTGAACTGGAATTATTTTTATTGATTTTCAATTATAAAAAGATTGCAATTCTATGAGTTTATGATGTTTAAAATATGAAATTGATTTTCAGATTTATTTAATTAAGAAATTAGGGTTTAAAACGTGATAAATTGATATAACTAATTACTTTGTGTTTACATAGTGTTAAATCTTTAGTTTTGATGATTAAAAATAAATTTTCAGATTATAAGAGTATAGATTTTTGGGTTTAAACTATTCTAAATCATATTTTTATAGTTCTATTTATACTACTTGGCTATTCTAATTAAACTATGTTAATGGGTTGTTAAAATTTCAAATTTAAAACTTTTAATTAAATTTCAGACTTTGTAAAATGAATTGTATTGTTTTAGTATCAAAATAAAAAGTTTTTACGTTTCTACATATTTTATTAAGCTACTATTTTGATATTTCAAGCGTGGATTGTTGATTTTTCCAAAAGATAATAACAAACTAAATTTTCAGATTTTCTTAGTAGCTTAAGTATATTGTAATCTTATGTATAAAGGTTTATTAATAGCTCACTTAGATTATTGAGTTGTATTATTGGGATTTTTTAAGCCTTAGCATGTGACAAGTTGTCGAGTGTGGCGGTAATACGTCCGCTTCAGGTGTATGCTTCCGCAATTTTATTTAAAGGTTGTTTATTTTCCTTTAATTCCTGTTTATTTCTAATTAGTAAATCGGGGGTGTTACAATTTCTTCTTTAAGTTTACTGATTTTTATTGAACTGAAATTATTTTTACTGAACTGAAATTATTTTTGCTGAACTGAAATTATTTTTACTAAACTGAAATTAATTTTAATGAATATTATTTTTTCTAAGGTAAAGTGAACAGGGCCTAAAAGTAGGGTAAGTGCGGCTAGTAGAAGAGATAAATAAATACTACTGTATAAAACGGAGAAAAAGAAAAATATTTCGATTATAATGAAACGGAAGGAGTAATATTTATATTTCCGCAATTTTTCCTATTTCTACTCACTTATTGTTTTCATCTGTTTTTCTAAATTCTATACTCGCTTTTAATTTATTTTTTATGGAAGCTGTTTGAATTTAATAGTAGGTCATATTCAAATTGAATGTTATAAGAGTCAAAAACAAAAAAACAAAAAAAAAATAAAAAAAAATAAAATTGAATGTTATAAAATATGCACGCCATTTAAAATTTTATTAAAAAAGATGTAATATATAACATTAATGAAAACTATATTTTGTAAGTTTTGGCCGTTGTATATTTAATTTATACATGGTTATTTAACTTATTAATTCAAAATTTATTTAATTTATACATGGTTATATAATTTATTAGTTCAAAATTCCCACCACTTCTCCCCAAAAAAGAAAGAAATTGATTGAAGCCTTGCTTCTATCTTAGTTGTTACAAAATGTTTGAGCACTATTTTTAGCTATTTAATACTTATGCCAGCAGAAATTTTGATTGATTATATCCGATATGTAGTTTAGTACCCCGTTTTTGTTGGATGAAGATATTTTCAATTAAAATGTATATAATGAATAAACTCAACATTGACCTTTTATCATAACATCTAAATCAAAACGTCCATTATGATGGAAAAAATCAATGAAAAAATAAAGAAAAAAATTAGAAGGAAGCTCAAACTCTTTAACCTTAAAGCACAACCTCCTCCTTGGGCATATGCTCTATAACTTAGTTTTAACATTCTTTACTCATAATATAAGGTGATGGAGGGCTTAATTCCTATGGTTTTTAAGGCCATTAAGAAAAACAACATTCGTCGTAGGCGATACAAGAGTCTTTCAATGGGAGCTGCCCAAATGCCCAAAACTCAACATATCATTGATTTTTGTTGTCATGGTGATCATGATGAAGAAAATGTCAAGGTTGATGCCCCTTCGTTGGAGACACATGGTGAGATTGATGTAAGAAGAAATGGGCATCGACGATTTGGATCCGCCATAGGATTTGGAGCTAACTATGAGTATAAGTTCAACCATGAAGCAAATGATTTTGGTAGGACTTCTAGCTCTGGTCGTAAACAAATAATTCAAAGATACAACAACAACAACAACAATAATAATAATAATAATAATAATAATAATAATAATAATAATAATAAGAATTATAAGTTGTTCTCTTGTTTTACAGGTGCTATCTACTCATAAATGAAACCATAAATATGTACTCGTTATTTATGTGTAAATAAAATTATATTTCTTAAAATCATGTTACAAGCAATAATGTAACGTTATTTTATTTCAAAAATTGTATAATCTTCTTTATTTGCCCTTAAAAATATACCATATGAAGCGGTATGTTATTTGCATTTCATATAAAATGTGATTGAAGGTAGTAGTTATAACATGATTAGATGAAATATGTAGACTATTTTGTCTAATACTTCGCAATAATTTTGATGAGCATCATCATATCAATGAATTAATGGTATTACTTAATAATATTTTAGCTTAAATCTCCCTATAATCCTATATAAACCAAAATTTCCCACCCTATACTTATTCTCACCTCGTTTTTACATATCTAGAACAGCCATTTATACCCTACATCGTAACATTGCCTAGCCGTTGCTAATATAATTAGTAACAATGTCATCATATCCACCTTATTAACATTGATGGATGCTAAAGATTAAACCCATGTTCAAAACTTTAATCATATCATTCCATGAATATTTTGGTTAATGAGTTGTGTAATTTGTTCACAAGCGGCGGACTAACTAGAAAATTTCTTTTGTATCAAATGCCCATGATGAACCGTTTGATATGTGATTGTTATTAATAATGGTGATATAAGAAATGAATTTGTACCAAATTTTTTTGAGAAATCATAGTCTAATTTTATGAGAAATCATATTCTAATTTCATGGTAATGATAGTCTAATTTTATGGTAATGATGGTCTAATTTGTACCATTTTTTTTTGAGAGATTATAGTCCAATTGGATGAGAAATCACCTCAAATTATTTATTTTTTCTCAACAAATATTCATTACAACACGTTAGGTCATTGACATATGGGTTTTGTATCGGGTGATAGTACAAACAACACAAAATTGTTAAATTACGCTAAAACTCATTTTGGTAAATCTCAAGTAATGATTTCAGTCTATTAATATTTCGAAATTACTCCCTGACTTTGTTTTCACCTAATAAATTCACATGGCGTTACTTGACTTAATGTGTGTTTTAATGTTATATTCACCTAATTCTCATTGATCAAAACTTAGTACACCTAATTAGAGCTAAATTATTGAGAGAAAACACGAAGTCGGCAGGACACGATACCAAACCAACCTGAACATGATCTGTCTTGATGAATGGTCAAATTATGAAATAATCCTACATTTTATATAGTTTTTGATAGATTTTGTAAATAACGCAAAATTGACCCAAGACCAAACATAAGAACGATACGACACACTTTATATATAATTCATGCGTTTATTGTGGGAGATATCATCTCTCAATTTGATACATTTATTTCCATGTCACTTTATGAAAGTACTTAAAAAATAATAGAGAACAAATAAATTGTAATCCGTACATCGTGAATTTGTGATATACATTGTCAATATCGCATGTTTATCTCAAAAATAAATTTTAATGCTTCTTGTCATACGTAGTTTTGTTGTAGAAGTGGCGCCAAACCTTCAAAACAACTTGAACTCCGGCCATTTCACCCTTTCTTTTTTGTTTTTCCCAATTATTATTCTCTCTCCTCTCCTTAAACCCTAAACCCTCTTTCCCCAATTCAATAACTCATCTTCCCAATCAATTTCAACTTAAATCCCTAAAAATGGAGTCGATTTTACACTCCGATTGCAATTTGGGAGCCCTAGATTCTCTCTCCTCTGATTCAATTAAAGAAATTCTGGAAAGTTGGAGTTGGTTTTGCTCCACCACTGACGCACTTTTGAACGGTAATGTTGAAGTCGATGTTGAAGACGAGTTTGTCTCTTACGTGCATTCTCTCTGTAATCATGGCCTTCGATCGCTCGTCGAAGATCAATTCTTTCAATCCCTTGAGGTACTACTTCAATTCCTTTCTTCTCATTGTTCTCACTGTTTCTGCTACTTATTACAACCATTATTTATCATATCTTCCCATTCTTTGAGTTTTTCATTATCTATTTTATTTTATTTTTATATATCTATTTTGTTAAAAATGACAATGTTTTTTGGTTTTAAGGCGAGGCGAAGGGAGTTTTGGGTGGGGAGGGGAAATGGCATGTACATATGATATTAATAACATGTATTTGTAATGCTGATAACTCACATGCGATTTGGGGTTATTGCCTCGCGTTAAAGACTAAGGAAGATGGCGTAATTATAAGTCAATAGGCAGATAGTAGATGAAATGCATAGCAATCTGTTCCGTTAAGTATTTACATCTCAAATGAACTGCTATGTTGTGCAGTTCATTTGAGATGAGTAGTTTATGAATTGGCAGTGATAAGCGAGATGGCTTTATTTTTTTCCGGTTATTCTCGGTCCTACTTGAGCTGCAAAAGGTTTTTTTTTTTTTTTTTTTTTTTAATGAGATGTAAATCCTTAACGAATAGATTGCTATGCATTTCTCTCTGTGATTCAAAGGGCTTCGATCTCAGACTCAAGACTTGAGTGTACTTAGAATTTCTTAGATTTGGATAGCATTGTTTTGGGGCTTTTTTTTTTTTTTTTTTTTTTTTTTTTTTTTTTTTAATTGGTAGATGTCAGTACAGCTCTGAGCATTCTCAGTTGATAGGTCCTTTAAGTTAATAAGGTGAAACTTGATAGTGGCGAGACTCTTGTACTAAGAATTATAGTCATTATTAATAACATATTGAATAAGGTAAGCCTTAATCCTCTAGATTTTTTGCAACATTGTTATATCTTACCATTAGAATAAAGAACAGTAGAACTCATAAAGCCTTTGTTAAAATATTGGGAAAAAAAAAATATTTTAACTGAAACTTTGGTATTTAGCTCCTCAAGGCATCCTGAGGTCTATCCTCCTTTATACTTTGTGTTCAATGACATAAGTTTCCTTTTTTACTATGTTACCCTGAGTTAAGCTTAATAAATAAACCTCAATCATAAAGTGAAGCATACCATTTTCCTCACTATAAAAGGCACCCACACTCTTTCCAAGGTAGAACTATAGTTTAGTTTCTTTACTTTATAAAGCAGAGAGAGTATTTCTCTATTTCAATTTCTTCTTTATTTAAATACAGTTTATAAGGATTAATCATTCCAGTATATTGATGTTCTATTACAGGTAACTTTTGAGACAAGAGGTGCTTCAAGATTTTGGCATCATTTTGATGCCTACATCAATGGTTCAATGTTGATGGTGCGTATATCTAAGCTATATATACTTTTGTAGACATCCCAAAGAATAAGAAAAGTTAGACAAAAAGCCTCAAGCAAAGAGAATATAGCATCATTAGAATATTAGATTGGAGCATTGATCTTTTTACCACGCTTTTCATACATTGAGAATATTCTGATGCTGTATATGTTTTTTGTATATACTCCGTAGCTGCCAAGGCCTCAACTACTAAATGAAAACTTAAATATCTAACTACTGTTCTAATATCTAACTTGCGTATTTGCAGCCATATATGACTAATTTGAGACAAACTTGATTGCATAAGAACTACTTTGATTTGGTATAGTCTTGTAAGAAATTCTTGATCTGTTCCTTTTGTTATTTAGAAAATAGGCTGTGGTCTCTCCCATGCTTTTATTGCAGAAAGTCAGGTGCATCACATATACATGTTTGTCTTTGTCTTAACAACTCCAACTTATGAGCTTAATTATGTTTGTTCAGCTTTATTCTCTTAGCCTAAAATAAGGTATTCTCGTCTAAATTTCCTAAAGTCTGGTCTGGTTTGGTCTGTCTGAATTTTTCTAGTTTGATCTGATTGTTTGATTTAACTGAACTTTGACCTTAATTGTACGTCAATGTTGTAAGAAAAAACATCATCAAGTGGGATCTTGTTGGATTCATCTCAATGTATAGCTTTCAAATATATACTTTTCATAACTTTTCGAAATCTAAGATACATGGCAATAAGCAAACAAAATTAAGAATTTTTGGTCTTATTTTAACAAGAATAAGTAATAAGAATAGGTGAAGAGAACAACAGCTTATACAGATAAATTCTTAAAGTTAAGCAATTAACCTTATTTTTTTCGGCGGGTGGGGGCAGAATGAAGCGAGTGGTTTAGAGGAAGTACTGTACAAAGCTTTGGAGGAATTATCATTGGTGAAGCAATGCCAGGAGAGAACTTTATTAATGCTTGTTCATAGCCTGCAATCCCACAGAGATAGTACGTTGGATAAAAAACATAGCTCAGATGCAGAAAGAGTGTATCTTCTTTCTAATTACAAGCTAATGGTGTCTTCAGTACTCATGGCTTCAATTCCACGTCAGTTTCCTGGTATGTCTTACCTGTCACTCTCCTCATAATAAATTATTATTCTTTAGATGGTTTGTGAATAATGGGGTCGTCAATTGATACCATTACCAACAGCAAAGGGATGCAATGACTGCTAGATTGATAATTTTATGGTTCAATTGTAATTGACCTAAGCAACCTCAGTGTGGTCTCTATCAATGTGGGCCTTTCATCATGTTACTGCTGATTATAGATAATAATCTACAATTTGTTCTCCAATTGCTTGAGAAGACAAATACTGGCTTCAAATTAACGCTCTATAGTTGATTGTTTGATTAACTTATATTGTCTTCTTCCCTTCTTGGTATACCTATAAAGAAGTAGATTGACTCGATTCTGATTTGAAATTCCTCAATAAGTACAACCTAAGGATGCGCAATTCTACGCATTTATTAGTTTGTATCTGTCTCCGAATTTGCAATTGCAAATTTTGCTATGCAAATGATGAGGAGATATATTAACTGATTATATTGATTTCATTTACTCTTTGCTTTGAAGTTTCAATGCTTTATTGTTTGAGTATTATGTGGATCACAGATCTGTTGAATTCTTATTCTGCACTCATACAATTTTGTAGCACTGGATTTGATATGGCGCCTATTATTCTGTCAATATAAAGTATTAATCAAATTCATTACCGAGGAAATCAGAAATTACCATCTTGACCTATGCCAGTGCCAACTGCCAAGTATCTTATTGCATTACTTAGGTGATTAATAAAGAAAATTTACATATTATTGGACCTGGGAGTGGAAGATTTTGACATTCTTTGAAGGCATTGATGATTCATCGTCACTTTTATAATGTTGAATATATTGTTGGTGTCTTATGTTTGTGACTACTCAGCAATCTTAAATCAGTATTTTAAGAGACGGCTGGAAGAGCTAAGTACCCTAATGGATGGGGGCTTCCAGGAAGTACTTCATGATAAAGAGAATATGGATTTGGATGAGAAACGCAAATCATTCTCTGGGGTTGGTGAGATGGATATTGATGAACACCATAATAGGAAGAAGCTCTCTGAGAACAGTTTATTAGTTAAGAACATTGGAAAGGTGGTTCAAGACCTAAGAAGCTTTGGATTCACATCAATGACTGAGGATGCCTATGCTTCTGCTATCTTTTTGCTATTAAAGGTGAGCAGCTACTACTTTACTACAACCAACAGCAGTAGTTGTCCACTATGCTTATTTTTATTACTATCTTTTCTGAAGGGTGTAGGGATTTTTGTCAAAAAAAAAAAAAGAACAATTCAATTGAATGACTTCGATCATTTCTATGTGGGAATTTGATTCCAGGGAAGTATGACTTCTAGGATTTGAGAAGGACAGATAAAAATTATAATTTGATCAAGTTTGTGGATGTAAAAACCAATGTCAAAATGCAATATGTAGAAATGTTTTATGAGCTCTATAGAAGTTATTGATTATCTCTATCTTATTAAAAGTTTAACCAAACGCTTATGAACAGTGTTATGCCAACTATATCCCTTAAAATGTCTATTTACATATGTACCCCCATTTATACATGCAAATCACATGTGTGGCAATTTTTTTTCCTTTCGTTTTTACCATTGTAGCTTTTTGGCCTCTTTTTTTTTTTTTTTTTTTTTTTTTTTTTTTTTTTTTTTGCCTTTTCTTCCCCTCCTTTTAAAAAGTTTGAGATAACTCTTACTCCCTTTGTATTTAATTACTTGCTCCATTTCTCCATGCTCGGAGTTTTAGGAGAAATAGTAGAAACTAATAAAATATGAAGGAAGTGGGATTGGTGGAAGAATATAGTATGATAATTGGGAGGAGAGAGAATATGGAAATATTAAAGTATGATAGTTTGGGGTCCACTAGGAAAGAGGAAATTAGTAAAATATTGTGAAAGGTTTCCAAAAAAGGAAATGGAGCAAGTAATAAAGTACGGTTGCAGAAGGAAAGTGGAGCAACTAATAAAATACAGAAAGAGTATTAATAGTGTTTATAGAATTATACCCTTTAAAACTAAAGCTGTGACATAAACAAATTGAAAGACATTCCAGAACATTGCAAGCTATGTGCACTTATCGTGTGCGTTAGCCACCGTAGTTTACAGTAATTTTTGAAAGTGGTACTAGTTCTGACCTCTGACAAGTATGCATCCTTCTTGAAGAAATATGAATTATTATTTCTTTAGCAAAAGATAATGTTTAGAATAAATACTGTAAGCTGTAACTAGCTCATCATCTTGCCTTGTCCTGGTCTGTAATTGTCTTTTTGATTTGGCAGAATATTTTATTGCTCATTATACCGGGTCTTCAAAATGGATTCTTTTGTGTAGCAAATATTACATACTTTCATCTGTATATGAAGTGAGTTGGATTGTATAAAGAGAGCTATAGTCATAAAAATAAAAGGCATTTTAATATGAATTGATATTAGCTTGAAAGCCTTGAACTTAGATACATAATATTGGCCAATACTGCTTGGTTTGATGGGGCTAAGAGTAATGCCACTCATGGTTCAGTGACCTGAAAGAGTCACTTTACTAATATCTTTATCAACCTGTGATCTCAAACTGTTTTTTTGTGATGACCAAGATGGCATAACTAAAAACAGTTGATGCTTAATCTCTCTAATTTCTGGTGACCTTGATGGCTGATGCTCTGACTATAACTATTTTGATCTATTTTATACCAACCTTTATACTTTTATTGTACCTTTCTTTAGAGGTAGTCATCTTATGTATCTGTATTTTAAAGATGCTTATCAAATCTTGATATAATAGTCCTTTTCAGATATTTTAAAGTAACTTATGATGCTCTGTAATATTTGAAGCTGTTTATCCCCATATAGTTTCAGTTCTTGTTCTGCTCTGCTAACTCTAAATTTGTGCTGTACTTGGGTAATTGGCTATTTGTTTTTTGTTTTACTGACAGGATAAAGTTCAAGATTTGGCTGGCGATGATTATAGGAGTTCAGTCCTGGATTCCATCAAAGTGTGGATACAGGTAATTTTTCATAATATATTCCTGTTGTGAGTGCTCTAATTGCATTATAGTGGATCAGTATATACAATATTTCAACTTATCATCCATGGCTTTCCTTTAAATGGTCATATTTTGACGCGTGTAATTAGGTAGTTCAATTTGATTGACATTATAATGATAAGATTTTGTTGAGCTTGCTTTATAAGTATCTTATCAAGAATGAGTTTGCATGAGGTGCATTTAAGACTATAATAGAAGAGGAGGGAACCATGGATAGCAGACAAGGGAAGTGAATGGCAGAAGGAGATTGTTTGAGGGACAATATGTCAGGAGTTTGTCCATACACCATAGAGGTATGTTGCAAGGGAGGATCAGGACAAATTCTGAAGGACCATTTACAAGTGAGGTGATGGTTGAATATTGTATTGAAGGAGAAGAAGCATTAAACAACACAGGTACTGAATGACACCATCAGGAGTAGAAGGGACTATGGGGGAAGGAGAGGAAATTATACAAGCAAGAGACCAATGAGGCAATGATACAATTAAAAGAGTTGGAGGTTAGATGATGTCTCATAGAAGGGCAAAGTTCAGCATTATGGAAAACAATTCATGAAACTAGAATATTAATTTCAGCCACATTGTGTCTGGTTTTGAGATACTAAATCCAGTTGACTCCAATTTTATTGTCCACTGAGTGCTCATCCTTGCAGTTCCTATGTAGCTAGCCATTGGATGTGTAGGGTTTGCACCTTTGCTTTGCCTACGTACTGACTGTGTTTGAAATTGTATTACATTTCCGACATGTGTTGAAAATGATCGGTATATCTCATAAATATCATTTGGTTTTGGGGGGATCATCAGCTGTTATTGCCTATGCATTATTAATGTTTTGTGTCTATAGTTGTTTATCAATTATCTCACTTTTGACATATTATCTGAGTATTTGATGATTGATTGGTGAACAATATGAATATATAGTTATGATACTTGCAAACATGTCAATAATACATGTATTATTGGCCACTGAAGGTTTTTATGAAATCAGGCATTCAATGCCTTTATAATGAGATTTTATAATGACTTGATTATTGTGATGGATCATGGATGGTTTAATATAAGTCAACGAGTCTTCAATGCGTTAAGTTTTATGGCAGCCTATGGCAATTGATTATGGATATGGTTGCAGGCTGTACCATTCCAATTCTTGCATGCACTCCTTACTTATCTTGGCGATTCTGTCTGCCCTGACAGCCCATCTTACGGTCTCAAGTCACCGTTGGCTTCACATCCATCTTCATTCTATCCTGGTGTGGACTCTCCATCAGAAGGTCTCATCAGATGGAAATTGCGGCTGGAGTATTTTGCTTATGAAACATTGCAAGATTTAAGGATAGCCAAATTATTTGATATAATAGTGGATTATCCTGACAGGTATTGAGTTTTACTATTTATTTTCCTTATAGTTCTTACATTTCTTAGTCCCTTTCTTATATCTGTTTTCCTGGTAGACTGTTTTCCCACGATTTACAAAAAGCATTCTTGTGTTGCCATATTACTCCATGCTTTCTGCAATCTCAACTTGACACACATCAAAATTGTCCCAAATTCCCAATGTGCTTTGTGCAATGAAGCTTTTTCCAGGTTGAGGTAAGGACGGTTAAATGCAGCTTGTGCATGTGACAATAGAGGCAATTTACTCAGACCCTTAACTTAAAACACAACCTTATGTATCACAAAATGACAATGAGTTAGACTCGCATATGGTGTAATGAACCATTATGATTGTCCACCTTAAACGGAATAGTGATTCTTTTGGCTCAATTGGAAGTGGACAGGTCTCTGTTTAGGGTTCATCAAAATAATAACTGTTAGCAACGTAGTATTTTTGTTGCAACCATTTGGTAGGTCACGTGTCTAGTGCGTGGAGAACTGGTTCCTATCCCAACAATTTTTGTTTCGTTGCAGAAAATCATGCAGCTGGGTCTTTGTCCTTTGAAAAGGCCTGTTTACTGTAAAAAAAAGCGTCCCATCAAAAGAGTCGCTCCTTTTCTATTCTTTGTGAGCTAACTGCATGTGAGCAGCTCACTCAAGCTGAGTTTTCCTCTTTCTATTCTTCACTCTTCAACCTTCTCCTTGCTCCGATACAAAAATTTCTCCTTTTTTCTTCCCTTTCAGGACTGGTACAGTGATGGGTATCCTTTCCCTGCTAAATGAGTGAGTATGTTTGTGAGCTACTTGAACTTCACATGGTCGCAGCTCAACTTATTGACTCCACTCAAATTCTACTCGTTAATGAGTCGAGTTGAGCAAGAAGCTGGCACAATGCTTTTGTAGAAATGAGGTGTAGTGGTTTGAACAGAACTCACATGTCTTTATGGGAGCTACCCTGTCATATGTCTTGCTGTGGGATGAAGTAACTTTTCTAGTATCCTTGTGGAGTGAGGTGGCTTTAATTTGGGTATTTAGTTTATGGAAGGTTATACTTGTGATAATTTGCATTTTTGCACACTTGATACCACACAAATTTTATTCCCTCCCATGTGTGCTTATGTCTTGGGCTGTCTTGCAAGTGAGGAGGCAAAAAATCAATTGTTTTTTCACTGTCTGGTAGCAACTTAACTTGGGAAGATGTTAGTTTGGTACAAATCCATTTACTCTTTGGGATCTTTTATAGAGAAATTATCATAAATTTGAAAGAAAAGGGGGGTTAAATTTTGACAAAGGATATACACAACCGGTAGCCCTAAGGTAGTATAAGAGTCTGAAAGTAGAAGAAACCTTAATCATTAATTGAACATTGACCCATGATTTGGTAATGATTTCCTAAATTAATACTTCCTCCCATTTTTTTTTTAATTGCACCATTTGCCATTTCACGCATGCCGATGTAATACTTTGGCCATTAATATCTTTAATTTTACTCAACTAAAAGTTATAAAAATTTGATATTTAATAAGTAGACGTCAAGATGAATCTAACGAGATCGCACATGACTATGTTTTTCCTTACAGATAAATCACATGGTCAAAGGAGGTTGTGTGAATAGTGTATAATCCCAAATGGTGCAATTAAGAAAAAAAAACGGAGGAAGTACAAGTTTATTAATTGTATATATTTAATGCATATAATTGTCCTTAGGGCTACGTTTAGAAAAGCCATCATTTATAATGTGGTAGGATGCTTTTATGTCTTTATGGAGTGCATTGGAGATTGGTTGGAGAGAAATGACAAGAATTCCGTGGTCTTTATTCTTTAATTAATTTATGAGAGCCAGTAGTGTATTTAGCTTCTATTTGACTTATGTTCATGGGGGATTCCTTAAGCATCCCTTATCTTTTCGCCAAGATTTCTGGTGGACTTCAGGTTCAACTATACATTCTCTCTTTTTTTGCTGTAAGACTTTGTCACATCGCTTGACATGAGCCGCAATGATTGAGATTAGTACTAGAATGGGCGACCTCCTGGGAAGTCCTCATGTTGGTTCATGTAGCCGGACCCACTTATAGGATTAAGACGTTTAAGCAGTAGAAGAAGAACGAAAATAATTTATTGCTAGCAACATTTTATGTATGGATCTTTTCTTACTTCAATAACTTACTTGGCTTCTATGTGATGTGAGGTATACAGCACACATGGAATCTTTAATATTTGTTAATTTATTGCTAGCAACATTTTATGTATGGATCTTTTCTTTCTTCAATAACTTACTTGGCTTCTATGTGATGTGAGGTATACAGCACACATGGAATCTTTAATAATTGTTATTCATCAGCTTACGTCATGCTTACATCTTTTTGGTGTTGTAGCTCACCAGCTATCGAAGACTTGAAACAGTGTCTTGATTACACTGGGCAACATTCAAAATTAGTTGATTCATTCATATCTGCTCTAAAGTACCGCTTGCTTACTGCTGGTGCATCAACTAATGATATATTGCACCAATATGTTTCAACTATTAAAGCACTTAGGACAATAGACCCAGCTGGTATATTTCTTGAAGCTGTTGGTGAGCCTATACGAGAATATTTAAGGGGAAGAAAAGACACCATAAAATGCATTGTAACCATGTTGACTGATGGAAGTGGTGGAAATGCAAGTTCTGGCAATGCAGGGGACAGTCTCCTTGAAGAGTTGAATAGAGACGAGGAAAATCAAGACAGTATTGATCTTGATGATGATTTTAATACTGATGACAAGCAAGCATGGCTTAATGCTCAACGGTATGTACATCTTAAAGTTGGATGACCTTCTTGTTTAATTTTGTAAGCATAGTGGCTAATAAGTATCCTTGCATGATATTCATGCCATCGAGATAGCACATATTAGAATCCAATTTCAGGGTTTATTTCTTATTAATTTCTGCAAGTAATGTAATTGTAAATTCATCTAGTCTCCTTGAAAGCTTAATACCTAATGAAAGAAGGAAGTATTATATTTAGAGGATTGAACCTACCACATCTCTGTAAGGGAATGTGGTAAGCCATTAATGGACCTTCTGATTAGTGGAATTCTTGATCAAATGTAGATAAAAAGTTCAAACTTAAAACATGTTAGGTAGGTGGTGGGTCTTAGGGTTTTTTCCCTGATTCTTTCTCTGGCATTTTGTGATTCTTGAAAAATTCTACTCTAGTGAAGACGTGCAACTATATTTGTTTTCTGTTTTCATGGAGCTTTTGTCTTTTTCACGCCAGGAAAGCAGAAAAGTGTCAACTGTGTTAGAGCTTAAAAATTAGAAGCTTCATGGGAAAATCCATTTTCATCAACTTTTTGTTAATATTTTGACTTCTTTGTTTCCACTCCTTGAGCAATATCGATTTGTCTCCTGCAGAGGAAGAAATATAATCCTTGCATGGATAAGAGGGGAGCCAAAGATGGCCTCTATATTTTTGTGTTTTTATTATAATAATAAAAAAAATTGAAATCAGAAAATGAAGTCAAGAAAGAATGATTTCCTGAATGTGGTTGAGGCAATGCCTGTACCATTATGCTTTTAATATTGCAGTGGATAACGTATGAACTTGATCATGTGGAACTGGCATAATCTTTGATTATTACTCCGTATTACCTATCCGGTTTTGTTACATTTCTTGATTCTTGGACTACTATATGCGATCAACCGCTGGAATGCCTGGTCGACTAGTATGTAGTCTTTTTTTTGCTGTTTCAAGGACAATTTGTCTTCTAATCCTCTGTTCTTGTATTTACTACTACTTGCTCATTTATATATGTAAGGAATATGCCTTGAATCGATAGTCGGGAGCTAGGATTAGGAACTAGGAAGAAGTGGGGCAAGACATGACCATGCCTCAAGTAGTTGAAGTTTGACTAGGCACGTCCGTGCCCCAATGAGGCTTCAAAGCAGGTATTCGGCAAGGCACGTCCGTGCCATCAGGAGGCACGTCTCAGCAGATTTCGAGTTTTGCGTGTTTTTGGACGTGAGGGCCGATTTTGGTTACTTTGTCCGTGGGCTTTATTTCCTTAATAAAGTCTATCTTTTCTAGTCTATGGGTCATTATAAATACCCCTAGTTTTTTTCCTAGCTGCATGCAATGATCATTAGTTGAGTGATTATTTAGTTATCTGTGACTCTTGTGTGTATTTCTCATTTGTGAGTTCTGCAAGAGATGACATTAGAAATTCAAGAGACAATCAATCTGTTTTCTGTGATTGGTTTCAAATCTGTTCCGAATCTGTAATCTGTTTTCCCCAAGATCAATAAAACTATTACTCTCGTTTGCCGTGGACGTAGCCAACACATTGTCGGTGAACAATGTAAATCTGTGTCTGTTTTTATTGTTAATTTTACATTCAATATTTGTTCTTTCTTGCATCCGTTATAACTATATACTCACTCCGTTTTTAAATACTTGCTCCATTTCTCCATGCACGGAGTTTTAAAGAGAAATTGGAGAAAGTAATAAAACATGGAGGTAGTGGGGTAGGTGGAAGAATAAAAAATTGTAAAAAGCAAAAGTGTTGAGAGAATTGGATGAGAGAGAATATGAAATTAATAAAATATGATTTATGTGGGTCCACTAGTTGAGAGAAATGAATTAAATATTGTAAAGACTTTCCAAATAAGGAAATGGTGTATTTAAAAACGGTCGGAAATGGAAAGCGGAACAAGTATTTAAATACGGAGGGAGTATATATACAAAAAAATCTTGTTTTCTTTCCATCCATTGTATTCATGGATAAAGTTTCTTTATTACCCTTTGAAAAAATTCCAAATTTGTTTGGGCCTGACAAATTTAAGTCCAAAATTACCTGGTATGTTTCTGTTTTTTTTTTTTTTTTTTTTTTTTTGGAGGGTTATATATTTAATATGTTTACGGAGTAATGTGGAAAAGCTGAAGTAGATACTATGAAATAATTCAATGCTTATATTTTCTCTGACCTTTAAGTCGCGGTCCATCTTTCTTTCGTTTCTTCTCTCTTTCTCTATGTATGTGTGTTCACAGAATTGTTTTTTGTTTCAGTTGGGAACCAGATCCTGTGGAGGCTGATCCTTTGAAGGGTAGTAGGAGCAGAAGGAAAGTTGATGTACTTGGAATGATTGTTGGGATAATTGGGTCAAAGGATCAGCTGGTTAATGAATATCGTATTATGCTGGCTGAAAAGCTTCTGAACAAATCTGACTATGATATTGACTCAGAGATACGGACACTGGAACTCCTGAAGGTTGGTAGCTGTAGTATTGATGATGCTGTGCATGATATTCATTGTGATTGATGGGCATTACTACCCAATAATTCATAAGTTTGAGAAGCAACTGGAAACTGATTTTGCTTGGCCACTGATTCTCACATGACATTGCTGATGTCTTGTTCACTTTGTCCTGTTGGTCAGATACATTTCGGGGAGAGCAGCATGCAAAAGTGTGAGATTATGCTTAATGATCTGATTGATTCCAAGAGAACTAACAGCAATATCAAAAAAACCTTACCCAAGCCATCTCAAGCTGGTACTCTACAACTTTTATCTTTTCCAAGAGTAGCTACTAGCTATGTTTAGATTGGGAATTTTATTTACTGAAGTTTTCTTGTAGAAGGTGAGGCGGGAAAATCTGAGTTTTCGCTTGATGCTCTTGCTGCAACGATAATATCATCAAATTTCTGGCCTCCAATCCAGGTATGCTTCTTTGCTTCAATGGTTACTTGATGTCTGGTAAGACGGGATTTCAGGTGAGGGTGATAGCCTTGATGTCTGGTAAGGGAGAGGGCCAGACAAGTCTGTTTTTTCATACAGATTTTGTTATCTGTGGTCCTAATAAGACTTAGTTTTGTCTTATAACTGCCCGGAACATGCTACACCATTTTTTGTCTGGGTGAGACATGAAGAGGTCAGATACTCAGATTTGGATAACCCTACCCTGCAACTACAAATAGGCTGTTCCATAGAAACTTGATTGGAAAGACAATCACTACTTTCACAACAAAAACTATTGGATATAATTTAGTTCATTAGTGAGAATGGGCAAGCCTTTTCTGGCCTTGAAGATATATGTATCAAATTGGAAATTCCCTAATTAGTATGAATTGGGTTTCTCAGAAGCGGAAAAATGGAGATTATGATATTGATGTGTTTGGTCAAGATTCTGCTTGTGGACCCTAAAAAGCTTGGCCTAATAAATATTTTGTGCATTTGAAAAATTTACGTTAGAAGCAAGTGCTTGAAACACTTTTTGTGTAACATTTCTGGCTTTATCTTTTGCTCCTCACTTTTAACACAGCATGACAAATCATGGCAGGATGAGCCCGTTAATCTACCAGGGTCAGTGGATACGCTTTTATCAGATTATGCAAAAAGGTTTCATGAAATTAAAACACCTCGCAAGCTATTATGGAAGAAGAACCTCGGTGTTGTCAAGGTTTGTCAGTTTAAGCTCAACTACATGCATGATTTTCTGTCAAATAATTCTTACTTGTTTTATATCTATGCTGAGCTCTATTTTCCTTATTCTCTTTTATATTTTCCATCTTACTATGTCTGTTTTGGTTTATTCTCTGTTATAGCTGGAATTACAATTTGAAGATAAAGCTGTCCAATTTTCAGTAACCCCACTTCTTGCCTCTATCATCATGCAATTTCAGGACCAAACTCGGTAAGTGCCAGATTTGTATTGTATCTTTTACACTTGTTTTTGTCAGTGTGTAACGCTTTCATGCTCATGTTTTGTGTTAGTTGGACGTCCAAGGATCTATCAACTGCCGTTGGGGTGCCTATTGACATTCTTAACCGAAGGATAAACTTTTGGATCAGCAAGGTAAGAAATCCTCAGAAGATAGATACAAAATATCTGGATGAGCTATGTAAATTCTGATGCTATTTCGTTCCCTCTGTCAACAAGAGATATCTACTTTGGGTTATATAACTTACTAGAAAAATTATCGTACTTGTAGTGGTAGTCTATTACTCCTTACTTCTGCTTTGATCTCCCCAGGAAGGGCTGACGCTCTAAAATTGATGCGTCTAATCTTATGTACTTCCTCCGATTTTTTTGTTGTATCACTTTTGTTTTCACGGACTCCTAGGCGATTTTTGGAGTAAAGAGAGGTAGAGAAAAAAACTAAATGGGGCCCATGTGGTAGGAGAGAGATAAAGAGAATTTATTAGTTAAAAAGGAAACTGATGCAACTAATTTAAACCTTCCTTTTTAGGACAATGATGCAACTAAAAAAAACGGAGGAAGTAGTTGATTTAATAAACTGACATTTGATACTTTGCTGATTGTAATTGAAGGGCATTGTAGATTTGTAGGCAAATCCTAAAAATGCTGTACGTGGATTATTATCTAGGATATAATTTGGCATGGATTGTCTTTCAAAATAAGTAGGAATATTTATGATGGGATGGAGAGAGTCCCCTTAGTTACAGAGTGTATGCTTTCCATTTTCTGATTAAATCATCGTGTTCTTATTGTAAATTAAATTTTTAACATTTAGTGTGTTTGCTATTAGAGGTGGGCAAAAAATCAGGGTACTCGAAATTGGAACCGAAACCTGTTAGGAATCCTAAGTTTTGGTTCCAAAACCTGGACAAGAGGTTATGGTTCCAGGTAATGAAATTGAGAAGCGGTTCCGGTTTAAGTTCTCAATTTTTTGGTACCAGAACTTGTAGGGTACCCTATCGATATAGGTTTCTATACCGAGTACCCAGATTGAAGCCAAAACCTGATAAAAAAATCACTTAAGCACAAATCATACACCAATTCAAGCCGTTTGTTGATTTGTTAAAAATATAAATAAAAATAGAAGTTAAAAATATATTTATTCAATTTGCTAGACAACTATTGTTGGTTTGTATTACATTTGCTAGATAACTATTGTTGGTTTGTTGTGCCATATGAGGGGGGGGGGGGGGGGTTGCTCGGCTCCGCTCGGAGAGGGATCCGCTGAAGCTCATTTGCGACACCTTAGGTAGCACCAACTCAAAGTCCGCTTTCGTTGCCTGTGAGTTGTAACTTTGTGACCATCCAGATTTTTTAAAAATATTTTTGCAAAAATTTATTAAGTATATTACAAACAGGGTACTCGAAACCCGTTCTCATTTTCTAGGAACTTGTTCAACAGGTTCTGGTTCCCATTTTTAGAAACCTGTTGCAACAGGTTTCGGTAATGTAATAGACTAACCTAAGGAGGGGCAATATTGGTAATCTAGTATTATTAGGTTAGAGTCTTTAGCTTTATTATGAATAGAGAGAGGGGGAAAAGGAAAAGATATTCAGAATTTTGGAGTAAATCCTTAAAGTTGTGACCTCAAGTCACTATTTGAGAGTGGTGACCTAAAGTCACTAATAGAGATTGGCATCCTAAAGTTGCTAGCTTGTACAAATCCCTGCTTTTCAATATTTTCAATCAAAGATTCGATCTTTTCCTTCTGTATTTTGTGTCAATGGTGTGTGTGGTAGCTCATCAAGCATGAGTCTATCACACGGTTCCAGTTCTAACAGATTTGACAGGTACCCTGTTATACTCATTGTGAAGTGATATTTACTATTCAATAATATTTTTTTAACAGGGTGGTCTATTTAAATTATATCCATGGCTATGCAGCATAAACTGTATTATGCTCAAATTTTCGGTGGTTCCTCTTCTTGTCATAGTTTTGGTTTTCTGATTCTTTGAGTACAAATGAGCACAACTTAAGGTAGATGCTAAATGAATTGTATTTTTATTTGAACTAAAATAGGATGCGATTGATGATATGCTGTTACGCATTTCTTATTCATTTTTTTTTTGTTTCTTTCTTCTAGGGAGTTCTTGCAGAATCAGCTGGGCAAGATACCAATAATCACATATTTTCACTGATGGAAGGGGCTGACTCTAACCGTACTGGTACTCATGGGGGCAGTAATGATGAACATCTTATGGGTGATGAAGAAGGTGATAGATCACTGGCTTCTGTTGAGGATCAATTACTCAAAGAAATGACAATCTATGAGGTATGGCATTTGAAAGTTTATGTAGAAGACTAGCACTAGTAAGAGTAGTTGTGGTAGACTAATAGTTGTATTTGATCTGGTAAACTACATGCATTGTTGATTGCATGAAGTTCTGGTTCTCTGTCTTCAATATATTGCTCTTGGGAGCTGTTCAAACTTTATAATTTGGTATCATCTAGTACTTTGTGAATACACTATATACCATCTTTTATCTGAATTGCAGAACCAGATTTATCACTAGCTTGCTAATTTTCTGTTTCAAAATCCTTGAAGGATGTTAAGAAAAGGTGCTTCTTATGTTAGTTGTTTGAGATTGGTGTGTACTTGTTGCTAGCAACTAGAACTACTTTTCATGATGACTTAAGATCCAGTTATGTAACCTGTTGTAATATGATCCATGTTTTTTTCTCAAAATATACGTCTGTATCTTATTGCATGGGTTAAATTTGTTGTTGAACAACTTTGAAATATGGTAACTTTTGAAATGGGCTGAATAATTTCTGAGGTCAACCAGTAAGGCAGGGCATATCCTGAACTAAGTGTTAAATGCTTCCTCAGTGCATAGATGCTTGTTTTTCCTTGATTTTTGATGTCTGGTATCGTTGGTAATATTGGTAGAAGTTTAATGATGCCTCTTTTCAGCATCTCTTTCATTTTGTGAACACCTGTAATGCTTGTATTGTTGGTACTTCATTATCTTTCCTGAAGTTTGTAAGCATTTAGTTGATGATTGTTATTGTGATGGGACAAACAAGTGCTTAGGACATAAGTTGGCAAAGTTAACCCGTCACAATAACATGACACGAATCGGATACAAAAAAAGTAGGTTAGCGTTAAGGGTTTATGGCCCGTTAATTAAATAGGTGAACACGATACAACACGTTTAATTTAACAAGTTGGGTTACTGTTGATATTCCCAATACAAAACTAACATGGTTTAACTTTCTAAGAGAATTAACCAATAGTTTATTATAATTGATACTAAATCTGTAGTACCAAAAACTTATTTTGTGCGACACGACACGAACCGGACATGAAAAAAAGGGATTAGTTTCAAAGCTTTTCAACCTATTTAATTAAGCGGGTAAACACAACATGGAAATTTAATTACACGGGTTGGGTAGCATAGAGGTTTTTCAACCCATTATCTTTGACACAAGCTGAATAAAACCCGGTAGGACACGTTTGTCATTTCTATTAGAACCTCACAGTATGAGCAATGTACCAGATACGTCACATACGACATGCTATGGACTCTGAATTCTAAGTGCCTGCATATTTTTTCAATGCAAGCTATAATTCGAAACAACATACACGATAAGAGCTTAATATCTGGTATTTAATAAAAGCATTGCAATATCTAGTCCATTAATAATCATTCCAGCTGGTGATGTTGCTTGAATTCTTGTATTATACAAACTATTTGTTTCCCTATTGACATGGATTTGCTTTGGCTTTGATACCTGATTCCCTCTCCAAATTGTTGCAGAAATTTATCTTGGGGATGCTGACTAACTTTGGCAGTATGGCATTAGATCGGATTCACAACACTTTAAAGGTAAAATTTATGGTCATAGAAGCTTCATTGTTTTGTACATTTTTGCCATTTTGTGCCAAGAAAATCAGGGGAAAATATTGCTGCAGATGTTTTGTGTTGCCGATCCTTCGTATGATAAATCACTCCAACAACTCCAGAGCTTCTTAGCTGGTCTCGTTTCAGAAGAGAAGTTGGAACTAAGGGATGGAATGTATGTCTTGAAGAAATGATCAACGTCATGTGCAACTGTATTATTCCTTCTGTTATACAAGTAGGATTGAGTCAAAATGGTATGTATCTTGACTTTTGTTGTTAGCATTATAGGTGTGGCTCAGGAGAAAATATGTCTAATTTTTCTCATTTGCTGCCTTTGATCTCATCACTTGTATTTTTGTATATGGATATGCATATGATTTAGATGTGTATAAAGTAGGACCGCGTTGGGATAAGTGGTGAAAAGCGGTAAATGTGATAGTGAGCGGTGCAATAATATTCTTTAATTTGTAGTCCTTAATTCAAAAAATGGAAGTATGAAGAGATTTTGGAATAGCCCAAATAACATTATTATCTTTGTTTTGAGTAATACTAGACAACTCGGCCGTGGGATGCTGATCACTTAAAAAATTTGGTCTGACTGAATGAGCATACCTTTCTGAAGGAGAGACATGATTATGCAAGTGGTGGAAGTTGCAATGTGATCATGGATGCATTTTTACTTCTTTGGCTAGGACTTAGGAGTACATTCTGCAGCCGTTTTTGAAGGACTGTAAATTCTCAATATTGAGGCGAGAAGAAAAGGCCAAACTTACATATATGCACCTTTCTTGTACATCCAGTGGCAAATATTTTTGTATCTGTAATTCTGTACTGTATTTAAGGTTAATTGTAACTCTTCAGAAGTTATAATGTTTGTAGTCTTTGAAAAATTAACTTAACGTGCTCTATTGCTGTTTTTATTTATTTATTTATTTATTTATTTAATCCTTTTTCTTTTTGACGAGGGACTTGTTGCTGTTTTTGAAGTGCTAAATGAACACATTCATACCTCCTCGCTTGCTAGTCGAGTATTTAAGAATGGGGAATGATACCCTGATACCTCCACTTTTTATTATATACTTTATCTGTTTTTTCATTTTTGCAACACAACTTTTTGGCACGTCATTTGAGAAAGTATTAGGCTAAGTAAATGATCACATTAAACTATAAAAATTTAAACTTAGCAACTTATCACTTTTTTCTTATTGAAGGTAGAATTTTATGATAAGTTTGTCCATTTACATAGTCTAATATCTCCTTTAAAGTACGTGCTAAAGTGGCGTATTGCAAGTAAATAAAAACTGAGGCAGTTTTTGTAAAAAAAGGTATATTGGAAAAAGTAATTGAATACGGCATGTTTATATGGTGTTAAAAAAAAGGTATATTGTCTATGAAATATTATTGTTTGAACTAAAAAATGCTGATTACATAATATAAATGGTGTCAATGCAATTTTTTGCCGCTTTTTTTTTTTTTTTTTTTATTCTTTTTTGAACTGTGAAGAATTTTTTTCATTTCTCTTCTATACTACGGGGTAATTTTTCTCCTTTATATTGTTTATGAAACACTCAATTAATATTGGAAGTGAATCGTTTGTCTTCTTCTCTCTCTTGTCGACTACTTTCTCTCTCTTTTGCAATTCTTTTGTTTCACGTTGACCCCTCTCTCTCTCTCTCCCTCCTATATGACCAGTTTGAAATAATAATACTAACCATGTAATACAAATAATTTGTCTATGAACAAATAATATCGTTTCTTAGAAGATTTAGGTTAAGAACAAATAATATTGTCTCTAGAAGGTTTAGGCGATGAACAAATAAGCTGTTTTTGAAAATCTGATTTTTTTTTTTTTTTTTTTTATTTTGACGAAGAAAACCCGAAAATAAAGAAGCTCAAAACCCCTATTCTCTTTTCTCTCTCTTTTCCGGTTTTGAGTGTGTTTTGTTGATGCTTACACGCCTCACTTACAACTTTATTACTTCTACAAGGCTAACTAAGCAAGCCACAAAATTAAGCCCCAATTGAACTTAAACTAAACAAGTAAAATGCTTAGAAAATAGGCAAAAATACAAGTTTATATCCTAAATTAACAAGATTTGTTAATATAGGGGTGGTAGTGTCATTTCGTGGGGAACTTGGGGGGAGGGGGGGCAGATATGTAAAGTCAAGTGTAGCCAACTAACTTGCCCAATAACTGCCATTTACAATACAACTTCATGACGTTTACCATTAAAGTTAACTGGGAAACATCAATGTCGTTACCTAAGAGCATCATTATTGGTGAACAAAAAAAAATGGTTCATGGGTCACTATCACCATTTCTCTCTCATCCACATCAACCCAACAAACCATTTACAATATTCACTCTTAACAATGAACACTAAACAATGGTTCATCATCAATACTCCCTAACCCACCTTATTTTATTTTTGTAAATATAATCTATTTAATTCATAATTATAATTTATTAACTCGATGTCAATGTAATTAATTGACGTATTTAATTTTTTAATCGTGATTACTAATTAAGAAATTATCGCATTTTTTTTTATCAGCTTTTTTAAAAACTAATTCTTGTGATTAATATTTTTAAACAACGACGCAACTAATTTTAATTAACATAATTAAAAAAAAAGAGGTACAATCGTGATTACAGTACTACAACTATAATCAAGTACATTTAAAAAAAAAAAAAAAAAGAACTACTACACATCGTTTTGTAAGATGTCCTTAGGGATAACCATTTGTTGTAAACCTAGTTGCGTAAGTTCTCGTTGTTACCAAATTTATTCCATATATGTGCGACCAAGTCGTTTTTTAGCTGCAAATGAGTCTGTTGATCCTCAATCTCTGTTCTACGAGTCAAGTATAAGCCGATATCCACAATACGATCAGTACGGTACTCGGTAGTGTCCTCATTAGCGTTGCCTCTAGCATTCATAAACTCATTGGTATTAACGTTATTTTGATACGTCTCTCGTTCATCTTCAACGATCATATTATGTATTATGATGCAGGCGAGCATGATATTGTGGAGTATGTCGGTATCCCACGCCAAAGACGGCTTTTTAATAATGGCAAAACGAGCTTGAAGGACCCCAAATGCGCGTTCAACGTCTTTCCTTGCAGCTTCCTGGTATTTTGCGAATAAACGATCCTTACGAGCTTGTGGACTCGTAATGGATTTCACAAAAGTAGCCCATCTAGGGTAGATTCCATCAGTAAGATAATACCCATTCGTATAATGATTACCATTGACTACGAAGTTCACAACAGGTGTTCGACCCTCTAAGACGTCTTCGAACACAGGGGATCGATGAAGCACATTAATATCGTTGCAGCTACCTGGCATCCCAAAGAACGAACGCCATATCCATAGATCTCTGTCCACAACTGCCTCCAGTACGAGAGTTGCAACTCCTGCTCTTCCTTGATACTGCCCCTTCCATGCGTGTGGACAGTTCTTCCACTCCCAGTGCATACAATCAATGCTGCCTATCATGCCAGGAAATCCACGTTCTTCCCCAATACGTAGCAATCTTTCCATATCTGCGATGTTTGGATGGCGTAGGTACTGATCACCGAACTGGTTGATGACACCTTCTGTAAACTTTTGGAGTGCCAATCGTGAAGTAGCCTCACTTATACGGAAATACTCATCACAAGCGTCTGAAGCACACCCGTAAGCTAGTTGTCTAACGGCCGCAGTGTACTTTTGAAGTGGAGACAACCCAAGATGACCTGCCGCATCTCACCTTTGTTGAAACCAAGGGTCATGTTGGGTCACTGCGTTGAGAAGGTCAAACACATGTTTACGCATTCGAAACCGGCGCCGGAACAAGGAACTTGGATAAACTGGGACTTCCGCGAAATAGTCATTGTATAACCGTGCATGACCTTATTCGCGTCCCCTATCCTTTCGGGGCTTAGTAGATTTGCGTCGGCGTTGCTGAGTGGCAGCTTGAATAATTGGTGGAATGTACTCATGCATTACGTGTTGTATCATAAGACACACTTCATTACGTTGTTGAACTCTAAGCTCCCTTCCCTCATCATCCGAGTTAGATGAAGATGAAGAGGAATTGGTTGAGCTTAAGTTGAAACTGTTTGAATTCATTTTCTATGTAAGAAATGTAAGATAGAGTGAGGTTTGCTAATAATAACTGCAAACGATTTATGTGTTTGTGTGTAAAATAAATGAAAGAATGGTGTTTATTTATAGTGAACTAATTTGTAATTCTTCTTCAGAAATAACTGAATATAAAGAGACAAAGATCACATGGGCTATGATAAACACTGGATTAGAACCACACAGAAATTGAATGGAGAAGAAGGGTTTCACATGGGCTAACAAAGGGGAAATTAAGATACTGACACAATTATATATAAAGAGACAAATTGATATAATTGAATAAAGAGACAAAGATTATATGGGCTATGAAAATGGGATAGTGGAAAAGATCCATTTTACTGATTAATTGATAAAGTACAAATAATTGGAAATGAGTACAAGAGGTTGAACTGGAATTGAAAACTTATCACTACTGAAAATGAAGATTACAATGCCTAAGCATCATTAGTGAAACTTTTAATTTTGTTCTGAAGTATTACTATCATTTCGTCTTCCCACTGTTCTCGGTTTACTTTCTATTCTAGACGAGCTAGTTGCTCCCAATGGATCCTATGTTGTTCTAGCTCAATTTTCTGTTGTTTCCTTGCCTCCTTGCGCTCCTGTATTTCAAGCCTCTTCATTTGCGCTTCGTTTGACACATTCATCGAATCCCCAAATAGTTGCAATCGGGTGTTGAATGTTTCTAATTCCTTAAATGCTTCACTTGATGGAGCTTTACCCTTCAACCTCGACTTAGCCTTTTTAATTCCTTCAGCACGAGCTACTCTCTCATCACCGACACCCACGCTGGTCGGTGAGGAATTGTCGCCCTCATCCCGTGTCCTTTTCCCACTACTTCCGCTCCCTACAGACTCATCCGTCAGTGGAGTTGAATGTGGACGTCCCACCGAAGGCTTGAATGTTTGTTGGTCCAAGAAAGACCGGAATTTGTCCCACTTCCTAACTTGGATCCATTCCTCGTAGAAGGTGAATCATCCGAACGAGTTCTCGTGGATTTTGTGGGCCTCTTGGATAACATCATCTTCGTTATAGCCACTTCCCTTTCGCTTCCGGGCCTTATCATAGCTTCCGCACCACTTTAACACGGCTTCAAAGATTCGCATCCACCTTCCCTTCAAACTACTAATAGTTCGTAGGGATATTTCAACTGGATTCGATGCCCTGGCAGCATCGTATGCGTCCAAGACTCTGTTCCAAAATACACCCTTCTTTTGATTTGTGCCGATAATTATGTCGGTGCTGGTGTTCATGTAGGCGGATATAAGAGCCGCAGTTTCTGATCGCGACCAACCTCTATTGTTTGAACAACCAACACGAAATTCCGGAGTTAATTGGAGTGGTTGCTGTAACATTTGAGTGAAGTTTTGATGGGGGGAAGGAGTTTCATTTCCCTCACCATCATCCTCGCATTCTTCATTTGCCTCATCTTCTTCAGATAAGACATTGCTCGATTCCCAAATATTGGGATTCGGTTGTTGTGACGGAAAATAACCAGATGCAGCACCATATTCACCGTAACCCATTGGTGTCATGGATGGATGTGGGAAATTTGAACTGCTTTGAGAAAAATTAAATTTTGAGGGAAATTTGGTGGATTATATGGGAAACTTGACTGGGGTCTTTGAGGATAAACACTAGAAAAATGATGGGGAATATTTGTGGGTGTTTGTGAAAAATTAGGGGGATTTGGATAGAAATTAGCTTGATTTGTGATAATATTTTGACCCAATTTTTTTTTTCTGCTTTAATAATAATGATAATAATAATAATAATAATAACGATAATAATAATAATAACAACAACAATGATAATAATAATAATAATAATAATAGTAACGATAATAATAATATTAATGATAATAAATAAAAATTATAATAACAATAATAATAATAATATTGGTAAAAATAATAATAATATTGGTAATTAGTGAGGGGATTTTTGAAGAGAAAAATATAGTAGAAAAGAAATGGATTTTTAAAGTTGAAGAAAGTATATCAATATAAGTGTCTATTTATAGAGGGGAAAAAAAGAAAGCCGTTGGTAATTTTTTTTTTTTTGGATTTGTATTTTGTAAAATATATCCGTTGTAAAATTACAACGGATATATTTAAAACTGACAACACGTGTCAAGCAGCGGCTGGGAGCGCGCCACTTGGCCCAGCCGCTGCTTTCTATTTTTTTTTTCTGAAAGATATCCTTGAAACGACGTCGTTTTGCTTTTAGTTGAGTGGAAAATTTGGGTGGGGCCCACAACGAATTTGTTCTTCTGACTGATTGCAGCAACAATCGAACTTGCATCCACTCAAGATGAACAAACTTAGAGTTTGCCATTAAGCCAACCATTTTATTGTTCACTCATTGTGAACCATTTAATTGTTCACCCTTAAGGGTGCTCTTAACGAACCAGACTCACCATTAACGAGATCTCAACTCTCAAACAATGATTAACACCTATCATTTAGGGTTACTCATGGCCTTAATTTATGTAATTTTCTTAGGGTTTTCGGTGTTGTTGGGGTTGAGCATGGTGTTTGTTATGGTGTTGTGTTGGGGTTCGTGCGCCATTGATGATGACAGAGGTTGAAGAAGATGAGAAAGGTTGGAGGATGGATGATGAAGATAGAAAGAGAAGGAGGAAGAGGTCAGATTTGTGAATGAACTACGGTCAGAAATTGAACTTTGGGGCAATTTCTCCCACTATAATACAATACTTTTCTATCTCTAAGTTATGTTTTCTCTCTCCTAAGTTCTAGACTCTAACATACAAGTTACTAACACCGTTAAAGTTAGTCCGCCTCACTAACATTAGCATTAGTAATATGAAAAGAATAAATAACATATTCCATGGCATATAATTTCAAGAATGTTAAAAGTTGTTACTATTGGATATTAATGCGGATCGGCTCATTCAAAATAAACTAAATTAAAACACATTTTGCCGAAAGCTGAATCCACAACAATTTCAATGGTATATTGAAAAATATTTCCTTCGGTTTTTTAGGTATATCACTTTCTTAAAACGGAAATTCCAAATTAGTTGCATTATTTTCTTTTTTAATTAATAAACTCTCTCGATTTCTCTCTTATCACATGGGTTTATTTTTTATTTTATCTATCTCTCTCGTCTCAAAAAAAAAAAAAATAACTGAGGAAGTAATTTCCACATAGCAAAATAAATAAAACGAATAAAGACATTCAATTAAAAAAAATAAAAAATAAAAAGGTTTCAAAGTGTAGCCGTTAGCCATTACAAAGCATCGCATTTATTTTGATAAAAAAAAAAGGATCAAAGTATTCTCAAGATGACCGTTACATTCCCCCGCAATTCAAATTCACCAAAAACCCAATTCACCTAGATAGAACGAGATTCCCACAAAATTACAGAAACCAGAAATGGAAGAAGAAACAACATTACAACAACTCAGATCCAAAGCCACGGAACTTCTACTCAGAGAAGATTGGAATGAATCAATTAAAGTTTACTCCAAATTCATCTCTCTTTGCCAACAACTTCTTTCAAACACAATTCAACAATCAGACCTTTTAAAACTCCAGAAATCCCTCTGTTTATCCTTCTCGAATCGAGCCGAAGCCCGGTTTCGATTAAGGGATTTCGAGGAAGCCCTCAAAGATTGCGATGAAGCACTTCAAATTGACAACACCCATTTCAAAACCCTTGTTTGTAAAGGTAAAATCTTGCTCAATCTCAATAGATATTCTTTGGCTTTGGATTGTTTTAAGGGGGTTTTGGGTCTTGAATCACAACAGTGTAATGGGAATTTAGAGATGTTAAATGGGTTTATTGAGAAATGTAAGAAGCTTGATTATTTGTCAAGAACAGGTAATTTTGATGTTTCTGATTGGATTTCTGGTGGGTTTTCTGGGGTTTGTCCTGAACTTGGTGAATTTGTTGGTAATGTTGAGATTAAAAGGTCTGAAATTAGTGGAAGAGGTTTGTTTTCTACTAAAAATATTGATGTTGGGAGTTTAATTTTGGTTACTAAAGCTGTTGCTACAGAAAGATGTATTTTACCTAAATGTAGTAATGGGGTTTTAGGTGAAAATGCTCAATTGGTTATGTGGAAGAATTTCATAGATAAGGTTAACGAATCGGCCTCGAAATGTCCCAAAATCCGTCATTTGATTAGTAAATTGTCAATTGGAGAGAATGAAGATGATCTTGAAGTACCTGATATTAGTCTCTTCAAGCCTGAAACTGAAGGGGTGAATTTTCCTACTGAAGACCTTGACGTAGACAAGATTTTGAGTGTACTTGATGTGAATTCGCTTGTCGAAGAGGCGGTTTCGAGCAAAGTTCTAGGGAAAAATAGTGATTATTATGGTATAGGCTTATGGTTGCTCCCTTGTTTGATCAACCATTCTTGTAGTCCTAATGCAAGGCGTTTGCACATTGGTGATTATGTGGTTGTTCTTGCTTCTAGGGTAGTTAAGGCAGGGGAAGAGATCACATTTGCTTACTATGATGTTCTTTCTCCATTTAGCAAGAGGAAAGAAATGGCCAAAACATGGGGATTCCAATGTGAGTGTAAGAGGTGCAAATACGAGGAAGAAATGCAATCCAAGCCCGAGATTGGAGAGATTGAGAAAGGAATCGAACGAGGAGTGGATGTTGGTTGTGCCATTTTTCGATTAGAGGAGTGCATGAGGAGGTGGGTGATGAGAGGAAAAGAGAAAGGTTACTTTCGAGCATCGTTTTGGAAAGCATTTTCTGAGGCTTATGAATCGGAGAAGACTGTAAGGCGGTGGGGGAGGAAGATACCGGCATTAGAGCCGATTGTGGACAGCTTAGTAGAAGCAGTTGGAGGTGATGAAAGGGTACTCAAAGTTCTTGTTAGGAAGCTGAAGAAAAGTGGTAATGGGTTTGCAGAAATGGAAAGGGCAATCAAGTTAGGAAGAGGTGTTTATGGTAAGATTGTGAAGAAACAAGCTCTTAGAATTCTTCTTGAACTTGGAGTTCATGAATAATGCTCTACTAACTTAGTAGCATGCTTAATTTTGTTAATTCATTCTTCTGCTATAAGTTTTTTAAGTAGAGAAAGATTAACATGTCATTTTGTTAGCTAGTTTCAAGTTTAAGTGATTTTTAGCTTGGATCTTTTCATGTCTTGAACAATTTGTTAGTGGCAATCAAGACAATTATCTTTGTCTAGTGCTCTAATAGTTTCTGGTGCTTGGATTATTTTAGATATGACTATATGAGCATTAGTTCACACCCAAGATTTGTGTAAGCAGAGGAATATTTGGACTATAGTCTATACTTGGCTTATTTGAATACAGATTGGCTTACTGTTTGCTTACATAAATTTCTAGAATAAAAAGTATTATTTTTTCAATTCAACTATGGTTTTGGTGATTTGTTGATTTGTTTGGTGCAAATGAATCAAATTTGAGGGAAACATAACTGTTATGGTCTGTTTGATAGATAGAGTAGGTGGTAAAAAATGGTGTTAACTTTTGTTGTTGGTAATTTATTGTAATTTTGAAAGTATGTTAATACATCATATAAATATAATCCGTATTAGTTTAGATGTGAATCATGTGATATGAACTTTTTTTTTTTTTTTTTTTTTTTTGGGTGAAAAAGAGGGGCAAGCCCAAAGATGTGATGAACTATGAAGTGCAGTAAAATTGGATGAGAAGAAACACATTTTTAGAGATGAAATTGTATAGCCAAACTAAGTACGAGCTAAGTTTTCCTAATAAGATGTCATATAAGCATACTCGGAAAAATAATTTGCTCTAGCTAGTGATTATGTTTCTATTATTAATCGAGAGATATAAGGACCGAATGACTCTAGACTTTTTGTCCAAGGTGAAATTGGATTAAAAGAAGGAAAAAAAAAATTCAGAGATGGAATTGTATAGCCAGATTAAGAATGAGCTAAGGTTTATTAACATGATGTAATATAAGCATACTCTGGAAAAATAATTTGCTCTATTGATTATGTTTCTATTATTTATTAATCGAGAGATATGAGGATCAGACGACTCCTCTAGACTTTTTGTCTAAGATGGAATTGTATGAAAAGAAATACGCTCTTAGAGATGGAATTGTATAGCTAAACTAAGTATGAGCTAAGGTTTCCTAACAAGATGCAATATAAGTATATTCGTATCGATTAATTATGTTTCTATTATAAATGAAGAGATATGAGATCCAATAACTCCTCTAGACTTTTTGTCTAAGATTCGCCATTTGTTACGTTTACTGGAACTAGATAAATGGATAATGATATCATGTTATTGAATGCCTATACTTTTTTCTTATATTTTTACTAATGATGGGTACAAATGATAGTAGTTCAATAAAATGTCAAAAGTGTGATTGGATTGATGTTTTCTAGAATATAATGATTGCAATGATGTTTTATTCTTAGCCACAGGGTAGGTTGAAAAGTGGTTGCTAATTTGCTATCAACTTTGTGAGTTTTTTTTTTAATTTTTTATTTATAACTAACTTTGTGAGTTTTTGTATCCTCGGTTTTTTATTACTTAAATTATTATTTCATTCACAAAGTGCTAATAAAACAAAGTTTTGTGTAGGGGGTGTTTACCATAAATTTCCAAAGTACGATAATGATTTACCTGTTAATTAATTATTATTAAAATAGACTCTGCTAACATAGTTATTGTATATATGGTGGCTTTTTAATGAAAAAATTCCTGTTTAATTTAAAGCTAATTTTATTAACTTATATATATTTTTTTATTAATGAGTTGTAATTTGAATTAGGTTGGAAAAAGTAAGGTGATTTTATTATTTTCTTTTTCCTTAATAATTTGACTACCGAGTCCTCTCCTAGTCTCCTCCATTTCATTCCATCTCATCTCATGTCATCCCATCCATTCCTTTCTCCACTTCTTACCATAGATTTAAGATTTATTAATGTTTTTATTAAGGTAATTAGGTTGTGTATTGGTTTCAAAACTATTTTTATAATATACAACTTACACCATTTTTTTTGCTTAAACAATACATCACAAGGATACTAACTTATTAGTGACTTACTAAAAGGAAAGAACAAACATCAATAAATGCTTTAAGGGGTTTTCATTGTAGACAGTCTCTTAAAGTTGTTTTTTGTTTTTCTATTTTATTCAAAGAATGTTTGAATTTCCTCTTAAACAATTCCACTCTTATTATCAATTTTTCACATTTTCATTTCAAATGTCTCAAACAAATAAATAGAATAATAAGCATTATTGGATTGTATTTAAGTAACATAATATATGCGGAATACATAAAATCTCACGACAAAAAGTTTATTGTCATCTAAATATTGGTTCCTCCATAGCTAATCTACTCACACCACCGTATCAACTATTACAACAGGGGCCGGGAGTTTAATGAACTATTTAAGTTTTTTTTTAAAATTTAATTTTCATAATCTCAATTTTTTTTCTTTGGAAAATATTTTGGATATTTTATGCAATTATTAAGTTGGAACCAAAAAAGATATTATTAAAAAATTAGTTTGTTCCACATAAGCATTTTGATGGAAAACACCAAACTTTTTTTAGGGTAATGTACATAATTTTGTAGAGCTTGGGCACATACATTGGAATAATCAAACATGAGGTACTCCAAATGAAATTATACCCAACCTCAAGCATATAAAGTGAAACTTTTCCAAAAAATACATAACTCGTGGGACGTGTTTACAAAATGTTAAATGTTGTAGAGTAAATATTAGCTGTAAACTAGTAATCATTAGAGGTAGTTGTCAAAGTATTTGCTTGATAAATGGCAGGTTCGATACGAATTAGTTACTAAGATATTTAAAAAATTAACATTGCTTTGGTAAGGAAAAATTTAGTACCTTATGAGAAATGCTACCTTTTTTTTTTTTTTTTTTTTTTTGAATAAAGGGAAATGCTACTCTTAAATAAAGCCAATTGCCTAATTTTATTAGCTTTTGTGTAACATTACTTTAATTGCTAAAAGCCTAAAGCCACGGAGTATATCACCACTGTTTTACAATATAAAATTGTTTGAATTAAGTTAAAACACTATAATCTACAGATTACTTTAAAAGATATTGTTGAGTATAGTCGGTACACCCAAATATATTATATTTAACAATTATGTTGACTATTGCGAAATCACTATAGTCTTTGCAAATCTATCACATAATTTTGTTATAACCCTTTGCAATTGCACACTTTCAACAAAGCCAATGTTGTTTCAACTTTATAAAAAAGATATTTTGAAATTGAAACTCTAAAAAGAGCACTAATAAAGCAACTCAAATGGCATTTGAGTTGATACATTTTGTTCGAAATCATTCATTTTAAGTAGTAGTATACTTGTATTATACAACTAAGAAAAAGCATTTAAAGAAGATTCAAAAGAAGAGAGGTCAATTTCTTCTTACTTCATCAATTCAATATCCACATATCTTGTTTATTGGTTGTCCTTGGTTTAAAAAAATAAATATAAATAAAAGGGGTCAATTTTCATAGTGTAGTACGTGGACTTTAAAGTTTCAAGTGTCTTAATATTTGTTACGGACAAAATACAGATGGCGTTAAGTAATAGACGCCAATTTATAGGGTGATTAGAGGACCCCACTTTAACAAGGTTAATCCCTAATTCTGACGGCTTTAACGTGTGTAAATTCATTGAATGAAAGATTTTTTTTTGGTATATTCTAATGCCACGTCCTTTGCCCATTTATCTGGACTTTTCCCCAAAATAGTCTAATTTTAAAAGAATTTTGCAAATTGGTTGTGTGGCAAAATTTATTTTGCCAAACTAAGATTTCAGGATAAAGCGCTGTCTCCAGGGTAAACCGGACAGCGTTTTATGCCCTGGTGTTTTATAAAAAAAAAATTCAATTTGTAAAACGCTATCTGGGACAGTGTTTTACCTTTTGACTTTTTTTTTTTTATTAAAAATACGTAACTTGTTAAGCTGGAATTGTGTAAAAAAATAAATTAAAATAAGGTAAAACGCTGTCTGAGACAGCGTTTTACCTTAATGAAACGCTGCCTCAGGCAGTGTTTTTATCGCTGCACAGAAGCAGTGTCTTCTTCCTCTCATTCCCCTGTTCATCCTTACATTCCCTCATTTCAATCCCCTAACCAAATCTCTCTCTCTCTCATTGAACAAGCAACCCAAATCCCCCCAACCACCGCCGCCACCCTCCGACCACCGCCTGCCAACCACCGGCCGCCGACAGCCCCATGTAGCCTCACATCACCCCGATTTTGGTACTTGCCCTCTCTTTCTTTGGTTTTTAAAATCTAGGGTTTTTTAATGGTCTTTTTGCTTTTGGAATTGTGGTTAAAATCTTAATAATGTTGAATTGTTAGAGTTGATAATGTTGAATTGTTAGTGTTGATAATGTTGAATTGTTATTGTTGATTATGTTGAATTGTTAGTGTTCATAATTGTTGGTATTGTTGAATTGTTAGTGTAGAAAATTGTTGGAAATGTTGAATTGTTAGTGTAGATAATTGTTGATAATGTTGATAATTGTTGGTTCTTGGGTGATTGTGATAACCTACATTGTTGTTTATTAATGTTGATTTAGGGCTTCTAAGCCGTGTTATTTTGAAAAGTATGTATATTGTTGTTTAATTATGGCGATTTAGGGATGATTTAGTGCCTTTAAGTGTAATGTGTTTTGGTTGTTGTGTAGAATATGGCTGCACAAAATGTAGTTTTGTTATGCCGATGGGGAGGTGAAATTTTGTTCGATGGACCCCGTGTCGAGTATAGTGGAGGAAATATGGAACCACTTACACTTGAACCGAACATGACTTTCAATGATTTGATGAACGAGGTTCATAGTAGTATTGGTTCAAACCCAAGGAATGTTGAACTAAACATTAAAATGAGGTTTGAGACCGGCAATGGGGTTCAAGTGTTACCTGTTTCTACGAATAAACATTTGAAAGCTTTGAGGAGCGTTGTTGCAATGAAGGGTGTTCCCACTGAGATATATGCAGAAATGGTGCCTATATGTACTCAACAAAGTACTCGACGAGAACAACAATCTACATATATTTCCGGTTACAACGCAGAGCCCTTCCAAGTGCCCTCACACGACATTCCATCAACTGAATATGGGACGGGATCTTTCAATCGAATGCTGCACGACGATCAATTTCACATGCCGTTTAGTTCTCATATAGCTTCACCTGTACATGGGGGGGCATATGTGGCAATTACCGGCAAACGTGGGCATTCGACATCAAACACCATCACACCTTCACCGCTGCAATTGCATAGTTATTCACCTATGCAAGATGATGTTCAAGCATCGCCGTCTCAACTTGTGCCAAATCATCTTGAAACTATTGTGAATAACGAATTGTCTGTGTATGATGTGTATACAAATGATGAGGCCGAGAGCGGAGAGAGGAAGATGGACTTGAGATCATGGATGTTGAACCTGCACACATGGAAGTTGGCGAGCCCCTGGTTAGAACTCCTGTACCTTGGTTCAGTCAGGTAAACGATAACTATGAAGTTGATCAGTATTGGGCCGAATCGGGTAGCCATACATCGTTTGTTCCCGGGGGAGAATTTGAGAAGGGGATGTATTTTGAAAGTAAGAAAATGCTTCAAGAAATGGTGAAGATGTATTCCATTCAAAGGAATCAATTCTACACCACAGTGACATCGAATGAAAGTGTCCTTCATTTGCGGTGCAAAAAGAAATGTGGTTGGATGTTACGGGGTACCAAATCAAGTGAGCACTCGCGTGGATTTACTTTAATCATGTACAAAGGCCCGCACCGGGAGAACTGTGTCACTGAAGTACTATATACTGATCACCCGCACTTGGATTCGTCCATAATATCAGAGTATGTGAAGTCCTTTGTGCGGAAAGATCTGTCCTTGAAAATTAAATTCATACAGGAACTCCTCTCCAAGCAATTTCATTTCGATGTTCCGTATCGAAGTGCATGGTATGCCAAGGAGAAAGCAATAGCTGAAATATTTGGGGATTGGGAGAGTTCTTACGGCAGATTTCTGCACTTCATGCAAGCACTCCAACAGTCAAACCCGGGAACGTGTGTCGTATGGAAACACAAAGCTCTGGTGGACGGTGTATACTACAACAACATGGAAGTGTTTGAACGAGTGTTTTGGGCCTTCGGTCCTTGTATCGACGGTTTTAAACATTGTATGCCTGTTATATGTATCGATGGAACACACTTGTACGGGAAGTACAAAGGAACACTGTTGGTTGCTACAAGTGTGGATGCAAGCTTCCAAGTATTTCCGCTAGCATTTGCGGTGATTGAAGGGGAAAACACTTCCAGCTGATCTTGGTTCCTGGGCTGCATTCGGGTTCATGTCACGCAACGAGATGACCTCTGTGTTATATCTGATCGACATCCTGGGATCATTGCAGCAATGAATGATCCTAACGTTGGATTCACCGAGCCGCGAGCCTATCACAGATTTTGTGTTCGCCACATAGCTTCTAACTTGAAGACTCACATGCGAAGCAACAAAATGAGAGATATGTTCAAGGCTGCGACATACCAAAGGCAGGAAAGAAAGTTGATCAGTTTTTCATCGGTGAAGCATGTACCAAGGCCATGGAGTAAATTGTTCAAGTCCCGTTCACTATGTTGTCTCTCTTTCACGACGTTGTTCGCAGATATGAGATATGTACTACAAACTTCTCTGAAACATTTAACAATGTGTTGAAGGGAGCTCGGTTTCTACCGATCATGTCCCTTGTCGAGTTAACTTTCCACAGAGTTAACAAGTATTTCACTTTGTGAAGGGAGTCTTCTGAGGCAAGGTCTGAACAGGGATTTGCATACCCCCCAAGATCACTGCCATTTTAAAGAAGAACACCGCAAAAGGCAGATATCGCAGACGGTAATATTTCATCAGTCCCTTCATGTACTTATGCATGTTAAATTGATATACTATCTGATATTAATTTCGGTCATACGATTTTTTTTCAGGTTGATCCAGCAAAGCAGCTGGTTTGCAGGTACTATACTACCAGGTTTATAGTGGAATGGTTTTCGATCCACGCGTTATTGCGTACGTCGAGTTGGTTGGCTTGGGTGGTTTTCATCAGATGGCGTTCAAGGAGATCGATCGAGCGCTTGTCACTGCGCTTGCGGAGAGGTGTAGACAGGAGACGCACTCCTTCCACCTACCTGTTGGGGAGGCGACTGTTACGTTGCGGGACGTCGCGATACTCACACGCCTTCCTATACATGGGACTGTGGTGACAGGACATGCATTAGTCGATCCCATTAGTTTGGTAGCTCGGGTTCTCGGGGTTCAGCCAGGTCCCGACGAGATCAGGAGGTGCGGGTTGAGGACCGGCTGGATACGCGAGACTTTCCGTGAGCTGCCTCCGGGCGCTGATGACACCACGGTTCAGAGATACGCTCGAGCGTACTTGTTCTTTCTCATCTCGGGCGTGTTGTTCGGCAACAAGAGCGGGAGCCATCTGCAGCTCATTTACCTACAGCTGTTAGACCACGACTGGGATCATAACCGTGGCTACAGCTGGGGTAGTGCCTATTTGGCGACGTTGTATCGCCAGCTGTGTAGAGCATCCCACTGCGGTTCTAGTGAGATCGGAGGTCCCTTGATTGTGCTTCAGGTAACTCACCTTATTACCAACAACCTATTTCAAAAGCCACTTACCTAGTTTATACTAAACCTAGTTTTGTATTTTCGTGTTGCAGTTCTGGGCTTGGGAGCATATCCATGTAGGCAGACCAGGTAGGCCTGCTAGACTTCGTCAGGGGGAGCAGGACCGGGACGACCAGTACCAGGCGTACGATGCTCCACCGCTCCCTACACCTGATGAGGCGTATGGTTGCAGGTGTGTTACATATGTCATATGGATTTATTGTGCTAGTTGACAAACTGAAACATTTTTCGGTATTAGGTGGGTGGTTCCCAGACTGACACTTGCGCATGCGGCGAGGGGTCTTCCGTACTATCGAGACGTCCTAGACCGACTCACCGAGGATCAGGTGGTAACTTAAAAGATACTTGTAAACATCTATGTAATGTGTATACTGTTTGCGGACTAACCTATTCATGATATTACTGTTGCTGTGTTATTGCAGATGACATGGGATCCGTATGTATCTGACTTGGTAGATGTCATGCCTGCAAATCTGCTGGACCATCAGACGGAGTGGCGTGCCAGGGTCCCCCTGATCTGTTTCGAGGTTGTGGAGAGTCACGTACCCGACCGAGTCATGAGACAGTTTGGACTACGGAAGCCTATCCCCCAGCAGTCTGACACTAGTGTACGCCTTCACGGCATTGACCGTCGGGGAAAGGGGGAGACAAACTGGTCACTGGAGTATTGACGTTTCCTTAAGCTATGACAACAACAGTTGGAGTTCGTTTTGGAGGTGATCCGATGCAGGGAGTTATGGATCCTCACGATCCGTACATGGTGTGGCATAGGCGTATTACACGACGTTTCATCAACCCCAGCTACAGACCACCATCCACACATTACCATCTAGCATATGACATCATTAGCGGATATGTGAGTTTCTTTTATTCTACTTATTGTCCGCAATTTTTAAATTTCTATATCATACAACTGACTGATCGATGATTACTGCAGGCGGCGGATATGGTGGCAATGGTTGATGCACTCAATCTCCCTCGCAGACGGACCCACTAGAGCCCAGGTCGAGTGGGTGCAAGATATGGGCGTAGCTACCTTACAGAGATATGATCACGCTCATCTCGTCCACCAGCGGGACGGTCATGATGGCCACTCCGTCTACTCACAGTTCGAGCTCGGCCATAACAGCGGTGGATGTGATCCTACGTCACCCAGAGACGCAGAGGATTACATCATCCATAGTACTGCTTCCTCCGGTACCCAGGAGGACCCATCGTCTAGCCAGCAGACTCCCCCACCGCCCTGAGATCCATTCACCACCATTACTCATTACAAGCGGCGTCGTGTCAGACGGAGGGATGACAGACAGGATACAAAACCTTTACCACGAATAAATGAGTCGGGATAGTATTATCTGTTGTATTGCCTGTAGCCGGATATTCTAGAATGATGTATATAAGACTTACATTATTAATATAATAAATGTTTTTTGAATGAATCTGTGTGTGCTTTGAAGTTGAATTCCTTAGTTGTCCAAATCGGACTTATGTCAGTTAAAATAGATCCTTCTAGGCCGATAAATATCAAACAGTAGACCTTTGGGCTCCATAATGAGAAACGGGGTAGAAGCGATGGCCCGTGGTGGTTAATGTGGTGGTTCATGGTGGTTGTAGTGCTGTTGGTGGTCGTTGGTGGTGGTCGACGGTGGTGGTAAGGTTGGGCTGGTGGTGGAGGTGGTTGGAGTGTTGTTGTGAGTGGTTGGAGTGTTTCGAAGTGCATAAGGGTGGTCGAAAGTGGCGGGAGGTGGTGGTTGGTGGTGGGGGTGGTGGCTTATTGAAGGATGAGAGTGGTGTGTTGGAGGCAGAAATGGGGCAGATGTTAGAGAAGACAGCCTACTGCCTGCTGGTGTTGCAGTCCAGCAGATAAACGCTGTCTGAGACAGCGTTTTATGTACAAAAAAAATTGTACATAAACCGCTGTCTTAGACAGCGTTTTATGTACAACAAAAAAATTGTACATAAACCGCTGTCTCAGATAGCATCTTATGTGCATTTGATTTTTTATTTTTTTTAAAAACAGAAATTAAGAATTTTAAAAATAAAAATAAAAGTCAATAGGTAAAACGCTGTCCCAGATAGCGTTTTACAAATTGAATTTTTTTTTTTAAAAAAATCCAAGGCATAAAACGCTATCCGAGACAGCGTTTTACCCTGAAAGCTTAGTTTGGTAAATAGTTTTGCCACGCAACCAATTTGCAAAATAGTTTTTGTTTTAAGCTTAGTTCGGGGAAAAGTCCCATTTATCCCAATCCCATGGATCATACTCCTAACACGTGTCATCTAAATTTTACCTTTATTTCTTATTATTGTAATAAAAAGGTATTTTGGAAAATATAATTATAAGCAGTAGCATAATTAATAACAAAAAAAAAAAAAACCTACCTCAATTACCCATTATTATGTGCAATAAGGAGTCATGTACGTACTCGTAGACAAAAGATCGTAAGTGGTGATGATTAATGAATGATGGGACATAAGATTAAGGAAAAGAGAGAAAGTAGGGATAATTAATTAAACAAGGGGCTCCATGGCCCAACCGCCAAGACTACCACCAAACTGCCACCAAAACCGCTACCTAACCGGCGACACCACCACCATTAACCTAGCAGACATCACCGCCAACCAAATTCACCCAAAATCCATCCGGGAAAAAGCCCCACATAAGCCTAAAACCATCCTCTCCCACCAAAATCACCCGAGCCTAAAACCGTCTTATCCCACCAAAACCACTCAATTCCCCCCGGAATAAAAACCACCCTCCCCGAAACCATCCAACTCCACTAGGATCGGAAATAATAGCCCTACACGGCCACACACACACACCACGATTTCCACCCAAAAACCACCACAACTGTTTCGGGGTTTTTTTCTGTGTCCCGCGGGAGAGTTACAATTCCGAGACTGAGCTTGCTGACCGGCTGTACCTGCAAAATAACGAAACTCCGGTTGGGTGGAGTTCCGCCTCCGACGATCAAATTAGAATGCGTTCGAAGTGATTAATGCGGAAAAGTAGATGTTTTTCTCTCTGATTCAGAGAGAATAAATGCTTGTTTGCTTTTGTGTTTTTTTTTTGTGTTTAATTTTTCTAAATGCCCCATAAATGAGGTATGTTCCACTATTTATAGGGCAGGGGAACTGTGTCCCTACCAGTAAGGGTCTGCCACGTGTCAGCCTAGGATTAGCAACCACTTGCCCTCTCTGGGACTGACATGTGGCACTCTCTGATTGGGCCACGTGACTAAGGTATTTTTACCCTAATCATTTGCCCCTCACAAATGCCACGTGGGGCCACGTGGCATCTGTGACATGGCATGCCACGTAACATCAACGTGACAGTTGTCACAATACTGGGAAGGGGACAGTTGGTCTCCTTCCCTCCATTTTTTTTTATTTTTTATTTATTTTTTTTTTGGGAAAGGGGAGGTGACGGTTCGTCATCCTCCAAAATTTTGAATTTTGAACCAGGGAGATGGCGATTCGCCTTCGCTGATCCCTATATAAGGAATCCCCCCTTAATCATTTGCAACATTTGCAAATTTCAAAAAATCGAGAAGAGAGCTCTGATACCGGCTGTTTGTAAACACAAATCCTTCCTTTTTCTTCACATCCGGCTTTGCTTCCTTTCCTGACTCAAGATGCCTGCTATTTTCCGGCTGAGGTAACTTTTAAACTTCTCTCTTTGCTTATTCATCCGGTTTGTAGTTAGCTTGCCATAAACCAGGGGGGAATCAGCCGGATTTATTTATTTTTTGAACAACCGGTGATCTTTGGAAAACTTGCTATATCTTTTCAATAGACCCCCATCCGGTATAAACCGCATGGGGTACTGTCGAATGATTTCTGGGTTGCTTCTCAAAGCTCTCAAAGGACCCTCATCCGGTTATGACCGGCTGGGGGATTTTTGAATGACCCCATTTTTTCCAAGGCTCCTCAATGTACCCCCAACCGGTTTTAACCGTCTGGGGGGCATTTGGGTAGATATAGGACTTTAATAAGACCCTTTCATAAGCCCCCATCCGGTTTTAACCGTCTGGGGTGTTTTTGGGTGAATTCTAATTCTTCCCAAAAGCTTTCAATTGACCCCCATCCGGTTTTAACCGTCTGGGGTGCTTTTGGGTGAATTCTAATTTTTCCCAAAAGCATTCAATAGACCCCCATCCGGTTTTAACCGCCTGAGGTGCTTTTGGGTGAATTTCAATTTTTCCCAAAAGCTTTCAATAGACCCCCATCCGGTTTTGACCGTCTGGGGAGCTTTTGAGTCATTTTGACCAAAAGCTCTGACCAATGCCGGATGGGGTGTTTTTGGGTAAGTTTGACCAAAACCGGATGGGATGTTTTTGGGTAAGTTTGACCAAAAACGTTGACCAAAACTGGATGGGGTGTTTTTGGGTAAGTTTCTGAATTCTGATTACTTGATGTTCATTTTTGCAGATATTTGTTGAGACCGTCTGCAGTATTACCACTCAGCCTTCAACTTTCAACTTTCAATTTAGTACCAAGGTATCGCCTGTATTTCTTACATTCTCTTGTCAATTTTCCGGCTGAATAGGTAGTTAGAAATGGACTCACCCAACACACACTTGGCACAACCTAGAACTGATGTCAACCGGTCACCAAGCACGGCTGAGTCTAGGACTGGGGATGCCGCCTGGAAGTGTTTGGTCCATTCTTGTGATAAAAATCCGACCATCTCTGCTCATGTGCAGGACAGAATGGCCCGCACAAGATGGACGGCGGTCGATCCTGAATACCAGTCCGAGGGTTCAGCCGGACCTCCGGTTGAAGACATCCCCTACAACCAACCGGGTGTACCCAGTACACCGAGTGATAGGATTTTGGAGGGGTCTGACTCTGGTGGGGAGGACGCTGCTCAAAGATCCGTCTCTTCTTCTTCTGCCACAACATTCGGGGAAACGGATGTCTAAGAGGTAGACAAGGGCGCCTTCAAGTGGCCGGCTATAAACAATCCCACAGAGGCGTCAATGAGCGCCAGGGACATTGTCACCCTCAACGCCACTTTGCCTGCTTTTTTGGCAAAGAAGCCAATAGCGGACGGCTGGGACCTAGTAGTACCGCCGGCTGATGTAACGGTTGTCTGGGACGAAAACCGGGAGCATGCGGACAACTACTTTGGCTGCTACAAGGCGGCCTTTAAAGCAGGCCTCCGGTTCCCCCTGCATCGAGCAATAAGGGTCATACTAAGGGTGTATGACCTGGGCATTTGGCAACTTACACCCAACTCTTGGGTTAACATACTTGGGTATATTGCCGCCTACGAGACGCAGGACGTGACGCCTAGCTGGGAGGCGTTTTCGCACATGCATTATCTGAGTCGTGCCCCAGGCGGCTGGAATGCGTGGTATACCCTAACCACGCATCCGGAGTTCATGATGACCCTGGACAACCCGTCTAAGTGGTCAAGTTGGAAGAGTAAGTTTTACTTGGTGTCATCACCATCTCTCCAACTAAACCGGAGGCTGCGTACCTACAACACGCAGCCGCTGCTTCTTGGCAAGAAATGTGCCCTCCCAAAGATACCGGGAGAGGTCTGGGATCAAATCATGGAGCCGGGGCTCTTCAAGAAGACAACCATGCCCCTGGATGACGGGACACATATTATCGTACCCAAGTTTTGGGTTCCTCATCCGGACTGGTTTGGAGACGAGGCGTTCCTCTCCGCCTGTGGTCTGAGTACCATGTTTACCAAACGTACGTCATAGATAACCGGCCTTTTCATCCGCCTGTATTATGCCTGGTCGGGTGCTTGCTGTAGCATCCGACTCAAATGCGGCTGGGGGTGTTTCAACCCCTCAGCTACAAGCTCAAGGTATGGCTTCCCCTTTTGAACACCCCTGGCCTCTTGGACCTGTCAGAGTTAAGTCCCAGGCTTCTCAGTCGGGCGATTCTGCAGCCAGCCGGCAAAATATAGGCGGTGCTTATGCTCGTTACTTAACCGGTCGATATGTTGATGCAGAAACTTCTCGTTGGCCAGATTTGCAAAATTATGCCAAGAGAATGGTCCGGACCCTTACCCGTTCTGAAAGGGAAGCGGTCCCGGGTGTTGGGCAGGTCAACATTGACCAAATACAATCACTTGTTGCTGAGGTATGTGCCGGCTGGGTTACTTTTATGCAAGTTTTCATTTTAACGGATGCATTCTAACTCCTCTTTTGCCGGCTGTATTGCAGGTGATGTTACGGATTGATGGACTCCGGGGCCCTCTTCGCCGGAAGCAAGAGGAGGTAAGGGATGCCCAACGAAGGGCATCCGACTTAGTAGACGTCCATCAGTATAATTCTCTTATGTATGAGGTTGAAACTAAAGCCCGGGAGATGAAACAGGAGGAACTTCTCCGGAATGCTACGGCTGCTGCTGAGACTGCTAACAAGAAAGCAGCCGAGTTCAAGAAAAAGGCATTTGAGGCCGAGCAGAAAGTCAAGTCCCTTGAGGCAGACGTCCAAAAATTGACGGATGCTCAAAAGGGGTATGATGAGCTCAAGGAGGAGGTTGCTAGGGCTAAGAAGGAGCTTGCTGAAGCTCAAGAGGCCTTCAAAGGCAAGATGGAGGCTGAACAGTCCCGCCTGATCGACGAGAACGAACGGGAAGGTGAGGCCCGGATGAGGATGGCGTGGGAAATGCTCTACCCGGAGACGGAGTACGCGTGCTTCGACTTGCGTTATAGATACGCGAGTGAAGTATATGACGCTTAGGTACTCGGGTTGGACAAGCCGGCGCCCTTCGACGAATGGGTGCAGGCGGAGTTGGAGCAGGAAGAAGAAGTGCTGGCTGAGGGTGTTGAAACCCAAGGCCAAGCCAATGAAGCTCCCCCAGCCGGTGAGAGCCAGCCGTCTCTTGATCAGCCTCAACAACCTCAACCTCCGCAACAGCAGCAGTAGTATTTTTTGGTTATTTTGTTTCATCTCCCGGCCTGTGCGCCGTGTACTGAATTCTCCTCCTTTTTTTACCGGACGTGGATCCGGGTAACATTATTTATATATATATATCAACCGGTTGTACCGGCTTTCTCAAGATCTATTTTTGTTTCAATTATTTCAATTTTTGCAATAATTTTACAAGTGTTGGGTACGTCTGCCCCTGGACAGGTGCTTGCTTCAAGTCATTCCAATTTGAAGGAGGCAGCCGTCCATATTGCTACCCGGCTACTTCAAAGTCTTTGCCGGGTGCAATGCCGTCTATACTGTTTTCTGTAGAGCACCACCTGTAGGGTCTTTCGATAAAACACCGCCTGTAGGGTCTTTAAATAAAGACCGGCTACAGGAGCTTTTGGGCACCAATTGGTGCATAAAGTTATGGCTTCTTTGGAAGCCGGATGTCTGTCTTTTTGGACAGATGGTTTGCAATTGTTTCTTTTTTGTTATGCGCGTGCCCCTGTAGGGCCTTTCTTTGAAAGCTGGCTTCAAGATTCCAGACGCCGCCTGTATTACGTTTGGGTAATAGGCGCCTGTATCTTGAATTCGAAGGATCATTCAACTGGCGTTGAGTTATGATCGCTAGAACAATGTGCCACCCGGATGGGAGATGTTCTCTTCGACGACTGAAGCTAAATTCAAATCGCCAGATGTCTGTCTTTTTGGACAGATGGTTTGATTTTATAAGTGCCCGGTTACGTATTACGCATGGGACTTGGTTTTCGAACATATTGAACGGATGAGTATCCGGCTGTGCTTTACACAATTACAAACGGACATGTGCAAGTATTTAAACAAATAAGTGCCGGCTGTGCATTGCACAGCTGGGACATGATAAAAATTGAAAATAAAGCTTTTTATTAATACTCTATTACAAATCATCAGAAGTAGTACTTTTTTAAGTTATCTACGTTCCAAGTTCTGGGTAGCTGTCTACCGTCTGGAGTTTCCAGGCGGTAGGTGCCACCTCTAACTTCTTCGGTAATCCGGTAGGGCCCTTCCATATTCGGGGTTAGTTTTCCTTGCTCATTTGCCCTACCAGTTGCCTCCATTTTTCTCAAAACAACGTCACCCACTTTAAGAGGACGCTTGTGCACCCGTTTGTTGTAGGCTCTCGTCATTCTCAGACGGTATATCTCATGACGCAAGGCAGCATTGCCCCTGCGCTCCGGGAGAGAGTCCGAAGCTAGCCGCATGGCCTCCCAATTAGCCTCTTCGTCATAAAGCATGACTCGAAGTGTTGGCTCATACAGTTCAATTGGCAGGACGGCTTCAGTGCCGTATGTCATGAGGAACGAGGTTTCACCGGTTGCCCCTTTTTCAGTTGTTCTGATGGCCCATAGAACATGTGGCAATTCGTCTGCCCATAGACCACCAGCTTTTTCTATCTTCTTTTTTATGCTGTCTGAGATGAGTTTGTTGAAGGCTTCAACTTGGCCGTTTGCTTGAGGACGGCCTACTGATGCAAAGCAGTGGGTGATTCCTTGATCCCCTAGCCAGCTCTTGAGCATAGAAGTTTCAAACTGAGGATCGTTGTCAAAGACCATGGACAGAGGCACCCCAAACCGGGTGATGACGTTTCTCCAGATGAAGGAGATAACGTCCTTTGTCTTAATGCCCTTGACCGCCTCTGCTTCCACCCACTTGGTGAAGTAATCTACAGCCACCAAGATGTACCTACGTCCGCCTGAGGCTGGCGTGTATGGCCCTAAAATGTCCATGCCCCACCTTGAGAATGGGACTGGGCTGTAGATGGCCGTCAGGTCTGTTGCCGGACGGTGTATGAGCCGGCCAAATTTCTGGCACTTGTCACACCTTTTCACCAAATCCATGGCATCTGATTCAAGAGTCGGCCAAAACTATCCCTGCCGCCTGGATTTCTTGGCTAGGGATCTGCCGCCTATGTGCGATGCACAAAAGCCTGAGTGCAGATCTTCCAAGACCTCTTTTCCCTTTTCAGGAGTTACACATTTTAATAGCGGCTGGAGATAACCTTTCCGGAAGAGTTCTCCCTGGAATATTTCAAAACTGGCGGCCCGCTTTTTCAACAAGGCCGCCTCAGAAGGAGCATCCGGCAGAGTGCCGTGTGCTAAAAAATCCCGGATGGCGTCCATCTAGGTAGAGCTTCGGTCCAAAACTCCAATGGGATCATGCTCAATACTTCTCTTTTCCATGACTTCCCAGAAGACTAACCTAGGCGCATCACATGTGGCGGATGATGCCAGTTTGGACAATGCATCCGCCTGATTGTTTTCTGACCGGGGCACCTGACTTAGTTTGAATTCGTCAAGTGTCCCGGCCTCTTCTTTGACCGCCTGCAAGTATTTGATCATTGCCGGATGGGTGGCTTCAAAATCACCATTGAATTGGCTGACAATCAATTGAGAATCTGAGCAGGCGTCAACCTTTCTTGCCCCTGCTGCCTTACACATGCGGATACCGGCTAGCAGGGCTTCGTATTCTGCCTCGTTATTCGAGGCTTGAAATTTGAACCGTAGTGCGTATTCATAAGTATCCCCTTCCGGGGATTTAAAAATTACGCCTGCACCACAGCCGTTCATTGTAGAGCTCCCGTCTACATACACCTTCCAGACCTGATCTATTTTATCCGGCTGGATTGGCCTTGTCATTTCGACGATGAAGTCGGCGAACGCCTGACCCTTCACTGCCTTTCTAGGCTCGAAGGTGATTTCTAAGCTTTGAATGGCAATTGCCCATTTCAGAAGCCTACCGGATGAGTCCAGGTTTGTCATTGGCCGCTTGAGGGGTTGGTCGGTATAGACCACCACCGGATGTGCCAAGAAGTATGGTTTTAACTTCTTGACAGCCATGAACAGAGCGAGGCCAAACTTTTCAACCATGGGATACCGGAGTTCTGCCTTCCGGAGGACATAGCTTATGAAGTAGACCGGGAGCTGTGTGCCTTCTCGCTCAGCTAGGAGAACGACACTGAGGGCATGATCCGAGGCGGCTAAGTACAGGTAGAGCACTTCACCGGTTAAGGGGCTAACCAGCCGTGGTAATGAGTGAAGGTGTTCCTTTAATTTCTGAAATGCCGCCTCAGCATTCCCCCCCCCCATTCAAATCTGGTCTTCTTCTTGATGGCTTAGAAGAAGTAAAGGCATTTGTCACCCGACCGGCTCAGGAATCTTCCCAAGGCAGCCAGGCAACCGGTATGTTTCTGGACTTCTTTGACGGTACGGGGTGACTTCATGTCAATCACCGCCTGTACTTTGTCCGGGTTTTCCTCTATTCCCCTTTGATCAATCAAGAAACCGAGAAACTTTCCAGAATCAACACCAAAGACGCATTTCTTGGGATTTAACATCACTTTATGCCGTCTGAGGGTTGAGAAAGTCTCCCGGAGGTCAACAAGGTGATCCGCCTGTTGCTTGGATTTGACTATCATGTCGTCAATGTACACCTCTAAATTCCTTCCGATTTGATTAATAAAGACCGTATGAATCATCCGTTGGAAGGTAGCAGGCGCGTTCTTCAACCCAAACGACATCACCGTATAACAGAACAACCCTTGATCAGTGACGAAAGCCGTCTTTTCTTGATCTTTTTTCCACAAGGGTATCTGATGGAAGCTGGAGTAGGCATCCATGAAGGTCATTAGGGCATGGCCAGCTGTTGAGTCAACCAGACTGTCAATCAAGGAGCTTCTTGACCTCGGCGGCTGCCGCCTGAGATCTTTCCTCGCCGTGGTTCCTCTTCTTTTGCTTAACCGACTTTTTCTTTGGATCCACAGCGAGTTTGTGAACAGCAAGATCCGGATGTATACCCGACATCTCGTCCACTTCAAAGGCAAAGATTTCTTTGAATTCTTTGAGAAGTTGGTGCAACACTACGCCTAACTCCTCTAAGGCAACTGTTCCCACCTTGACAGTTCTCTCTTGACGACTGTCATCCAAGATGAGGTCAGTGTTTTCACCAGCCGGTTGGGGACAGAATTCATCTGATCGCTCCCCAATCAGTGATTGCTATTTCTTGCCTTTTTTGGCGGCCAAAGGATGGTTCGTCTTTCTTTTCTGGCCGGCTGCCATAGGAGCAGGCCCGGATTCCAGGCTATCTCCAACGAGGGTGGGTTCCTCATTAATACCGGCTGAGTGTACAGTCGGCTTGACGGCTGTGAGGTAGCACTCCCTTGTCGTCTTTTGATCACCGCTCATGGAACCCACCGTCCTATCATCCCTCTCAAATTTGATCAACATGAGGGAGGGAATGATGACTGCCTTGGACTCATTGAGGGTTGGACGGCCCAAGATTATGTTGTAGGCGGTCAGTTCTTCAACCACAAGGAACCTGACCACCATATGCCGTCCTTCCCTCTTCTCGCCCATCAGGATGGGTAAGTCAATCCTCCCCACCGGATGCACCACTCCTCCCCCGAAGCCAACCAAGGGGTGAGGAGCCGGCTGCATGCTACCAGGCTTGTATTTCAGCTTTGCTAGGCACTGGTAGCTGATGAGATCAGACGAGCTCCCGGTATCTATAAGGATACGGCCCACTCGCTGATTAGCGACCTTGCACTCTACGACCAGGGGATCGTCATGAGGCCGCCTGACCTTGCCCCGGTCCTTCTCAGAAACGAGGACTTCGGGAAAGGTATCCGGTGACGCCTGGCCCTCATCCACTGAGTTGACCAAACGCCGGATGTTGTCTTTTTCCCCCCGGATGGTTGGACCTCCTCCGGCGAAGCCGCCTGCTATGGTGAAGATTTGTTCTTCATCCGTATTAGGGCTGACAGCCGGCTTCTTGGACGGATGCCCTTTGCTTTGCTTGGCTCCGCCCTTGGGCTTCACTACATAGGACCTCAAAGCTCCCTCATCAGCCAGACGGTCCAGTTGCCGCCTGAGGGTATAGCAGTCACTGGTGTCATGGCCAATGTCCTCGTGGAATTGGCAATACTTGCTCTTGTCCCGGCTGCTGACGGGACTTTTCATGGGAGCCGACTTCTCAATGGTCATCCGGTTCCTGACCTCCACGAGGATGGAGGATGGGTCTTTGTTGAACTCGTACTTTGGGACGTACGGTTTCAACTCTCTCGCTTTCTTCTGGGACGGCTGACCAGTACGGTCGGCTGCCCAGACTTACTTTCTCTTGCCCTTATCTTTGGCAGCCGGCTGGGCAGGCCGGCTGTCTTTTCTGTCGAACCTTTTAGAGTCCGTCGGCTGCCTGATGGAGCACAGCTCTGTCGCCTGTATATAGGCTTCAGCCTCCATCAGTGCTTCTTGAAGGGTAGCAACCCTCTTCCGGACAAGGTCAAACTTGAAAACTGACCCGTCCTTCAGACCCTTGAAGAAGTCTGTATAGGCAACCTCATCCGTCAGGCCGACTATCTGAATTCGTGTCAGATTGAACCGCCTGACTTAGGACCGAAGTCCTTCCTTTTCCCCCTGCTGTACTGCCCCTAGATCGAGGCTTGTTTTTCTTGGCGGGAATGTTCATGGAGAAGTTGGACGTAAAGAGATACGCCAACGTTCTGAAGTTGTTGATGCACCCGGCTGGGAGGTTGCCAAACCACCTCTGGGCTATGCCCTTGAGGGTAGCCGGGAAGCACTTGCACCAGACGACATCGTCCAACCCTTGTAAGTACATGAGGTTGGTATATGCCATGAGGTGGTCTTCCGGGTTGGTGGTACCGTCAAAGGTACCAACCAACACATTCTTAACCTTGGCCGGCTGAGCCGCCTCGGCTATTTCTCGGGAGAAAGCTGACGGCTGCTCACCCAGGTTGAGCAGCTAGAGCTGCCAGTCGGCTGACTGGATTGGTGCCGCCTGATCTCCAAAGAGACCTGGCTGCATGTATGGGGATCCATAGGGCATGTATGGCGGCTGGGGCGCATACGGTGCCGGCTAGATCATTTGAGGGCCAGTGCGCGCGGAAACTCCGAGCGACTGACTTCCTCGATTTGTCTCCGAATGCTTCATTGAAGTATTACGGAAGCTGTCTGGGAAGGTCGACGTGGAAGCCGACTCAGACTTCTCCTTTCCTGGATTAAAATCCGGGCGTCGGAGTACGTCTTCTTGGACCCATCTGACTGTACTTGCCGGATGGCCTTCCGTTGCCCTGATTCAGGGAAACGGAGTCTTGAAAGATTGATTTGGGGCCCATCCGCCCCCTTCGGCTTAGGGTGCGGAGTAGGCACCCGGTCTTTTACTTGCTTCTTCCCGGAGGGAGAAGTTTTCTTTGCCGCCTGCCCCCTCTTTGAGGGAGAAGGCTTCTTAGCCGCCTGACCCCTGTTGGAGCCAGTAGACTTTTTGATTATGTCCGTGATCTCCCCCTTGAAACTAGTCATGAATTTCATGAGTTCGTCTCGGGTGACGGGGGCTGAGCACTCCGCCGCCTGGGGTACCCCAGCAGGCTGGCCGGCTGGGGGGGTCATGGACTGCATCCAATCCCCGCTCCCTTATTTCTCGAGAACGGGTGTGTCGCGACCTGAATGACCCGTCTGGGGCCATATAGGTATCGACATCGTTATCGTCACCACTTCTTGGGTCCGTGTGGACCTCGGCTTCGACCATAAGCCGTTTGCCATCAGCAGGCGGTACATAGTCGGAAGTCATCTTGGAAGTACTCTCCCCACAGACGGCGCCAAATGTTTCGGAGAGAATAAATGCTTGTTTGCTTTTGTGTTTTTTTTTTGCGTTTAATTTTTCTGAATGCCCCATAAATGAGGTCTGTTCCACTATTTATAGGGCAGGGGAACTGTGCCCTATCAGTAAGGGTCTGCCACGTGTCACCCTGGGATTAGCTCCCACTTGCCCTCTCTGGGACTGACACGTGGCACTCTCTGATTGGGTCACGTGGCTAGGGTATTTTTACCCTAATCAACAACCACCACGAAAAACACCAAAAACAAACCCTAATCATCCCCATTAACACTAACACACACACCAAAAAAAAAAAAAAAAAAAACTTCTGTCTTAGACCAAAATAATTTACAAGTTTTGGCGAATTATAAATCCATGAATAACATGTCTAGATAAAAGCCAAGAGTAATAAATTTTGGAAAATAAATAATGTGTACAAATAATTATCACTTTTTACTCCTGCTTTGGACAGGGATACGTGTTGTTCTAGTAACTAGCTATCTATTTAAAGCATACAATAATATTACTAAAACATCATACTGTTTATGGAATAGATGAGGGTTCCTCACTTCCTCAAATTGTCGAATTTAAAAGGCATTACGTAATTAACTTGTGAAAATGTTCATAAAATGTATTCGCAAATCGCAATTTCAACCGACTAGGTTTGTTGTGGCTACAAATGTGGAGAATCATCTGTTACAAATTCCGAGATATGGGTCAAAGTTTGATCTTTAAATATTGAATAACTTAAAATTGGGGTTGTTAAACGTCCTCCCAAATTACTAAATGCCGTTCACATTTTTTCCTTGAAATTTCGTATTTACCCTTCGCATATAAATACTCACCACACTCACTCACGACACTTACAACACATTTCACGCTCGATAAACTTTAAAATCTGAAATTTAAAAAAAAAACATAGAAAATTCACAAGAATAACTAATATTACCTAATAATACTAATACTAATTACTCAAATTATCACAAAAAAATAATAATCACAATAAAAATTATAATTATCATACAAAAATTACATTAATAAATTTGATTAATTAATTTTAAAAAAATAAATTCGTTTTGATTAATTAATCAATAAAAAAAAAAATTGGACGTCCGCCTAAAAAATTTGGATCCTCCATGGTGGATCCGCCTAAAATTTCCGGATCCATCAAGGAAGATCCGGAAATTCTAGGTGGATGTACGCTTTTCAAAAAATAAAAAATAAATTTCGAGGACTTACAAAATCCTCCGACGATGCCGGTGTACGATCGTTGTCATCATCCATCGTCCTAAACCCGTCGCTAAAGCTTAATAAATTTTTTTTTTAAAAAATGGGATTTTTGGTGGTGGGCTCGGGAATTTTGGGTTGGATGTCGTGGGGTTGGATGTGGTGGGCTAGAGAATTTTTTTAATCAAGTGGTGGATCGAATGTGCTCGGGTATAATATTAAATGCTCGGGAATAAGTCCAACTTATGAAAAAGGCAGTATGGTCCTTTTATGTCAAAATGGGAGTGACACCTGGTAAATTGGAAGCGACGTTTAGTAGTTCACAAAAAAATTAAGTTAAACGGCTTTGAAGTCTTTAAAATACTAGCTAGGGGTCTCACAAAAAAAATATGGAGTATACAAGTATTAAAGTATATGGGGAATTGGGGATTGCATTACATTATGCATTAAAAAAAAAAAAAAAATTCAAATTGTATTTGATGAGCTTTCATATTGTTACAACATCATTTCTTGAACAAAAAATCTTTATTAGAAACAAGAGTCTTTATTAGGCATGCTCTACTTATAAGTTTATAACAACCTAAGTTCAATGTGTTGTTAAGTTTTCCACATTAATATATGATCACAAACTTAACTTAGACAATTGTTTATAATTTATAGGAAAGAAAGATATAATACATTGAAATCTTGTTAGATTAATCTCACTAACTATTAATTTATATATATAAGATTTTCAAATACATGATTAGAGATATTTAACTTAAATTTTTATATCAACAAGGCTGAAATTACAAGGTAAAGTACTCCATACGTGATTGGTGTTAAATAGGTTAATAAGGGTAAAGCTTGTCCTAAGCTACAAATAATAAATTCATTTGGAAAGTAGCAAGGTTGGCTTTCCTAAAAATGCAACGTCGGAAATCATGTTTCCAAACCAAGTCAATTAAGACTAAGAATGTGCAAACGTAAGCCATGGGATAGACAACAACGAGTGTTAATGACTTGGAACTTAAGCATATTATTGGCTCTTCTTTTTTTAACTATTGTTTGGAGCTAAGGCAATAATGTCATCTTTTCTTTGGATCAACTTAGAAGCTTATCGACTCATTTCACGTGACCATTGTTTAGGTAATTTGAATATTAAATTCTAATGTGTAATCTAATCATAGTTATGCATGCATTCTTGAATTTATCTATATTTGCGAGTTCAACCTGGTCAAGGTAATATATATTTAAGACTTCGAAGGAGAAATAGAGTAAGTAAGAGATTATTACTTTAACTTTAAAATATGACTTGAAATACTATTAAAGAATAAACCTATAATAATGAACTCTTAATAATACCCTAAAATATTGACCTTTAATTTTGAGAAATAAATTAAATTAGATTTTATTATGATGAAAGTGTAAGGAAATACCGACCATATATGAAAAGAAAAGGAGAAAATTTCAAGTACGGAGTAATTAGAAATATTTATTCAATTGGAACAAAAATAAAATGAAGATAATCTAAGAGAACATTTGTCTAGAGTAAATTATTACGGAGTAGAAATTAAACATGTGCATCTATTATAATGAAGGAAATTTGTAATTTGTGAATAATTTTCAACCTTTTGTTCCTTATAAAATTAATAAATATTCTAATAGAACTTACCGAGGAATTTCTTTAATTCTTTCTGTTTTGAAGGAACTGAGTAATTTTATTTTCATTCTAAACTTATTACCTATTGAATTATTCCAATAGCTTGCCCTTTGAAATAATATTCCAAGAACTTACCTGTTCAAATATTCCAATTCATTTTTTTAAATTATAAAATACTTTTTTTTTTTGTAACAAATATAATTTTATGCGAGGAGTAAAAGATTATACATACGAGTACATTATGAAGACTCAAGAGGCTTTGGGATATGAGTGCATCAACCTCAAAACTCCACATAAGAAAATGATACATAAAATTTGTCCTTTAGTGAGTACTTCAGCATTCATATCATATGATATACTTGTAGTCTTGTACTAGTAAGCTGATGTCATCTTATCTATTCGAGTTAATCCAATGTGAATGCCATGACTTACTAGAAGGTGGTTCGTTCACTTGTATTTATGCGCATAGTTTATTGTTGATGAATTCAATTTTCTACCTTTTATATTATGCTCTTATATAGTAGAAAACTTATAGGATATTAAGTTTTTCCTATGATGTGGATTAAGTTAAATAACGGTTTTTTCACCATATATTTTTGAGGTTTTTGTTTATTCACCATGTAACCCTGAAAATTTTAAATTCACTATATACCCCTAATGACAACAAGATGAGTGAAATTTAGTTAATTATGCATCAAAACCACCTTAGATCTCCCCCCCCCCCATTCCCAAAACCACTCATCTCCTTTCTCCAACCCTCGAAATCACTCCAAATCATATCTGCATGATTGGTTTTGAGGATGAGAAAATGAAATTTGGAGTGGTTTTGGGGTGGAAAAAAAGGAATGTGGGTGGTTTTGGGGATATGGAAATGTATTTAAGGTGGTTTCAAGTCATAATTAACCCTAATGACCGACGAAATTAATAATCATTAATCATCAAGGGTATCTGGTATAGTTTTTGAAAATTCTGGGGTATATAATGAATTTAAAAAAGTTCAAGGGTATATGGTGAATAAACAAAAAATTCAGGGTATATGGTGAAAACACCGATTAAATAATCATATATAAACTCATACATATGAATTAGATAATATATACTGTATACTACATGCATGATCATGAATAAAGAATTGATGGATACATGATTTGGATGAAGTTGGATAATATAATAATTAACTTAACTTAATCCTTAAGAAAGTATAACAACAATATTATTCATCTTGAAAAAACTAAGTTTGGAAATTAAGTTCAAATTTTAGACTAATGAAAAATATCCATAGAATCTGAACAAAAAAATTCTTAAGTATAAAGCCCAAAAGAAAGTCAAAATAGTCTATGTAAATATTGATATAAGACAAGTGCTATTTAATTAATTGTAAATTCGCAATTAAATAAAAGTTCTGATAAAAGAAAATAAGGGAATTCATGTGAAAGCAACAAAGCATGGAAGCCTAATACAAACAAGTTGTTTAAACTAAACCTAAAGTTGATCCAAAAAAACCTCTCAAATACTTTAATACTAAGCTATTAGCTAATTACATACTTAAAACCCTCATAAATTAATTATATAATAACCGCACTTATAGACTACTGATCCTAAACTTGAGATTCTTTGATTCTTTCAAACTTTGATGGAATAATATGAAAATTATACCACATAGTTTACCTACCCTTGCAAGCATGTATTATCTTCATCATCCGAGGAATGTAACAAGTAAAAAAAGCCAAAAATAACTCCCTAATCAACATGACGTAACATTAATTAGTTAATTAATTAATTATTAATAATCTTCTTTCCATATTTCTCACTACAAGACAAGAAACCCTCACCCATATAATCCCCTCACCTCTCTTTGCAAACATTTCAAACATCCATTTCATTCTTCCCCTCCTTTTTAGCAAGAAAAACTCTATTTCTCTCTTTCCACCCTTATTTTTTCCTTACAAAAAAATTAAAAAAATTCAAACTTTTAATTTCCTACCAAAATATAACAAGTTTTTAAACTAATGGATGCAAAAAGATGTTCTAGTAGTCTTCCTCCTGGTTTTAGGTTTCATCCGACAGATGAAGAATTAATAATACACTACCTTAAGAATCAAGCTATGTCTAGACCTTGTCCTGTTTCAATTATTCCTGAAGTTGATATATACAAGTTTGATCCATGGCAATTACCCGGTTTGTATAATTTAATTTTAATATATGGTCCAATATGTAACATATTTTCTTACTAAACCTTGTTTTATGCATGAATGAAAACTTACTGAATTTTTTTAATGATTGGTTTTGTAGATAAGGCAGAGTTTGGAGAAAATGAATGGTACTTCTTCACCCCTAGAGATAGGAAATACCCGAATGGGATCCGACCGAATCGAGCTACGTTATCGGGTTATTGGAAGGCCACGGGCACGGATAAAGCCATATATAGTGGAGCTAAGTATGTTGGGATTAAGAAGGCTCTTGTTTTTTACAAGGGTAGACCTCCTAAGGGTTCCAAGACTGATTGGATTATGCATGAATATCGTTTAACTGAGTCTAAGCATCAACCCATCAAGCAACATGGATCCATGAGGGTAAGTTAAGCCGCCTTTTTAGACCCGAATTTATTATTTCTATTGATTGTCTTAGTTTTGTTTAATAATGATCTTTTACATTAAATGTTACCTTAAAATATTATTATTTTATCAAATAACGTTATTCTAATTAATAATTCAATATAAATTTTAAAAGTTAATATGAATTCGTCTCAATGAATAATGAGTCTGAATTTCACGATTTTTTTTACAGTTGGACGATTGGGTGCTATGTAGAATCTACAAGAAGAGATATGTCGCGAGGGCAGAGGAGAGAGCAGAGGATTCATCGAGTTCGCCACAAGGGCAAATAAGCATGGTGGAAAGAGGAGCAAGTGATGTTTCTAGTAATCAAAATGAACCAGAAATAAAATTCCCAAGAACTCAATCACTATCATACCTATTGGATTTGGATTACTTGGGCCCAATAGCCCATTTACTAAATGACAACACTTCATATAATTCAAGCTTTGATATCCAAACAAGTATGGGTAGTACTGCTGGATTTGACCAACATGTGGGCACATACCAGAATATTGGATTAAGCTGTCACCAAATAAATGGGAACCCATGTTACCCATCATCTTACAAATAGGGTGTAGTATAGTTTTTAATTTATAATTTTAAAGGCACATCTCAATTTGTTTTGGAGATGTATGATTGTGAATAGTCTTAGGCAATCCAATTGTACATAAATTATTGTTCCTTGATTAATTGTCTTTAAGCTTTTCATTAGAGACTACTAGTGTTGTTTATTTGCTATTTTTCTTTATTATTTTCTTCATTTGAAAATGTTAGGGAGTGTTATTATTATTATAGAAGAACTAACTTAAATCTTTATAGTTTAATTCTTGGTATTTTTTTATTAAGAGGCAAAGACTAGTGTCCATTTCGTCCATACTATATATATGCGTTAGCTAAATGATTCAAAATATTTCAATAATAGAGAAAGATTCCAACAAAGGTTAATTGTGGAATATAGATCTCATTCTTCTTCTTTTATTTTTTGCTTATTCTGATTGCCAATTTATATAAATTATCAGTACTTTCAAAAAAAAAAAAAAAAAAAAAAAACAAACTTTATATTATGACTTATGATAAAATAGTTAGTACTCCGTATTATACGCACATTAATTAGTGAATCACTTCGGGATTCGGTAATCACTCCCTCCTAAGGCCTCGAGTGATCTTTACAATCTATTTTTATTTGTATGGTATTTGTCCCATTATTATCATCATACAATCATATCATCTCATATTCTCTATCAGTCCAAGAGAATCGTTGCTTGCATGTGAAATATACCTATATTTTTTATGCACTAATCTATTTTATTATGCTATCAATTAATGTCGTAAATTATGCCACATAAAAATATAAAATGCTTCAAAAATATTTCGGATAAAAACAATGGGACCTTCAGCAGGCCCTTTTAAGGTGGAAAAGATTGGGCTCGGTCCAAAGAACACTAAAGCCGAGGGTTTCCTGCACAGTAAAGAACACGTAAAACTGGCCTCGGGGGTTGTGCCGAGGAAGGCACCTCCGATGCCGAAGTCTGTACAGTGTTTAAAAGAGAGAGAGAATGAGTTATGCAAGAGATTTTGGTGCTTAAGGCAGATTGTGAATGAATGTGAAATGAAGTGAAGGCTAGCTTTTATACCTTTGCTCAATAAGGGGCTTGGGCCCTTGGAGTCAAGTGGACTTGCCACTAGGACTGGACCGTTGACTGACTTGGCATTGGGCTAGAGAGTTGAACCTTGCTTTTGGACATTGAATTGTATCATTTGTATACCAAGCCCAATTGAGGACTAATTGGACCCAAACAACTTGCCCCCCAGACCCGATTTGGAAGAGTAACGAATCGGGTTTTGACTTGCAAAATTGGAGGGAAGCAAATGATGACAGCTTTAATTATGAGAAGTTTGAGAGGTTACTGATGCTAATAACCATTAACTTGGAGATAATTGGAAGTAATGGGGAAGTGGAGAAGATTAATGGGTCATTAATGGAGGAGAACACGAACAGTCATTCAGTAAAGTGGGATTAATAGGGTTATTAGTGGCGTGAATTCCGAAAATCTTGCTTCTAGAAGATACTTAAACCACTCGCACCATAATCCTTGCTCACCTTACTCATTTTCGCACAAGCAACCTAGCTCGCTCTCCTCTAAATCTTCTTCACCTGAATCTGTTTCTCGCATATACCCAACAATCCGAGGCTTTTAAATGAAATTCTTTACTCCGAACTCAAAGATCGGCTAATTCCGCACCTGATAGAAGTAATTTTTTCCGAAATTTCCTCAGCTTTCTTTGATATTTGAACCCCCTTCCTTTTTTTTTTGCTTTTTCGAATTTCCGTTCAATTAAAAATGGCCGGCGGCCGGGGAAAAGGACCAGCTAGGTCTGAATCGAGCGTCGAGGAACAAGAGGAGGAAGTGCCGCAACTAATTCCGAGGCGGAATCGTCCTTTGGCGATGATGCCTTTCCTTAGCGGCCAGAACCCTAATACTAAGGTCGGGCCAGCCGTTGTCTTGAGGGGTGCTGCGCTGAGAGCTGTCCCCCTACTAGCATACCCCCTACAGACTCAGTCGAAGCCAGTACCATTGGCCGAAGAGAGACTTCGGCGTCAAGGCCGTTAATTCCCGAGGAACGGGAGTGGACTAATGTCAGAGAGAACGAGGGCATAATGAATGCGACACCTTACTCATGGTGGATTGAGAACAACGCCAAGTACTATTTTGCCGACAGCTTGAGATCTATTACGACATCATGGAGGAGGACGGTTATTGGTGCCGAATGCCCTGTGCTAATGATAGGATTCACCGACCCCCGCCTGGGTATATCGGGGTTTATACTTGGCAGTTACAATATGGGCTTCGGTTTCCAGCTCATTCCTTTGTCATAAAGTTGCTGATGGATACAACATATCCTTGTCCCAGCTGACTCCCGTGAGTATCCGAAGGATTGTGACCTATCTCTGGGTCTGCTTATTTTACGGGCTGGAGCCGAGCGTGCACTGTTTTCGCTGCATTCATAAGCTCATTCCGAACACCTAATCTAACAAATGGCATGGCCCTTGGTGGTGGCAAACCGAGGATGAAAAAGTGTTTCTTTCGTCTTATCCGAACGACACTTCGGATAAGGATTGGAGGGGGCAAGGATCTGGATCTGAGCACCCTCAGATGAAGCTCATCCGAACTTTTTTGGAGGTCCCCGATATCTAAGGAAACTAGATCCCAAAATGTCTAGCATTGGCCCTGATGAGTTCACCGATGCTGATCACCGCCAAATGGAGTTATTTGGCCAAAACCGAATACCTAGGGCTACTGGTCGAATGGTGAATGTGCCGAGTACCTGGCTGCCTTGTTGTCATCACATCTTCCAGGAGAAGATTCTCGCTGTTGTCGGCCTCTGCCGAAGATACCAAGGCGGTAAGGGATTCGGCTTGGGCCGAAGGTTTTTTAATTCTTTATTTGTTCTCTGATTTATGATGCCTAACTCTTTCAGCCGAACTAATTCCTGTTCTTTTTTACTTTTCCAGAGCTATACGAAGAGAACTCAGGCATTGACTACGAAGTGCTTGGGATTAGCCAGGAAAGGAATCCGATCACAAATACGTCAAAGATTACTAAGTCCAAAGATCGGCCCCTTTCCCTACATCCGAGGAAACTTCAAGTTGTTAGCGCTTTTGAGAACCAGAGGCAGAAGCCTTGGTATAACAAGATTGATCCCTTCTTTCTTCATTCTGCTGAAGAAGCGGCTGCTGCTACTATTGCTACTGCAGTTCCTCGGAACGAAGCCGAGCCTTGTGTCTCAACAGCTGGGCCAAGTGAAGAAGTAGCTGGAGAAAAAGAGGATTCTGAAGACGAGCGTCTATTGGCAACTTCGGTAAGTTTTAATGGTTTTTCAACTTGTGAAAATTGTCTAAGTATAGAACTTTGGCTTGATTTTTTTTTTTTTATGCTTATACTGGTCCTTGCCCCCCCTTTCCCTTCTGTTGCATTCTGGCGAAGGAGAAGAGAAACAAGTAGATTTAGCCCAAGCGTATCCTGTTCCTAAATATTCTTCAGACGAAGGAATGGCGGGCAAGAGAAGAAAGAGGCAACTTGTCCGACCTGGAGAGTTTCAGGCCCCAACTCTTCCTGAAAAAAGACCTTGGCTTGAAGATGACAAGCCGGAGGAAACCAAGGAGATAACTTCTCCACCCCCTGAAGTCCCTGCTAAGGGGGTGATTGAGCTGAAAACTCCCCTACCATCTCCGGGCCACGTGGCCGAAGATTTCTCCGAAGAGGTTCGGAGAGAAGCCGATGCGCTAATCGTCAATGCTGAGGACGAAGCGCTTGTTATAAACAAGGATGGTCTGAAGGAGGCCGAGGTGGAAATCGAAGCTGAAGGAGCTAAAAATAACGAAGTGCCATCTACCTCGGTTGCTTGATCCTTTAGGACTTTTCAGTCCTTTGAGATGGGGTTTGGCTCAGCCCCCTTGGTGCCTGTTCTGAGCATGCTTGGAACCATTTCGAGTCCAAGCGCAGGACGGTGACCGAGTTCTTCGGCGACACCTCACACTTGTCCGAGCTGGACAGGGCCAGAGCGTGGATTGTAGGCGCGGCATCTGGGGCCTCCGAGCCGCTTGCTAAAGTGTCGAACCCATTTTTGGAAAACCAAAGGTTGCTGATTTAGGTGAACTTTTGTACTTAGTTTCCTTTAAGTTTTTCTTTCATTTTTGCACCAAACTCCTGATTTCCTTGCAAGCTATCTTTCTTTCATTTAAGTGTTGAGCTTCAGCTAACTTCTTATCTCACTTCTTGCAGGTCGTTCATAACCACTTCCTGGCTGTGGAAATGAATGACGAACTAAGGGTGAAAGCTGAGAAGGCTGAAGAGGATGAGAGTCAAGCCCGGTCTGCCGAGTTGAAGCAGCTGAATGCTGAGGACGACGCCTCGGCTCTTAGGGCGGATATGCAGACTATGAGCGCCAACTTCCCCTCCTTCTGCCAGGGTCTGGAGCAGACTGTCTTCCCCTGGCTAGATGAAGGTCACGCTCTAATCCAAGAGTATGGGGCTGAAAGCATCTCAGACTTTAAGGCCCGCATTGAGGAGAGAGTGATGAGGGAAGTCGAGACTCGGCGTCTCTTGGTTGAGGACTACCAAAGCCAGATTGCTCTTGCTGAGAAGGAGGCTGAGAAGAAGCAATATGAGTTGGAAGCTGAAAACCAGAAGCTGAAGGACGAGCTGAAGGCTGAGAGGGAAGAGACTGCCAAGGCCAAGACTGAACTTGAAGCTACTCAGAAGCTGTTGGAGACTCGGATATATACCGAGGAAGAATATGCTGAGGGCTTTGAGAATGGCTTCAAAACTACTCAGCGACTGGCTTTCCATGTTGATCCTGCCATCAACTGGGATTTAGCCGAGGGCTGGTCTATGGATCCTGATGATGCCCATATGACCGAGCCCAGCCCAGCTGAAGTATCTTTCCTGGTCCATCTAGCCGAAGCTGAGGCTTGGGAAGAAAAGAATGAAGAGGCTGAAAAGCCTGAACAAGAAGTTGTCAAGCCTGCCTCATCTTCAGCCGGAGCTGCGCCTTCTCAGGTTCCAGTGATGATGCTGATGCTGAAGCATGGGGAACTCGGGAAGCTGTCTTCAGAATCTTGTGGATCGACTTGTGCTTAATCGATGAATGCCGCATCTGCTTTTGCCTCAGTTTTTGCTTTCAGCTTGCCTTGAATTTGTACAAACTTTTATTATTTTCTGCACTTTGTACTTTTATTTGACAGTTGTGCTTTCCGCTTTGTGGGCGGTTACCGATGTTAGAATTTCTTTCTTTCTTTTCTTGACATTTTGAAATCCTCATTCTATGCCACTGAAGTACTTTCTCAGTTTTCTTCTCTTATTGCCTGTTTTTCTGTTCTTTGTATTTTAGCTATTTTTCTGAATTTCTCCAAAATTTGGCTAAGTGTAGAATTTCGGCTTGGAGAAATACTTGGTTGAGAGCCTCTTTTATTTGAGAGTGCACTGTCTCTGCTTGCATTCCTTTTGCCCTACTCTTTTTACTCGGATATTTCAGCTTGTGAAATTTTTTTCCAAGTACTAAGCTTCAGCTAGGAACTTGCCAAATGAGTGCCTCTTGCCTCCCCAGAAATCTGAAGATGGTGTCTTCAGGATTCTAGGATAATTACTTTGACTTCCTCGGCGTAGCCGAGGGTTTTTTCTTGGTGAAATTTTTGCAATATTCCAGCTTCGGAATTTCTGCTCATTTTTCTTTTCTCTTCTATTTTTGTTTTCAAAAGCTGTGATTTCTTGCTCAAGAGTCATAGACTCTGAGAGCAATACTCTTGTGACCCTTTTAATTCATCCGAGGGAACGACTATCAAAAACATGATGTCGGGGCAGTGATCTACTCGAAGTATAATGCTTCATTAGGCAATACTTCGGAAATGCAATCACCACCCGGAACTGATTCATTTGAAGTACGGGCATCATTATGCAATACTTCGGGGCTTTATCAGTTCCTATTTTTTAGGCTATGTCTCGGATGCGTCTATGGCCTCTTTGCCCAGAGGAACAGATTCATCCAAAGTACAAGGCATCACTATGCAATACTTCGGGTTTTTATCTTTTATCCTCGTCTTGGCAGGTTTTACGACTTGCCAAAGTATGATGCATCATTATGCAGTACCTCGGTCAGCGCCGAATGACAAACCTTGAATTTTTGTAAAAACCATAGATGACAGAAAAAATAGAAACTTGCTAAATTTTAAAAAAATGGTGGCTCAAAGGCCTTTCATTAATAATAAAGATGCACTTACATAGATATTTCTTCCCCAAGGGGCTTTACACATGGTATTTTTTGAGAACATCCGCATTCCAATGGTTTTTCAGCTGAGTACCATCCAATTGCCGAAGCCGGTATGTGCTTGGCTGAAGCTCATCATATATTTCATAGGGTCCCTCCCAAGTTGTTGAGAGTTACCATGAATGCGGCCTTTTTGCACAATAGGAGCATTCCGAAGAACTAATTCCCCAACTTTAAGGAGCCTTTCACGGACTTTTCGATTGTAAAACTTGCTGATTCTCTGCTTGTATGCAACCATTCTATCTCGAGCTGAATCTCTGATCTCATCCAGGGAGTCAAGGGATTCTTTCATGAGTTGTTCATTTTCCTCGGCTGAGAAGAGATTTACTCGCAAAATTTCTGAGCCAATTTCCACTTGAAGCACCGCTTCAGATCCATACACCAACTCAAAGGGTGAACACGTCGTTGCCTCTTTTTCTATTGTCCAAAGTGACCAGAGAGTTCCGGGAAGCTCCTCTACCCACTTGGACTTCTGATCTCCAACTCTCTTCTTGAGAGCGTTGAGGATTCGCTTATTTGTCGCTTAGGCCCGACCATTACTCTGCGGATGACCAACTACCGAGTACGCCAGTTTAATGCCGAACTGATCTGTGTACCGCTTCAGCGGCAGATTATCAAATTACCTTCCATGATCAAAGACAAAAACTTTTGGAATTCCGAAACGAGTGATGATGTTTTGCCATATGAATTTCTTGACAGTTTGCTCTGTAATGTTCGAAGCAGCCTCGACTTCGATCCATTTGCTGAAGTAGTCTATGCCGACTATCAACCATCTTTTTTGATAAGGAGCATTAGGAAATGATCCCAATATATCCAATCCCCATTAAGAAAATAGAAGAGGATTCAGGATTGGTTGAAGATCTCGAGATGGCCGATGGATAACTGGTGCAAATTTTTGGCATTTCTCACATTTTCGGACCAGATCCTTTGCATCTGTGATCATGGTTGGTGATGAGTGACATTTATGTTACCCTTAGGGGTAGTGTATTGGTCTCTTTTCTCCTGTTTTTCTTAGGTTTTTCTACCTTTTTTCTCCTCTTATGGCTTCCTTTTTTTATGGATGAAAAGTATGCTTATTTGCGCTTGTTTTGATAATCTTTATGCATTATTTTATCATCCCCATGCTCTCGTGATCTTTGCTATCTTTTGCAGGTTCCATGGCGGTCCTAAGCACGGTAGGAGGCCCCTTGGCCAAGTATGGAGGCATGGACAAAGACAAGAGGAGCAAAAGGGAAGGAGAGGAAGCAAGAAGAGGAAGTTCAAGAGGAGGTGTGGCCGAACCTCTAAGAGGTTCGGTCGAACCAAGGTGTGGTCAAACTTTTGAAAAGTTTGACCGAACCTCCAAGGCAGTTTCAACCAAGTTTTCAGCATGTTTACAGGAGGGGTCGAACCAGGAAAGTTCGAACAAACAAGGATTAGGGAGGTTCGACCGAACCTACCCAGAGTTCGACTGAACCTACCCTAGGTTCGACCGAACCTACCCAGAGTTCGGTCGGACCTTTTCCCGTTTCAGCTGACTTTTTGCGGAGCTTCCTAAGCAATTTTGTAAGGGGTATAAATAGATTTTTTTGCTCATTAAAGAGGAGGATTTTTTCAGTTTAGAATAGATTTTAGGTTAGTTTTAGGTTTTAGAGAGAGAAACTCTCAAATTTTTAGAGAGAGAAAGTGAGGAGCACAATGGTTTTCATGGATTTTGGATAATCAAATGAGGAATTTGAAGATCTCCATCTTATATCAATGATAATTTCTTACTTTCTCTTCTCTTTATGATTTATTTAGTTGCTTTCATTATGCTTGAGTAGTTTCCCTTCTACTAGGTGTTGAGTGAGGCTTTGTAATGATTATTTGAGTTATTTGAGATAAATTTGATGATAATTGTGTGATTAAATTGATTGAATTGATGTTGGCATGTTGTTTGTTTTAGATTGGATTGATCTCCCATGATAACACACTTAATTGCATATTGGTTTTAGTTTGACAAGGGATTGTGAATTAGAATTGATATATTTGATTTCATTTTGGGTAATTTTCTTCTATGCACCTAGTCAATGAGGGATCTAGGCTAGGAATTTGAGAGATTACTTTTGAGTGTAGTTAATTCTCATTATAATTCTTTCTTTGCATGATTGATTATCAAATGGATTCTCATTAGCTTATTAATTGTTCTAAGTGGATCTTTTCCCCTAGTAGACTTTATCATACCTTGTTCTTTATATGTGTTAGTGTAGTTGTAGTGTCCTTTATCCGTAAATCGACTTCGGCATAGCTTAGGCATTAGATTAAGAACAATCTAGCATTACCGTTCCTTGTGGTTCGACTCCGAACTTACCACTAGACTTGTTTAGGGGTTAGTTTTAGGATTTATAAATTTATTTGATTGAGTGTGGAATGTGCGACCGTTCTAACGCCCATCAGTTGGCCAATAGTGCCCAGCCTTAGTGCTTTATGAGCTAAGGTTCTTCCTCCTATGTGGTTTTCGCAGATGCCGAGATGAATTTCCCTAAGGACGTAATCTGCATCTGTTGGACCCACGCATTTCAATAGTGGGGCTGAAAAGGACTTTTTTCAGAAGTTCCCCTCCAAAGACAACGAATCTTGAGCTGATTGTTTTTATCTTAGAGGCTAACTTTTGGTCTTCGGGGAGTTCGCCCCGAAGTTTGTAAGCCAGGATGGGATCCATCCAGCTCGGTTCATTTGCAACGCAGCATATGTTAATTGCTTCGTCCACACTTCTTTCTCGGCGTACCTCCACATATACGGATCGGTTCAACTCAGTCAAAGTTGAACTTGCAAGTTTGGAGAGTGCGTCGGCTTGTGCGTTCTAACCCCTTGGGATCAACTCGACTTCAAAAGTTCTCATTTTCGCAATAACAGTCTTGATCTTTGCGAGGTAAGCTATCATTGAGGGCTCTTTGGCCTCATATTCACCTCGGATTTGATTTGCGACGAGCAGAGACGCTGTCTTTAAACAGACGTGCTCGGCCTCCAATGCTATGCACAACTCTAAGCCAACGATTGCTGCTTCATATTTGGCTTCGTTGTTCGAAGCTTTGAAAGAGAATTTTAATGCATATTCAAAGGATTTGCGTTCGGGAGAGGCTATGACGACCCCTGCCCCCGAACTGTTCACGGTGGAAGATCCATCCGTGAAAATGGTCCAAATTCTCTTTCCTTCGTCAAGCGTCTCTTAATAAGAACACTCGGCTAGGAAATCTGCCAAGGCTTGCGCCTTGATAGCTGCCCTCGGCTGATAATTGATACTGAACTCGGTGAGCTCGAAATCCCACTTCGTTAGTCTACCAGATTTTTCCACCTTGCTGAGGACTTTTTCTAGCTGCTGATCAGTTAGGACCACTACTTGATGAGAATCAAAGTAGGGCCTTAACTTCCGAGCGGCCACCAATATTGCGTAAACAACTTTTTTGAGTAGGGGGTGGCGTGTCTTGGCATCTGTCAGAGTGTGGTTGACAAAATAGATCAGCTGCTGAACCTTTTCTTCTTCCCTTAGCAACACCGCACTTACGGTGGCCGGACTGACCGCCACGTATAAGTATAGAGTTTCTCCTTCAGCTGGTCTTGTCAGTGTTGGAAGTTGAGCTAAGTGCTCACGGAGTTGCTGAAAGGCTTGCTTTTGCTCGCCTCCCCAGATGAGCTCTTTTAATTTTGGGAGCTTGAGCGCTTTGAAGAAAGGTTGCCCTTTGTCCGAGGCTTTAGAGATAAATCTGGACAAGGCGGCCATTCTGCCAGTTAGGTGCTGAACATCCCTCTTTGTCTTTGGCTCGGGAAGATCAAGAGCTGCTTGTACTTTGGCAGGACTGGCGTCAATCCCCCTTTAACTGCCCATGAAGCCGAGGAACTTTCCTGAGTTCACGCTGGAGACACACTTCTTTGGGTTCAGCTTCATTTTATGCTTGCGAAGGGTGGCGAAGGTTTCGGCCAGGTCCGTAACATGGTCCTTTTCTTCCTTGCTTTCGATGATAGAATCGTCAACATAGGCTTCCATGTTACGGCCCTTTTTCTCGGTGAATACCTGATCAACCAGCCTTTGATATGTTGCCCCGCATTTTTAAATCCGAAGGGCATCATTTTGTAATTGTACACCCCAGAATTCGTAACAAATGTCGTTTTCGCTCGGTCATCGAGGTGCATGAAGATTTGATGGTACCCAGAAAATGCGTCCATGAAGCTAAGCAGGGCATTGCCACTTGTCGAGTCGACTAGCTAATCGATCCTTGGCAAGGGATAGAAGTCTTTCGGGCATTCCTTATTTAGATCCGTGAAGTCAACGCACATTCTCCAGCTGCCATTTGCCTTCAGAACCATCACAACATTAGCCAACCATTTCGGATATTGATAAGGTTCAATGAACCCTGCATCCAAGAGCTTTTTGACTTCGGCTGCAATGTCTTGGTTCTTTTGGGCAGAGTAGTTCCGCATTTTCTGCTTAATGGGCCGGCATGCCGGGTCGACATTAAGACTGTGAGAGATGAGGTTCGAATCGATCCCGGGTATTTCTGATGTAGAGAACGCGAACACATCCTTGTTGTCCCAAAGGAGTTGGATTAGCTCAGCACGAACATTTGGTTCAAGTCCTAGTCCGATGCTGACACATCTTTCAGAATTTCCTTCGGCCAACTCTATTGATTCTGTCTGGTTATCTAGTTCTATAGCTTTGGCATTGGATTCTTCGGATTCAGGCCTGCTATCAATATCAGCAGGCTTCCCAGACTCTGGCTGCTCTTCTGAGTCTTTCGGCCTAGGCGAAGAACTAACCCTTTCATCCCCAAAGATTTTTCTTTTGCTGGGGTTCCTTGGGCCGAAGCACTTAAGCCTTTAGGCTTTTTTGCGCAACGGTCCCGCTCTTTATCCTCCTCATCATCCTGGTCGTCGAGGCGACCCTTGGATGGCTTGAGGTGGTTACATCTTCGAGCTTTCTTTTGGCTGCCCTTTATTTTTTCGGGGTATCCCTCGTCCGAGACATATATCATCGTTTGATGGTACGTCGAGATAACTCCCTGAATGTCATGAATGAGGGGTCTCCCTATGATCATGTTGTACACAGAAGGGGCATCCATGACCAGGAATTCAACCATGATGCTTCGCACTACTCAACCTTTGCCGATGGTGACAGGAATAAGGATCTTCCAATCTGGATATGATTAAGATCCATTGAATCCGGATACCGGGTAGGGTACCGGAGTTAGGTGCTTGGCCTCCAACTTCAGCTGGTCGAATGCTCCCCGAAAGAGGAAATTCGTCCCACTGCCACCGTCGACGAGGGTTCGCCAAACGTTGCGATTTGCAATGCCCATTACTATCACCAATGGGTCATCATGAGGGTACACCATCCCCTCAGAGTCTTTGGCTGTGAGCAGAATGTTCGGCACCGGAGACTGAGGCGCTCGAAGCTCGACATGATTTACTTGGTGGGTCGGACCCCTTAAGTGGCGTTTTACTACGCTCCGAGAAGTTCCTCCGGAAATGGAAAGAATATCAAGGGTGTCCTTGTCTTGCTACTTGTCTTTTTTCCGGAGAAAATCCAAATCTTGCCGAGAGTCTTTCTCGGCTTTTTTCTCCTCGCGGCGATCCGCGAGGTATTTCTTCAAATAGCCTTTTCGAACCAGATCTTCGATCTGGTCCTTCAGCTAGAGGCAGTCCTCGGTGCGATGTCCAGGAGATTTGTGGAACTCTCACCATCGGTCCTTGCCTTTTTGCTGATGCATGACCATGAAGTCCAGGAACTTTCCAGCTTGCAGACCATTCTGTAGTGCAAATACGACAAGGCCTTGGTCCAGACTTGTAATTCTGGACGACTCGTTGCTGAAGCGAGTCAGATAATCGCGGAGGCTTTCATCCTCGGCTTACTGCAGACCCATCAGTTCTGCAGTTGTCTTTTCTCGGCAGTAAGCCGTAGAAAACTTGCTCTTGAATTTGTTGGAAAGGTCTTTCCAACCAGATATAGAGCCTTCTTTCACCCCCTTGGTAATCTACGACTGTGCAACACATTTGAGGGCTGTTGGAAAATACTTGCACCACGTAGCCTCGGACCTGGGGTTGAGATACATGTGCCCCTCGTAAGAGGCAATGTGATCCTTTGGGTCTGAGGTACCGTCGTAGGTAATGTACGCTGGTATTTTCACCGTCGGAACATGCTCTTCCAATATCCAACTTTGGAAGGGTGAGCTTGTAGGGACCATTACGGCCTTTCCCTTTTGCTTGGCCGAAGGGACCTCGCTTCTCCCTCTTAGAGAGGTGGAAGTGGTTTTCATTCCCGGCCGAGACAATTCTGGGTATGACCCGGTCTTTCCTGGGAAGGTGAGGCGGCTATGCACGTCCACCTCCCTTGAGCCTAAGCGTTCATGAACACTTCGACAAGCAGATTCCTTGTATGTGGAGGTAGTATTGCTGCTCCGGAAACTCATCGAGTCTTGAGTTTCAGAGTGCTGAAAGAAGTGAGGGTTCTTCTTCCTTTTCTTATCGGTGTTCCATGTGTCCTCCTGCCACTTGTTCCCAAGCTCCTTGTAGGATGGAACTTATCCATCCTTCTCTTGACCAATTCTCCTTCTCAGGTGTCTCGGCTGAAGAGATGAAGACTCAGGAGACGTTGGTGGGAGTTGACCCCCTTGGGCCTTAAGGAACTCCATGCAAATCGCCACGGCCCTAGCCACTTTCTCCGTAGAGGGCCCCGACAGAGGGGTTTCTTTCGGCTGGGACCAAGAATGCAGGCTGTTTGGTGGAGGACTCCTCGCATTAGACCCACTCGGCCTAGGTGAAACTGTTGGCTGTCGAGTGTGGTGTGAGGAAGAGTCCCTTGAAGCCTCCCTTTCCTAAGAATTGGGAGCTCTCGAGGAAGGAGAAGATGGCTCCGGTGACGGCGAAATTGGTTGATTTTCCCTCACCGTGACCATGTCTCTGTCCTTCCTTAAGGGGGTAAAACCGCCCTTCTTTCTAGCCCTTTTGGTGCTTTTGCCTCTCTTAGTCATGTTTTTCACTAGGAGTGATTGATTTTTGGCTTGACTTTTTGTATCGTCCCTACAGACGGCGCCAAATTGTTTCGGATAAAAATAATGAGACCTTCAGCAGGCCCTTTTAAGGTGGAGAAGACTGGTCTCGGTCCAAAGAACACTTAAGTCGAGGGTTTCCTGCACAGCAAAGAACACGTAAAACTGGCCTCGGGGGTTGTGCCGAGGAAGGCCCCTCCGATGTCGAAGTCAGTACAGTGTTTAAAATAGAGAGAAAATGAGCTATGCAAGAGATTTTGGTGCTTAAGGCTGATTGTGAATAAATGTGAAATGAAGTGAAGGCTAGCTTTTATACCTTTGCTCAATTAAGGGGCTTGAGCCCTTGGAGTCAAGTGGACTTGCCACTAGGACTGGACTGTTGACTGACTTGGCATTGGGTTGGAGAGTTGAACCTTGCTTTTGGGCTTTGAATTGTATCATTTGTAAACCAAACCCAATTGAGGATTAATTGGACCTAAATAAAAGATGTTCATTCTTTGTAACCATTTTGCTCCCAAATAAAACAATAATAGTAACATTTACATTGGGACGAAAAAATTAAAGGCCAAATTTGACTCTCTTATTACCCATTGTTAAATCATTGAATTGGTAGATTTTACGTAAGCATAACTGTATGAAAATGTTGACATCATTGCCTCATTGGTGTCTCGTATTTTATCCTATCTGATCATTATATTAGGCGTACAAATTTCCATTCAATATTTGACGATTTATAATGTTATGAAAAGTATAGTGGCGACCAGGCCCGTTCCTAGCTTTTTAGTGGCCTATGGGCGAAATGATAAATTGGGGCTCTAATAATCAAGTAAAAAATGTATAATATTGCGTAAATAAAATTGCAATATATATACATATATAAATTTACATTTTATATTTTTTGCTTTGAAATGATGGAATCTACACATCAAATGCTAATCTTTCATAAGAAAAAAAAATAGAAAAAAACAAAAATCAAATACTGAATTACAACAAGAAAAAAAAAACCAATAGAACTTAAATATAATAGAATAATACTTGGGAGTATTGATTTATATTATACCCAAACAAAAAAATTAATAATAAGGAGCTATAAATTACTATATACATACATAAACTGAAATTAAAAATTAAAAAAAAAAAAAAAAAGAATGTTAACATTACAGGATTTGGATTTTTTAATCCAAAATTAGTCTCCAACATTCCAATTTTTGATCATCGATATACCAATTGCAAATTTTTAAATTAAAATGAGGAGTGAGATAATAAATTAGAAGCTTGAAAACAATTAGAAGCTTGAAAACAGCTTTAAATCAAAATGAGGAGTCCAAAAAAAAATGTCTCAATAAGGTTTTAGGGCTCATTTTGGCCCTTTGAGATCCGAATTGAGCTCAAAATTAGCAACAAAATAACGTAAATGACTCTTTTTGCATGTCAAGAAATGTCTGGATTTGTGTATCATTGTTTTTTAAGCCGCGAACAAATGCTTGTGTAAGGTTTTGAGGGTCAATTTCCAAATTAAGCTCGAAATCAGCTAAAATATAACATAATTGCCTCATTTAATGTGTCAGTTATGTTATTTCTTAACATGCAAATAAAGGCATTTACGTTAATTTTTGGCCATCCGAGCTTAATTTGGACCCATAAAGAGCCAAAAAAAAAAAAAGCTAAACTAGTGAATCGATATGTGTGCAAAGTTTGACTGTATCAATTATTTTGAAACAAATGAAATATCTTGTAAATATAATTGTACCAATAAGTGTTGTTAGAGTCATTAATAACTCAAATTGTTAGAGGCTTAGAATTCCTCTTTGTAAAGTCCTTTCAAAGTGCCTCTTTCTAATTTCAAAAATGAAAAGTAAAGGAAATTGTAAAATAAACATGAGATAAGGCAATATATTACATGGCTTCGACACATCCGCAAGAGTAATAAACAACGAGACCTTGATATCCCTCATGACAAATTGACAATAGTGATATCATATTCGTACTATGATAACTTCTAAGTTTGATTTTATTTATTACGTGTAAACATTAATAATTAATATCATTTGCATGTTGATTAATTAACTTTATCCATTCAAACCATATTTTGAGAAAGTATGATACCTTTCATTCCCACTTTAGAGGAAGCTTACAAATAAACTAGGACCACAATTACTAGCTAACTCTGTTATCCGTAAAGCTTATGGCTTGTACAAGATGATTTCCTATTTTAGTTTATAACCCACCTTTTTATTTTGACACTGACCCATTACACTTACAAAGATTGAATTATTCTATTGATATTAAATTATACTGACGACAATATAAACTAGTGTGTGGTTCAAGTTGATCAAAAAATGTTTGATTTGAGTCGGTTTGAGTCATTTTCTATTCGGCGATGATCAGTGTTTTTATTTTGGTAATACTAGTTTGCTTTGTGTATGCCTTTTAGAATCATGTCTTGTTCAACACAATCGTCATATTAATTGATATTAATTTAAAATTGAGATTAGGTTATGTAAACTTGGATAATTATAGAACATTTTAATGAAGTTAATGAATGTTCTACATGTCATTCTCTTACTAAAAGATATATTCTTTTATTAAAGGGAATAGGTTGGATTACATATATGCCTTATAAGAGATAGGCATTTGGGAGTTTAGGAATTAAAGAATTAAGATGCAAATTTTTCTACCAAAAGAGTTTAATTTGGTGCATTGCATGTGTACACTTAGATAATGACATGGCAAAGATATTTGCCAAATCACAAGATAGAAAGTAGAGGATAACTTTGATGAGCAGCCAACTGTATTGAATCAGTCAACTCGATCCACAACCCTTTTGACTGTTTTTTGCAATTCCGTTGGGTTGATCACATCGCAAGTAAGCTCAAGCAAAAGAATGAGAATTGTATAAGAAGTAATAACTAATTTAATTAATTAGTGGAGGAATATACTTAGTGTATATGTACGTTTAATTGTTTTTGTCATGAAAATTAAGCATACATTGTACTTATAATTTTTTTTTTCATGGTACGAAGGACCCTAACAACATTAATTCTCAAGCTTTTTTTTTTTTTATCCGGTATATGAGGTTCAAATACTTGAGAGTAGAGGAGAGGATGAGGAAATCTCAGATAGGGCAACCCCAAATACTCTTATCAGGTAACATTTGAATCTCATACTACTAACATTAATTAACAGGTGAGCTAAAACTTTGTTGGTATCTGATTAGGGTAAAAAATACCCTAGCCACGTGGCCCAATCAGAGAGCGCCACGTGTCAGTCCCAGAAAGGGCAAGTGGGAGCCAATCCCATGCTGACACATGGCACATCCTTACTGGTGGGGATACAGTTCCCCAACCCTATAAATAGAGGAAAATACCTCATTTATTGGGTATTCACAAATCCAAACACAAAAACACAAAAGCAAAACTAAGCATTTATTCTCTCTGAATCAGAGAGAAAACCATTTAATTCCGCACTATTCACTTCGAACGAGCTCTAACTTGATCGTCGGAGGCGGAACTCCACCCAACCGGAGTTTCGTTGTTTTGCAGGTACACAGCCGGTCAGCAAGCCATTCTCGGAATTGTAACTCTCCCGCAGGACACATAAAAAACCCCGAAACATCTGGCGCCGTCTGTGGGGAGAGTACTTCCAAGATCACTTCCGACTATGTACCGCCTGCTGATGGCAAACGACCTATGGTCGAAGTCGAGGTCCACACGGACCCAAGCAGTGGTGATGATAACGATGTCGAAACCTATATGGCCCCAGACGGGTCATTCAGGTCGCGACATACCCGTTCTCGAGAAATGAGGGAACGGGGATTTGATCCAGTCCATGACCCCCCAGCCGGCCAGCCAGCTGGGGTACCCCAGGCGGCGGAGGGCTCAGCCCCTGTCACCAGAGATGAGCTCATGAAATTCATGACTAGTTTCAAGGGGGAGCTCACGGACATCATCAAAAGGTCTACTGGCTCCAACAGGGGTTAGGCGGCCAAGAAGCCTTCTCCCTCAAAGAGGGGGCAGGCGGCAAAGAAGCCTTCTCCCTCAAAGAGGGGGCAGGCGGTAAAAGACCGGGTGCCTACTCCGCACCCTAAGCCGAAGGGGGCGGATGGGCCCCACATTGATCTTTCAAGACTTCGTTTCCCTGAATCAGGGCAACGGAAAGCCATCCGGCAAGTACAGCCGATGGGTCCAAGAAGACTTACTCCGACGCCCGGATCTTAATCCAGGAAAGGAAAAGTCAGCATCTGTCTGGGTCGGCTTCCACCTCGACTTTCCCCGACAGCTTCCATAATACTTCAATGAAGCATTCGGAAACAAACAGAGGAAGTCAGTCGCTTGGAGTGTCTGCGCGCACTGGCCCTCAAGTGATCCAGCCGACACTGTATGCGCCCCAGCCTCCATACATGCCCTATGGGTCTCCATACATGCAGCCGGGTCTCTTCGAAGGTCAGGCGACACCCATCCAGTCAGCCGACTGGCAGCTCCGACTGCTCAACCTAGGTGAGCAGCCGTCAGCCTTCTCCCGAGAAATAGCCGAGGCGGCTCAGCCGGCCAAGGTTAAGAACGTGTTGGTAGGTACCTTCGACGGTACCACCAACCCGGAAGACCACCTCATGGCCTACACCAACCTCATGTACTTGCAGGGGTTGGATGATGTCGTCTGGTGCAAGTGCTTCCCGGCTACCCTCAAGGGCATAGCCCAGAGGTGGTTTGGCAACCTCCCAGCCGGGTGCATCAACAACTTTAGAACGTTGGCGTATCTCTTTACGTCCAACTTCTCCATGAACATTCCCGCCAAGAAAACTAGCCTCGATCCAGGGGCAGTACAGCAGGGGGAAAAGGAAGGACTTTGGTCCTACGTCAGGCGGTTCAATCTGACACGAATTCAGATAGTCGGCCTGACGGATGAGGTTGCCTACACAGACTTCTTCAAGGGTCTGAAGGACGGGTCAGCTTTCAAGTTTGACCTCGTCCGGAAGAGGGTTGCTACCCTTCAAGAGGCACTGATGGAGGCTGAAGCCTATATACAGGCGACAGAGCTGTGCTCCATCAGACAGCCGGCGGACTCTAAAAGGTCCGACCGAAGAGACAGCCGGCCTGCCCAGCCGGCTGCCAAAGACAAGGGCAAGAGGAAGGAAGTCTGGGTCGCCGACCGTTCTGGTCAGCCGTCCCAGAAGAAAGCAAGAGAGTTGAAACCGTACGTCCCAAAGTACGAGTTCAACAAAGACCCATCCTCCATCCTCGTGGAAATCAGGAACCGGATGACCATTGAGAAGCCGGCTCCTATGAAAAGTCCCGTCAGCAGCCGGGACAAGAGCAAGTATTGCCAATTCCACGAGGACATTGGCCATGACACCAGTGACTTCTATACCCTCAGGCGGCATCTGGACCGTCTGGCTGATGAAGGGGCCCTGAGGTCCTACATAGTGAAGCCCAAGGGCGGAGCCAAGCAAAGCAAAGGGCGTCCGTCCAAGAAGCCGGCTGCCAGCTCTGATACGGATAAAGAACAAATCTTCACCATAGCAGGCGGCTTCGCCGGCGGGGGTCCTACCATCCGGGGGGCTAAAGACAACATCCGGCGTCTGGTCAACTCAGTAGATGAGGGCCAGGTGTCGCCGAATACCTTCCCCGAAGTCCTCGTTTCTGAGAGGGACCGGGGCAAGGTCAGGCGGCCTCATGATGACCCCTTGGTCGTAGAGTGCAAGGTTGCCAATCAGCGAGTAGGCCAGATCCTTATAGATACCGGGAGCTCGTCTGATCTCATCAGCTACTAGTGCCTAGCAAAGTTGAAATACAAGCCTGGTAGCATGCAACCGGCTCCTCACCCCCTGGTTGGCTTCGGGGGAGGAGTAGTGCATCCGGTGGGGAGGATTAACCTACCCATCCGGATGGGCGAGAAGGGGGAAGGACGACATATGGTGGTCAAGTTCCTTGTAGTTGAAGAACTGACAGCCTACAACATAATCTTGGGCCGTCCAACCCTCAATGAGTCCAAGGCAGTCATCATCCCCTCTCTCATGTTGATCAAATTTGAGAGGGATGATGGGACGGTAGGTTCCATGAGTGGTGATCAGAAGACGGCAAAGGAGTGCTACCTCACAGTCGTCAAGCCGACTATGCACACAGCCGGCATCAATGAGGAACCCCCCCTTGTTGGAGAAAGCATGGAAGCCGGGCCTGCTCCCTTAGCAGCCGGCCAAAAAAGAAAGGCGGACCATCCTTTGGCCGCCAAGAGAGGCAAAAAATAGCAATCACTGATTGGGGAGCGATCAGATGAATTCCGTCCCCAACCGGCTGGTGAAAACATTGACCTCATTCTGGATGACAGCCGTCCAGAGAGAACCTTCAAGGTGGGGACGGTTGCCTTAGGGGAGTTGGGCGAAGCACTGCACCAACTTCTCAAAGAATTCAAAGACATCTTTGCCTTTGAAGTGGACGAGATGCCGGGTATACATCCGGATCTCGCTGTTCACAAGCTCGCCGTGGATCCAAAGAAAAAGACGGTTAGGCAAAAGAAGAGGAACCACGGCGAAGAAAGATCTCAGGCGGCAGCCGCCGAGGTCAAGAAGCTCCTTGATGCCCGGTTCATTCGGCAATGCTACTGCCCGGATTGGGTAGCCAACGTTGTTCTTGTCAAGAAGCCGAATGGTACCTGGCGGATGTGTGTAGATTACACAGATCTGAACAAGGCATGTCCGAAGGATAGCTATCCGCTTCCTAAGATTGACAGTCTGGTTGACTCAACAGCCGGCCATGCCTTGATGAGCTTCATGGATGCCTACTCCGGCTTCCATCAGATACCCTTGTGGAAAAAAGATCAAGAAAAGACGGCCTTCGTCACTGATCAAGGGTTGTTCTGTTATACGGTGATGCCGTTTGGGTTGAAGAATGCGCCTGCCACCTTCCAACGGATGATTAATACAATTTTCATTAATCAAATCGGAAGGAATGTGGAGGCGTACATTGATGACATGATAGTCAAATCCAAGCAGCAGGCGGATCACCTTGCTAACCTCCGGGAAACTTTCTCAACACTCAGGCGGCATCAAGTGATGTTAAATCCCAAGAAATGCGTCTTTGGTGTTGATTCTGGAAAGTTTCTCGGTTTCTTGATTGATCAAAGAGGAATAGAGGCAAACCCGACAAGGTACAGGCGGTGATTGACATGAAGTCACCTCGTACCGTCAAGAAAGTCCAGAAACTTGCCGGTTGTCTGGCTGCCTTGGGAAGATTCCTGAGCCGGTCGGGTGACAAATGCCTCTACTTCTTCCAAGATATCAAGAAGAAGACCAGATTCGAATGGGGGGAGAATGCCGAGGCGGCATTTCAGAAATTAAAGGAACACCTTCACTCGTTACCCCGGCTGGTTAGCCCCTTAACCGGTGAAGTGTTGTACATGTACTTAGCCGCCTCGGATCAAGCCCTCAGTGTCGTTCTCCTAGCTGAGCGAGACGGCACACAGCTCCCGGTCTACTTCATAAGCTACGTCCTCCGGAATGCAGAGCTCCGGTATCCCATGGTTGAAAAGTTTGGTCTCTCCTTGTTCATGGCTGTCAAGAAGTTAAAACCATACTTCTTGGCACATCCGGTGGTGGTCTATACCGACCAACCCCTCAAGCGGCCAATGACAACCTTGGACTCATCCGGTAGGCTTCTGAAATGGCCAATCGTCATTCAAAGCTTAGAAATCACCTTCGAGCCAAGAAAGGCAGTGAAGGGTCAGGCGTTTGCCGATTTCGTTGTGGAAATGACAAGGCCGCCCCAGCCGGATAACACAGATCAGGTCTGGAAGGTGCATGTAGACGGGAGCTCTACAATGAACGGCTGTGGTGCAGGCGTAATTTTCAAATCCCCGGAGGGGGATACTTATGAATATGCACTGCGGTTCAAATTTCAAGCCTCGAATAACGAGGCGGAATATGAAGCCCTCCTAGCCGGTATCCGCATGTGTATGGTAGCAGGGGCAAGAAAGATTGACGCCTGCTCGGATTCTCAATTGATCGTCAGCCAATTCAATGGTGACTTCGAAGCCACCCATCCGGCAATGATCAAATACTTGCAGGCGGTAAAAGAAGAGGCCGGGACACTTGACGAATTCAAGCTAAGCCAGGTGCCCCGGTTAGAAAACAATCAGGCAGATGCGTTGTCCAAACTGGCCTCATCCGCCACCTCTGATGCGCCTAGGTCAGTCTTTTGGGAGGTCATGGAAAAAAGAAGTATTGAGCATGATCCCATTAGAATTTTGGGCCGAAGCTCTACCTGGATGGACCCCATCCGGGATTTTCTAGCACACGGCATCCTGCCGGATGCTCCTGCTGAGGCGGTTTTGTTGAAAAAACGGGCTGCCAGCTTTGAAATGTTCCAAGGAGAACTCTTCCAGAAAGGGTATCTCCAGCCGCTCTTAAAATGCGTAACCCCTGAAAAGGGAAAGGAGGTCTTGGAAGATCTACACTCAGGCTTTTGTGCATCGCACATAGGCGGCAGTTCCCTAGCCAAGAAAGCCAGGCGGCAGGGATATTTTTGGCCGACACTTGAATCAGACGCCATGGATTTGGTGAAAAGGTGTGACAAGTGCCAGAAATTTGGCCGGCTCATCCACCGTCCGACAACAGACCTGACGGCCATCTACAGCCCGGTTTCATTTGCAAAGTGGGGCATGGACATTTTAGGACCATACACGCCAGCCTCAGGCGGGCGTAGGTACATCTTAGTGGTTGTAGACTACTTCACCAAATGGGTGGAAGCAGAGGCGGTCAAGGGCATTAAAACAAAGGACGTCATCTCCTTCATCTGGAGAAACGTCATCACCCGGTTTGGGGTGCCTATGTCCATGGTCTTTGACAACGGTCCTCAGTTTGAAACTTCTATACTCAAGAGTTGGCTAGGGGATCAAGGAATCACCCACTGCTTTGCATCAGTAGGTCGCCCTCAAGCAAACGGCCAAGTTGAAGCCTTCAACAAACTCATCTCAGGCGGTATAAAAAAGAAGATAGAAAAGGCTGGTGGTCTATGGACAGACGAATTGCCACATGTTCTATGGGCCATCAGAACAACTGAGAAAGGGGCAACCGGTGAAACCCCGTTCCTCATGACATACGGCACTGAAGCCGTCTTGCCAATTGAATTGTATGAGCCAACACTTCGAGTCATGCTTTATGACGAAGAGGCTAATTGGGAGGCCATGCGGCTAGCATTGGATTCTCTCCCGGAGCGCAGGGGCAATGCCGCCTTGCGTCATGAGATATACCGTCTGAGAATGACGAGAGCCCACAACAAACGGGTGCACAAGCGGCCCCTTAAAGTGGGTGACTTTGTTTTGAGAAAAATGGAGGCAACCGGTAGGGCAAATGAGCAAGGAAAACCAACCCCAAATTGTGAAGGGCCCTACCGGATTACCGAAGAAGTCAGAGGTGGTACCTACCGCTTGGAAACTCCATACGGTAGACAGCTACCCAGAACTTGGAATGTAGATAACTTAAAAAAGTACTACTTCTGATAATTTGTAATAAAGTATTAATAAAAACTTTATTCTCATTTTGTATCATGTCGCAGTTGTGCAATGCGCAGCCGACACTTATTTGTTTAAATACTTGCATATTCGTTTGTAATTGTGCATAGAAAAGCCGGATAGTCATCCGGATACTTCAAAGTCCCATGCGAAATACGCAATCGGGCATTTATAAAATTAAACCGTCTGTCCAAAAAGGCAGACATCCGGCGATCTGAATCTGGCTTCAATCGTCGAAGAGAACATCTCCCATCCGGGTGGTACATTGTTCTAGCGATCATAACTCAACGCTAGTTGAATGATCCTTCGAATTCAAGATACAGGCGCCTATTACCCAAAGGTGGTACAGGCGGCGTCTACAATCTTGAAGCCCTATAGGGGCATGCGCATAAGTTGCCTAAAACTACTTTAAACCGTCTGTCCAAAAAGGCAGGCATCCAGCGATCTGAATTTGGCTTCAATCGTCGAAGAGAACATCTCCCATCCGGGTGGTACATTGTTCTAGAGATCATAAATCAACGCCAGTTGAATGATCCTTCGGATTCAAGATACAGGCGCCTATTACCTAAAGGTGATATAGGCGGCGTCTAAAATCTTGAAGCCCTATAGGGGCACGCGCTTAACAAAAAAGCAACAATTACAAACCGTATGTCCAAAAGGGACAGACATAACTATGCACCAATTAGTGCCCGAAAACCCCTGTAGCCGGTCTTTATTTGAAGACCCCACAGGCAGTGTTTAACCCAAAGCCCCTGTAGCCGGTCTTCATTCGAAGACCCTACAGGCGGTGTTTAACTCAGCCCCTGTAGCCGGTCTTTATTTGAAGACCCTACAGGCGGTGTTTAACCCAAAGCCCCTATAGCCGGTCTTCATTCGAAGACCCTACAGGCGGTGTTTAACTCCAAGACCCTGTAGCCGGTCTTTATTTGAAGACCCCACAGGCGGTGTTTAACCCAAAGCCCCTGTAGCCGGTCTTCATTCGAAGACCCTACAGGCGATGTTTAACTCCAAGCCCCTGTAGCCGGTCTTTATTTGAAGACCCCACAGGCGGTGTTTAACCCAAAGCCCCTGTAGCCGGTCTTCATTCGAAGACCCTACAAGCGGTGTTTAACTCAAAGCCCCTGTAGCCGGTCTTTATTTGAAGACCCTACAGGCGGTGTTTAAGCCAAAGCCCCTGTAGCCGGTCTCCATTTGAAGACCCTACAGGCGGTGTTTTACCAAAAGACCTGTAGCCGGTCTTTATTTAAAGACCCTACAGGCGATGCTTTACATAAACAGTGTAGACGACATCGCACCCGGCAGATACTTTGAAGTAGCCGGGTAGCAATATGGACGGCTGCCTCCTTCAAGTTGGAACGACTTGAAGCATGCACCCGTCCAGGGGCAGACGTACCCAACACTTGTAAAATTTTTGCAAGTATTAAAATAATTGAAAGCAAAAATAGAACTTGAGAAAACCGGTTGTACCGGTTAATATATATATTAATGTCATCCGGATCAACGTCCGGTAAAAACAGTTGAATCATTACATGGCACACAGGCCGGGGATGAAACAAAAAAAAAAAAGAAAAAACTACTGCTGCTGCTGCGGAGGTTGAGGTTGTTCAGGCTGATCAACAGACGGCTGGCTATCACCGGCTGGGGGAGCTTCATTGGCTTGGCCTTGGGTTTCAGCACCCTCAGCCAGCACTTCTTCTTCCTACTCCAGCTCCGCCTGCACCCATTCGTCGAAGGGTGTCGGCTGCTCCAACCCGAGTACCTGAGCGTCGTATACTTCACTCGCGTATCTATAACGCAAGTCGAAGCACGCGTACTCCGTCTCCGGGTGGAGCATCCCCCACGCCATCTTCATCCGGGCCTCACAGTCCCATTCATTCTCATCGATCAGGCGGGTCTGTTCAGCCTCCAGCTTGCCTTTGAAGACCTCTTGAGCTTCAGCAAGCTCCTTCTTAGCCTTGGCAGCCTCCTCCTTGAGCTCATCATAACCCTTTTGAGCATCCGTCAATTTTTGGACGTCTGCCTCAAGGGACTTTACTTTTAGCTCGGCATCAGATGCCTTTTTCTCGAACTCGGCTGCTTTCTTATTAGCAGCCTCATCAGCAGCCGTAACATTTCGGAGAAGTTCCTCCTGTTTCATCTCCCGGGCTTTAGTTTCAACTTCATACATAATAGAATTATACTGATGGACGTCTACTAAGTCGGCTGCCCTTCGTTGGGCATCCCTTACCTCCTCTTGCTTGCGGCGGAGAGGGCCACGGAGTCCATCAATCCGTAACATCAACTGCAATACAGCCGGCAAAAGGTGAGTTAGCATCCGGTAAAACGAAAACTTGCATAAAAGTAACTCAGCCGGTACTTACCTCAGCCGCAAGTGATTGTAGTTGGTCAATGTTGACCTGCCCTACACCCGGGATTGCCTCCCTTTCAGAAAGGGTGAGGGTCCGGACCATTCTCTTGGCATAATTTTGCAATTCAGGCCAACGAGAAGTTTCTGCATCAACAGATCGACCGGTTAAGTAACGGGCATAAGCACCGCCTATATTTTGCCGGCTGGCTGCAGAATCGCCCGACTGAGAAGCCTGAGACTTGACTCTGACAGGTCCAAGCGGCCAGGGGTGTTCAAAGGGCAAGGCCATACCTTGAGATTGGGGCTGAGGGGTTGAAACACCTCCAGCCGCATTTGAGCCGGATGCTACAGCAAGCACCCGGCCAGGAAGAGCCTCCGGCTCCTCAGTCTCGTTGCCTCCCGTCTGGGAGCCAGGAGTGAAGCCTCTTAGGCTTTTTCCTCCAGAAGTAGACCGCTCCTATTTAGCAGGCGGCCTGGCTCCAGAGACGGGAGGAGGAATGGGGATGGTCCTCTGGCGGGAGGAGGCCAGCTGAGAGAGATCCTCGCCGGGCCTCTTTGTCATCTGCCGGAGTGACCTGGGAACCGCCCTGGTCCCAGACTGCAAAAGAAAAAAGTTACAAATATTAGGAAGTTAATATGCATCCGGAGTAAAAAGTATGAGCTACAACTCATACATCCGGTAAAAATAAGAGAGAGCATCCGGTACATACCCCTTCGTTCCGGGCTGCAACTTGAGCCCTCTTCTTATCGAGCTTTTCTTTGCGGAGCTCAGCCACTGATTTAGCCGGGGTCATGTCCGGGGAAACCATCTCTCTACCTTGTTCTGCAAAACAAAAGAATAAAGTTAGAACAGTCCAAGCATAATACAGGCGGATGAAAAGGCCGGTTATCTCTGACGTACGTTTAGTGAACATGGTACTCAGACCGCAAGCGGAGAGAAACGCCTCGTCTCCAAACCACTCTGGATGAGGAACCCAAATTTTGGGCACGATGATATGCGTCCCGTCATCCAGGGGCATGGTCGTCTTCTTAAAGAGCCCCGGCTCCATAATCTGATCCCAGGCCTCTCCCGGTATCTTTGGGAGGGCGCACTTCCTCCCAAGAAGCAACGGCTGCTTGTTATAGGTGCGCAGCCTCCGGTTCTGTTGGAGAGACGGTGATGACACCAGGTAGAATTTACTCTTCCAACTTGACCACTTGGACGGTTTGTCCAGGGTCATCATAAATTCCGGATGCGTGGTCAGGGTATACCACGCATTCCAGCCGCCTGGGGCACGACTTAGGTAGTGCATATGTGCAAACGCCTCCCAGCTAGGTGTCACGTCCTGCATCTCGCAGGCGGCAATGTATCCCAAAATATTCACCCAAGAGTTGGGTGTGAGCTGCCAAATGCCAAGGTCATACCCCCTTAGTATGGCCTTGATTGCCCGATGCAGGGGGAACCGGAGACCGGCTTTGAAGGCCGCCTCATAGCAGCCGAAGTAATTGTCCGTGGTCCCGGTTGTCATCCCAGACAATCGTCTCTTCAGCCGGCGGCACTACCAGGTCCCAGCCGACCCCTATTGGTTTCTTTGCCAAGAAAGCCGACAAAGTAGCGTTTAAAGTGACAATGTCCCGGGCGCTCATTAACGCCTCAGTGGGATTGTTAATGGACTGCCACTTGAAGGCGTCCTTGTCCACCTCTTGGACATCCGGCTCACCGGATGTTGTGGCAAAAGAAGAGAAGGCGGATCTCTGAGCGGTATCCTCCTCACCAGATTCAGACCCCTCTAATATCCTATCACTTGGTGTACTGGGTACACCCGGCTGGTCGTAAAGGATGTCTTCAACCGGAAGTCCGGCTGAACCTTCAGACTGGTAATCCGGGTCTACCGCCGTCCATCTTGTTCGGGCCATTCTGTCCTGCACATGAGCAGAGATGGTCGAATTTTTATCACAAGAATGGACCAAACATTTCCAGGCGGCATCCCCAGTCCTAGACTCAGCCGTACTTGGTGACCGGTTGACATTAGTTCTAGGTTGTGCCAAGTGTGTGTTGGGTGAGTCCATTTCTAACTACCTAGTTAGCCGGGAAATTGACAAGAGAATGTAAAGATTACAGGTGGTACCTTGGTACTGAATCGTAGTTGAAAAGTTGAAGGCTGATTGGAAGCACTGCAAACGGTCTCAACAAAATACATGCAAAATGATCAAGTGATCAGAATTCAGAAACTCACCCAAAAACACCCCATCCGGTTCTGGTCAACGTTTTTGGTCTAACTTACCCAAAAACACCCCATCCGGTCTGGTCAACGTTTTTGGTCAAACTCACCCAAAAATACCCCATCCGGTTCTGGTCAACGTTTTTGGTCAAACTTACCCAAAAACACCCCATCCGGTGCTGGTCAACGTTTTTGGTCAAACTTACCCAAAAACACCCCATCCGGTCTGGTCAACGTTTTTGGTCAAACTCACCCAAAAAACACCCCATCCGGTCTGGTCAACGTTTTTGGTCAAACTCACCCAAAAACACCCCATCCGGTCTGGTCAACGTTTTTGGTCAAACTCACCCAAAAACACCCCATCCGGTTCTGGTCAACGTTTTTGGTCAAACTTACCCAAAAACACCCCATCCGGTCTGGTCAACGTTTTTGGTCAAACTTATTCAAAAGCACCCCAGACGGTTAAAACCGGATGGGGGTTTATTGAAAGCTTTTGAGAAAAATACAACGACTCAAAAGCACCCCAGACGGTTAAAACCGGATGGGGGTTTATTGAAAGCTTTTGAGAAAAATACAATGACTCAAAAGCACCCCAGACGGTTAAAACCGGATGGGGGTTTATTGAAAGCTTTTGAGAAAAATACAATGACTCAAAAGCACCCCAGACGGTTAAAACCGGATGGGGGTTTATTTAAAGCTTTTGAGAAAAATAAGATGACTCAAAAGCACCCCAGACGGTTAAAACCGGATGGGGGTTTATTTAAAGCTTTTGAGAAAAATACAACGACTCAAAAGCACCCCAGACGGTTAAAACCGGATGGGGGTTTATTGAAAGCTTTTGAGAAAAATACAATGACTCAAAAGCACCCCAGACGGTTAAAACCGGATGGGGGTTTATTGAAAGCTTTTGAGAAAAATACAATGACTCAAAAGCACCCCAGACGGTTAAAACCGGATGGGGGTTTATTGAAAGCTTTTGGAAAAATTCAGAATTCCTCCAAAAGCCCCCAGACGGTTAAAACCGGATGAGGGCTTATCAAGGGTCTCATGAAAGGCCTTTATCTACCCAAATGTCCCCAGACGGCTAAAACCGGTTGGGGGTATATTGAGGAGCCTTGGAAAAAATGGGGTCAGTCAAAGATCCCTCACCCGGTCATAACCGGATGGGGGTCCTTTGAGAGCTTTGAGAAGCAATCCATAAATTTCTCAACAGTACCCCATGCGTTTTATACCGGATGGGGGTCTATTAAGCAGATGTAACAAGTTTTCCAAGATCACCGGTTGTGCAAAAATGAATAAATCCGGCTGCTACCCTAATCTATGGCAAGCTAACCCCCCCGGATAAGTATGCAAAGAGGTTTGAAAGTTACCTCAGCCGGAAGAATGCGGGTGCCTTGAATCAGGAAATGATGCGACGCCGGATGTGAAAAGCAAAGAACGATTGGTGCTTACTTTCAGCCGGTATCAGAGCTCTCTTCTTGATTTTTTGGAAATTTGCAAATGTTGCAAATGATTGAGGAAGGACTCCTTATATAGGGGTCAGGGAAGGCGAATCGCCAACTCCCCGATTCAAAATTCAAAAAATTGGAGGATGACGAACCGTCACCTCCCCCTTCAAAAAAAAAAAAAAAAAAGGGAAGGAGACCAGCCGTCCCCTTCCCCTCATTGTGACAACTGTCACAGCAATGTTGCGTGGCATGCCATGTCACAGATGCCACGTGGCACGCCACGTGTCATCTGTGAGGGGCAAATGATTAGGGTAAAAAATACCCTAGCCACGTGGCCCAATTAGAGAGCGCCACGTGTCAGTCCCAGAAAGGGCAAGTGGGAGCCAATCCCAGGCTGACACGTGGCACATCTTTACTGGTGGGGATACAGTTCCCCAACCCTATAAATAGAGGAAAATACCTCATTTATTGGGTATTCACAAATCCAAACACAAAAGCAAAACTAAGCATTTATTCTCTCTGAATCAGAGAGAAAACCATTTAATTCCGCACTATTCACTTCGAACGAGCTCTAACTTGATCGTCGGAAGCGGAACTCCACCCAACCGGAGTTTCGTTGCTTTGCAGGTACACAGCCGGTCAGCAAGCCATTCTCGGAATTGTAACTCTCCCGCAGGACACATAAAAAACCCCGAAACAGTATCCATCATGTTTATAAGTACAACGTATAATATACTTCCTCCGTTTTTTTAATATTGCACCACTTGCCTTTAAATAACTTTCACAAATATTGCACAATTTCCATTTTAGGAAAAAAATTATCTCTTTTCACACTGTTAATACCCAATATACCCTTACTTTTTTCACACTTGTTCTCTAATTTATGTTTACATCACATGGACAATTTTGTATTTTATCTTTCTCTCTCTTTTTTTTTCCTACTACCAAAATTATATGCCCAACCTATATGGCGCGATAATAAAAAAAACGGAGGAAGTAATACAAATTGGTCACGCCAATAAAATTTGGAGATTTAGAAAGAACACCTAGTGGACTTAAATTTTTGGTACGTCAAAAGAACATAACAAACAATTTACGTAGTATAAAGATGTATAGTTGTAGAGAATGTAGGGATGTAATTTTATAATGGAAAATGCTATATATAGCCCTTAGGGGTATATATAAGCATTAAATATACACTAGAAAATCGTATAAATTTAGAAAATCATAAAAATATAAACACTAATTACACTAGCATGTGGCCAAACGGTATATCAGGTTGCTACTTTGAACATTTTATTATACATTTTGTACAACTGTACGTCTTGTTATTTTTTTTAAATTATTTTAAAAAGGTTTGATATATATCAACTTGGTTGTGTTTGTGTTGTAATATTTTAGTCACATTATTATTTATGCTTTTTAGTTATCAAATGTCTAGCTTAACATCAATTGATGAACATTTGATTAATAAGATGTTATTCTTTTACATATAAAAAGTAAATACACTTTGTTCAAAATCATAATGCTAATTTTATTTTGTAACTTTATTACTGTACTATATTATTGTCTTGTAACAATTCCTAATGAAATTTAGCAATGTCAATATAAAAATACAAAAAATTATGAAATGGAAATTCACTCCCAAAGATTAATGAAATTAACATTAGTTGTATAGATACTTTACAATTACTACCTTCATTTAATATTTTTTGCAACTTTGAAATATTTTATATATCACAAATAATACCCCAAAATTGCAAAAAATATGAAATAGAGGTAGTATATACTTGCTATATGCTACGACTTAAAAGGCATTAATGCGGGTCAAATTAGCCGATTCTAAGAAATTAAAGAAGTGGCCGAAGTACTAGATCATCTTTGACCACCTTTTTTCTAAGGATCATTTGCAGTGCTATTCGAAAGGGACTCGACCACCCGCACGTACATAAGCATCATACTTCAATTCGATATATTTGCAGTGGTATGTGTATATGCTTAATCAACGAATATTACAAATACAAAGTTTTCAACAAAGACCTATGTTTCGACATAGATCTTTGTTGAGGTAATGTAGCTCTTACTAATACACATACATATGATATAATAGGCCTTTGAGAATTCAATTTTCGATGAACTCAACTTCTTGGGAAATATACTTCTTTTGCCTTGGACATACCTCTTAGGAGTTGTTTGGTTGGATTATTATATAGGCTGGAATGGAGTCAGAATCCATTCCATCTAGTTTCTTGTTTGGTTGAGGTTATTAATGGGAATCTCATATCCAAGGAGTTCTAACTTTCCCCCATACCTATAGAATCCCATACCCACCCCTCCCCTTAAGATTTACAATCCATTCTATTAATTAAGGATATAATCCATTCCAACAATAAAACCATACAACTTTAGATTAGTATGGTTTTAGAATCCATACCTCTCTAGTATGACATTCCATTTCAATTCATTCCAATTTGATGAACCAAACATCCCGTTAGAGGTACACAATTTATCTTTGTTGTTTAATGTTAAGAGCACTACAAAACCAGTTGATAGAAGGATGACAAAAAATTGCCAAAACTCTAACTGGTTAAACATTACATACCTTTGGTTAGAGGTGGCCAGTGGGCCGGGTTGGACCCAGCCCACCCTAACTCGCACGGCTGGTGGGTCACGTGGGTCCGACCCGGTTTCAATCCGGCACAGCCCGGCACAGCTCGAATTTAATCCGGGTTTTGTCGTGGGTCCAAAATTTTCGACACAACCCATTTCAACCCAGCTCAGTTTAACCCGTTTGATTCGACCCAAATCGCACAACCCGTTTTGACTCATTTAATTCGACACACCTAGCCCGTGAACCCACCTAACCCGACCCACCTGGCACAACCCAGCCCGCACGGCCCACCCGCACGAATGACCCACCCAACCCGCACGAGCCAACCCACCTAACCCGCACGCATGACCCACCCAACCCGCACGGCCGGCACAACCCGCACGGCCCGCACAACCCGCACAGCCCGCACAATTCGCACGACCCGCACGGCCCGCACAACCCGCACGGCCCGCACAACCCGCACGGCCCACACAGCCCGCACAATTCGCACGACCCGCACGGCCTAACATCCATTTTAAAAAAAAAACGGCTAGTTTTTTGTATCTAACGGCTAGTTTTTTAAGTGTATGATCATCCATTCCATTTTTCCTATAAATACCAATTCCATTTCACTCAAATTTCCACACAAATTCAAGCTTTCTTTCTCTCTTACTTAAAAATTCTTATTGTTCTCAAATTCTGAAGTGTTATATAGAGTTATATTTTTGTTAAAAAAAATCTCCTTAATATTATTATTAGTATTCTTAAGATTCTAAAAAAAAAAAGTTCTTCTCCATATTATAATTAGTAATCATACAAAAAAAAAATGAGCTCAAGAGGAGGAATGGGAAGGAGTCAAAGTGGTGGTCGAAGTGGTAGCCAAAGGAGTGGTGGTGCAAATTTTTCGTATGAAATTAATACGGAAAATTTAAACCAATTTGTCAATGAATATGGAGATTATGGTTTAGGAGATAGGCAAAATATTCAAACGTCTCCACCACAACATTTCTCCCACGAGTCCCACCAATCATCAAGTTCAACTATGCCACCTCCATCGCAACCAACATCTCAACCTTCATCTCAAGGTAATTTCTAATTAAATTTTTATTGTTATGAATATTTAAAAAAACTATTATTAATGATTATAAAGTTAGTTTAGTTTCCAATTTTCTATGATTTACAATTAGTTAATTACCATGAAAAATGCGTTTAAATAAGTATAATTAAAATATTTAAAATTTAAAAGCTTATTTTCATGAATAGCATTTAAAAATTAATTTTAATAATTTGATTTATGAAAGGTGGTGGCGGTGAAAGTAGAGGTCGAGCACATTTTTCTTGGGTGTGGAAACATTTTGAACGAGTTGAGGTCACACCCCCGGGATGGCAACCTGGTCAACCAAAGAGGTTCACGTGTACATGCCTAGTTTGCAAGGCGCTAGGTGCAAATGTCAAGTCATATAATTGGAAAACGGGAGATGGAACCGGAACCTTGAGTCGGCATTTGCAAAATAAACACGACTTGTTCGAAAATGGCCCCCGTCCTTCGGGGGGTGGCGTCCAAACACAATTGGGTGGATACATGAACCAACCCGGCGGAGGTACACCTTTCATTTATAATAAAGATAGAATGATTGATGAAATGAGTACTTTAGTTATTGCTAATGAATACCCTTTTAGTTACGGTGAAAATGCAAACGTTGAGCATTTTAATAAAGTTGCATTACAACCTGCATTTACTCGTGTCCCCCGAAATACCCTAAGACGTTATACACAAACTTCTTATTATAAGTATAGGAGTGGTTTGATTGAATTATTTCGTACTTTTGATGGTCGTGTTAGTTTTACAAGTGATACATGGACTTCTAGTTTTGGCGAACCTTTTCTTTGCATTACTGCTCATTGGGTGGATGATGATTGGTTTATTCAAAAACGTATACTATGTTTTCAAGCTATGGAAGAAAGGCATACCGGTTTTAACATCAAAGTTCGTATTTTGGATTGTTTAAAAGAATTTCACTTGAATAATAAAGTTTTTTCTTTGTCTCTTGATAATGCAACTGCAAACACAAAGTGTATTGACTATTTGAAAAATGACTCCGAGTTGAATTTGTTGTTGGGTGGTAGTCTCTTGCATGTTAGATGTTGTGCTCATATTTTGAATTTGTCTGTTCAAGAGGGTCTCGCTGAGTTGCAACCATTGCTAAACCCAATTAGAACAGTTATAAAATGGATTAGGATTACTCAGTCAGTTAGAAGAAAGTACATAGCTATGTGTAAAGAGAGAGGTCTTAAGAAAAGACAATGGTCTATTGATACCCCTACCCGTTGGAATTCTACTTTCAAGTTGTTGAGTGATGCTATAAAGTATCGTGATATTTTGACCCAACTTTACAATGAGACTCGTGTTGATCCTACTGAGTTAATAACCGAAAGTCATTGGACTAATGCTTCTTTTGTTCGTGATGTTTTAAATGCTTTTGATAGTGCAACTCATATTTTCTCTTATATTTATGAGCCTAACGTTCATTTAGTCATAATTGAGTGTGTTAAAGTTGTTCACACCATCGAAGAGCATATGAAGATTGATGGACTTCGTCCCGTTCTTGATAGCATGAAACGTAAGTGGAATACTTATTTTAGTGAATTTCCAATCATTTATGGAATTGCTGCTATTCTTGACCCCGGTGTCAAAGCTGAAGGTTTGGAAAATCTTTTAGAATTTTATTATACAAGTTTAAGTATCAATTATGATGTTAGTGAATATATTAACAAATGCAAATCTGTTTTGGGAGACCTTTATGATCATTATGCATCTATTTATGGTTTTGATCTGGCAACACCAACTACTACTAGCACTTCCGATTCTAGATTTGGTTTTCTTGATAAAGTTATGAAAAAAAAAAACACAAAGCATCTACATCATTCTCATCATCATCTTCTTCAACACTTGCTATTAATGATTATTTGTCATATCAACATGAGACCAACAACAACTTTCAAATTATAAAATGGTGGCAAGAACATAAAAAAAGTTTTCCTATATTGGCGAGAATTGCAAAAGATATACTTGCAGTTCCCGCTTCATCTGTTGCTTCCGAGTCTGCTTTTAGTGCAGGTAGAAGAGTGTTAGATGAAAAAAGATCTCGCTTAACTCCGGAAAGCATTCAAATTTGTGTTTGTAAGAAAGATTGGGATCAAGCTGAAAGAAGAACTCAAGGTTTAAAGGAAGACGAAGACGATGAAGATGATCCTGTGATGATATTGGAGTCGTCAACGGATGATGCAGCTTCCGGGGATGATGATGCAACAAACATGGGTGGCTAGAAAAGTCTAAATCAGGTACGCTAAGAACTACGTGGGCTTTGATTCTTTCGGGATACGTAGGCAACTTATTTTTCGAAAATTACAATTTAATTGCAAAATTAAATTTTAGTTTTCTAAAGATAGGTCCAAGCCCCCCCCCCCAAATTTCAAAAGAAGTACAATATAAGAACTACGCTGGCTTTGATTCCTTATTTTATAATATAAGGATACGTAGGCATCTTAATTAAGAGCAAGCCATCAAATTGTTAATTTTGTAAAAATTAAAACACCACACAACCCACCCGACCCTAACCCACGAACCCACCCGACCCTAACCCACAAACCCATCCGACCCTAACCCACCTAACCCACAAACCCACCCGACCCTAACCCACTAACCCACCCGACCCTAACCCACCTAACCCACAAACCCACCCGACCCTAACCCACTAACCCACCCTTCGACCCACCCTAACTCACTAACCCACCTTGACCCGTCTAACCCACGAACCTAGCTCGACCCACCCATGACCCGTCTAACCCACAAACCCAGCTCGACCCACCCACGATCCGTCTAACCCACAAACCCAGCTCGACCCACCCACGACTCGTCTAACCCACGAACCTAACCCTGGTGTGTCCAACTTCTCCGACCCAACCCACGACCCGGCCCACCCTACCCTACGTGTGTCGTGCCGTGTGTCATGAAACCCCAACCCGCGACCCACCTAACCCTAACCCAGCTCGCACGACTCGCACGGTGGACACCTCTACCTTTGGTAAAGTACTAAAGGTAAGGCGCGTATGCATGTACGATATGGCGTAATAATAGTATAAGCCAATTACGTGCTAATATAATAATGCTAGCTAATACGAGTAAGAACATTAGGAAATGAAGGTAATGTACCGGTAATAAAGTTAACATATGAATTAAACATCATTTATTATACTAATATTAGTTAATCTTGTTTGATATTAAATCTTAATAGTAATACTACTTATATTCCTAAAAGTTAGGCTTAGTATTTATGTAGTTAAAATACAATAACATTGAGCGTATTTTTATAATTTACTTAAAATAATAATTAGCATGTGTGATCCTATGATATTCATCCCAAAAACCTAATTATTAATACTCTAGCTTCATTATGTTGTTTGATCTATTTCAAATTTTTTAACATTATTTTTTTTACTCAATTCTAAATCTTTAACTTATTTTCACTTATTCACAGTTAAAGATGTTAATGGTAAAAAGGTGCATTTGAGACTATGCAAAACCCAAGTGAATGCTAATTTTAGGCAGAGAGGAAGTATATATGAATTTGGTTATTTATTGTTTGTATAAGGGTTTAGGAATTATATATGAAGAGAAGGGGGATTAAGGATAAAAGTGGCTCTTTATCCCTTTATTTTAGTACCTAAAGGGGTGTTCGTTAGGCATTATAGGGAGGGGAAATAAGGATAGGCATAAAAACACTTTCACCTTAGAGCAACTCCAATAGTTGTAACTAGAGAGTTGCTTGCAATTTTTAAAAGTCTCTATCTACTAGCTTGACTATTAGAGCTAAAAAATACAATTAGCTTGGGCAAGCTAATTTGCTTGATAAAAAAGTTTCCAATTTTTTTGGAGATCAATATATTCAAATAATCAAATTAATAAAGCTAATTGAGAAAGTCAAACTTATTTAAATATCAAGCTAGTAGCTAACCATTGGGCACAAAATAGCTACAGAGTATGTTGGCTTGAAATCATATGTGGCATGACAAGCAAATTTAATAATTAGCTTACCATTGGAGATGCTCTAATGAAATTTAAGAACAAAGGGAGGAAAATAAGTTTATTCAATTTTCCAATCTTATTCCCTATTTATTCTAAAAATGAGTAACAAATATTTTATCCCTATCCCTCATATCAATTTCTTATCCTTAATATCCCTACCTCTTATCCATTTTATCCCTATCTCTCTTATCAAACACCTCGTAAAAGTAATGTTTGCATGATATCAATTATTTTTATTACGATATCAAATTATAATGTAAAATTACCTACATCTACAATAACCTAGAAGTAATTAGATTAGGTGGTTAACACAAATCACATGAATCATTCTTTGGTGCTTCCTTTTTGGCATACATGTAAAGATTGTTGGACATAATTTTATAGCTAATTCATTAAATAAATTTCAACCTCATTTCACCAACTTTTTTCTCAACAATAAATTTTTACCTATTACAAAACCCTCTTTTCTCTTAATCAACACAACACAACCCAACCAAAAACTAGCCAAAATCATTCATAATTGTGTACCTTCATTATCAAGAAAATGATCAAATCAGATAATTCTATACCCACAATTTTATCATCATTATCTTCAAATTATTATGATAATAGTGGTTATTATAATATAGGATCCATGATATTGGTAGCATTTTGCATGGGGTTGTCATGGATAATAGTCCATAGGTGGGGCCAAAGGAACAAGGTGGGACCCAAGACATGGCCATTGATTGGAGCAGCACTTGAACAATTGATGAATTATGATAATATGCATGATTGGCTCGTTGAATATCTTTCTAAGTCTAAAACTGTTGTGGTTCCAATGCCCTTTACTACTTACACTTATATTGCTGATCCTGCTAATGTTGAGCATGTTCTTAAGACCAATTTTCCTAATTATCCTAAGGTACATACTTATTTATGTACTACTTTTGCTTAATCATCTTTATATTACACTTTATTGACTTTCGAAATCCTGCTAATTAATTAATCAACTTCTGTTGATAGGCTTATAGTTGCCTGAAAAGTATTAGCTTAATATAAGAAGTTTAATGTAGAAAAAATTGGGTATTATTATATTTTATGATATAATATTGATTGAAATATGACTTTGCCATAGGTTTTGATGCACATCCATTAGAGATATGCATAACATAAATTTGTAAATCATTGAACATAGAAAAAACTCTCTATCTGATTTGGGTTGATTGAGAGTCAGTTATATAGTAATATTTAAAAGGATGTATCTGCTAATTTGAAGCTCTATAGAAGAAATATACTATTTTAGAAAATAAACAATATAGGTTGTATTGTATAGTATTTGACAATCTAGTAAAAATTCGAATAAATTCCAAAGATTATGAAGGTACGTAGTCGGTCTAGTGGGATTTTATGCTTATTATATGCACCATTACGGTCTTTGGGAATGAAAAATCTCTTATTCTTTTCTCTACACCTCTTAAAACATGACAATTTATCTACATGACTACATGCATGTAGTTGTTAGGACTCTTGTGAGGGACTAACTCGAAAGGGACTTATATTTTATGTCTTTAATATCATAACTTAAAGATCTAAATGCTTATTTGCCAATTACCCATTGAATTTAACATTTATTATTAGAGCTAATCACCTATAAGCCTCAACGTAATGTTATATTATTAGTCCAGCACTAAATTGGTAAAGTCCATAAAAATACTGTTCAAAACAAAAGACCCCTCGAAATTCTTGACACACATGAGCTCAGCCATGTTATATTTAAACCCAGCCCAATAGTAATGATATCCATGGCCCAATTAAACATACAGTGCTAAATAAAGGGATCCTTATTAATTATGGAGTACTTAATTAGAAATTGAGACACCCTAATACTAAAACTGATTAATTTGTTGTTACTTCGTATAAGCTTATAAACATTCGATTTGCCAAAGTCGATACCGAACCAGGACAAATAACCAACATTTCTTTTCTATTATGACTTGAATTCTATAGAATTCGATATGAACAACTTGTTTGCCACCCCACATCAACATAGATAATGTTATGTATAGAAAGTACGCGTACAAGCTTCTTAGAGCGTACTTGTTTTATTACAACAATAAACATTGTTTTAGCTAATGACTGACTGAGTAAACTTTAGATTTCATAGATATTTCTGTCTTAATAAAATACCTGATAAGCTAGATTTCATTAACATATATTCTTCTGATTCAAGTACAGGCTAAGACCTCCCGTCAAAAAAAAAAAAAAAAAAAAAAAGTACAGGCTAAGATCTGTTACATTGAATAGATTTAAATTAAAATGTGCAATCTCACTATTAATATTTTTTTTTTCTGAACAAAATGACTAATTCTAATTTTAATTTTTGTATCAAGGGTGAAGTCTACCAATCGTACATGGAAGTTTTGCTAGGAAACGGAATTTTTAATGCAGACGGTGAAAGTTGGAGGAAACAGAGAAAAACTGCAAGCTTTGAATTTGCATCTAAGAACTTAAGAGATTTTAGTACTGTGGTCTTCAGAGAGTATAGCTTGAAGCTTCTTAACATTTTGAGCCAGGCATCATTCGAGCATCGATCCGTCGACATGCAGGTAATTAACTCCCTACATTATTGATCAAAACTAACTACATTATGTTACATAAGAATTAATGTCTAGGTCCGATTTCAAGGTACACACTTTGATCATATTAGAGGAATTTTTAAGGGCGTTTTGAGGATACCTTTAAGAAACATTTTTCGGATATTTGAAGATAATAATGATTACATTTGATGTACCTGTTATTTTTTTCGGTCTTAAAAGTAATACGAGCATGTTCATAAAACTAAAACTAAATTTCCTTTGATGCTTTTAGGAATTGTTGATGAGGATGACATTGGACTCAATATGTAAGGTAGGTTTCGGTGTAGAAATTGGAACATTGGCACCTGATCTGCCAGAGAACGCGTTTGCTCGTGCTTTCGATACAGCTAACATCATTGTCACACTAAGATTTATTGATCCTCTTTGGAAGCTAAAGAAATTTTTCAATGTGGGATCAGAGGCTTTACTGAGTGAAAGTATTACAATCATTGATGATTTTACATATTCTGTAATCCGGAGACGAAAAGCTGAAATTGAAGAAGCTAAAAGAAGTTCCAACAACATCAAGGTGATTTCTTGCATCATAGATTAGTTTTTAGTCTTCTCACATTGTCTTAGCAGTTCATAATTAACACGACTTTAAATTACGTGTTTAGACCAATTTTCCTTACCAAAAACTTAAAATTATGTGTGGTTAAACACTTCAGATGAAACATGACATACTATCAAGGTTCATAGAGTTGGGAGAGGATCCAGAGTACAACGCAACAGAGAAGAGCCTAAGAGACATAGTGCTAAATTTCGTGATCGCAGGGCGAGACACCACAGCAACAACACTGTCATGGGCAATATACATGATAATGACCCATGAAAGTGTTGCTGAAAAGCTTTACTTAGAGCTAAAATCAATTGAAGAAGAACGAGCAAAGGAAGAAAATGTTGACTTAATTGAGTGTGATACAGAGGACCCTGTATCTTTTAACAAAAGGGTGTCACAATTTGCTGATCTTTTAACCTATGATTCTTTGGCTAAGCTGTACTACTTACATTCTGTTGTCACTGAAACTCTTAGGCTCTACCCTGCAGTTCCTCAAGTAAGTGATTATAATATAGATTTCCTTATCTTCGGTTTTGTTTCTTATTCAAAATGCTAGATTCGCCACTGGTCATAACTGTTTAAAATTTATTAAAATGGTGTAATTTGTAGGATCCAAAGGGGATATTGGAGGATGATGTACTACCAGATGGAACCAAAGTAAAAGCAGGGGGTATGGTGACTTACGTACCATATTCTATGGGTAGAATGGAGTACAATTGGGGTCCTGATGCTGCTGATTTCAAGCCTGAAAGGTGGCTTAAAGATGGTTTATTCCAAAATGCCTCTCCTTTTAAATTCACTGCTTTTCAGGTATATTCCATTTTAGCAAATAACCTCCAAACAAATTTTAAATTAGTATTAGCTTTAAAATAGGTTAAATTTGCTAGGAAGATATAGACATCCAACTATACCATATGATATTTGGTAACATGGCCTTTATAAATACGTAAATTATTTGTTAAGAGTAATAACAATATAGAAATATGAGAGAAAAGATGGGATACAAATGTGAATATACCCATCATATTACACGCCAATCGGTAGCTTTATTTGGGTACTATTGTACTATACTAGCAGTAGGCCTGGTTATTGGGCGGGTTATTTGCGGGTCAAGGGAAATGTTATACGAGTCAGGGTCGGGTCAGGGCTATGTGCAAAATAAGATGGGTCATTAATGGGCCTAGGTTATTCTCCAAAACCCCTCCCCCACCTTTTCTCCTTCTCTCTCTCTCCTCCCTCTCACACACTCAAACTCAAACTCACAATTTCCAGAAAAATCCCCATTTTCGATCTCTTCTTTGACCTTAATAATGCAGTCTCCCTCTCTTTTCCATCATCAAATCACACCTTCGATTTCCCCTCATTTTCAGCTACACCTCTCAACCTCAATCTCAGAGCTTATTAACCAATGCCTCCCTTTTCTTAGAACCCAGAAACGAATCAGCCTTAGAAATTTCAACCAAATTCTTCAATTCAGACAACGACAATTGTCTCTGCTTCTGCAAAATCACAAGCATTCAGTCAATTCTAAAGCCCTAAGAAAATCCTAATTATCAAAATTTGGTGAAATTGAAGGGTGATAGAAACCTGAGCAATAATATCTTCTAACAAGCGAACATCAGACCTCCAACGCTGGTACTGAAGTTGGATGCGTTCTTGTAAAATTCGGCGTTCTTCGATGAGAGAATCCATTTGAGAAGCTTGTTTTCGAAGCATTTGTTTTAGGGCATTGAAGATAATTTCCCATTTTTGGTGATCTGGAGAAGGGTTAGATTGCTTCTTCTGATTTCTTGTTGAAACCATAATTATTACTTTCGATTATTTTAGTATTAATTTTTAGGAGAGAGTATTTGAAGATGATGAAAGAAACCCAGAAAAGAAAGAGAAGAAAGAGATGAGGTGAGAGATGCAGAATTGATGACAGATAAGAAGTGGTGGGTGGGGCTGACCTTTAACTATGATGAATATTCGGCTTTTTATTTTAATTTTTAAATTATTGGATTCAATTGAAATCCTATAAAAGATCTATAATATAAAATAAGACCTTATAAAAGCTCTGTCCACTAAAAAAAATTAAAGGGTTAAAACCCTTTAGTATTAGGCCCGATCCTTTTGTCATTGGGTAGCCCTACCCAATAACTAGGCATAACTAGAAGCTAGCTCACTCGAGTGCACAATGTTCATCACGAACTAAGGCAATATGAAGATGGCAATTGTATTAAATTTAGTTTTTATGTTTACGTATTCTTAATCACAATTAAAAATAAGTGGATGATTTGTGTTAATTAATCGAACAAGTTTAAATCTCGCAGGCTGGACCAAGAATATGTCTAGGGAAGGACTCAGCATATTTACAGATGAAGATGGCGTTAGCTATTCTGTGTAGATTTTACAAATTCAAGCTGGTACAAGGGCATCCTGTCAAATATAGAATGATGACTATTCTCTCAATGGCTCATGGAATGAAGCTTACGGTCTCTAGATGTTCTTAACTAGCTAGTTACTATTTGCAAGATTATTGTTAATTTATCATAAATATGTACGTGTAGTGATATATATGATTTGGATCTTGTAAATTTATATACAGTTCATGTTATTTTTTTTCTTTGTTTTTATTTTATGCCATAGTACATGATAACCAAGAAAATTTTTATATGCACCTAGATGCACCCAAAGTTAAGTACGTCCAAGAGTATTTTTCTGTTTGTTCGAGGAGTTGAAGATTTTTAGTTTTAATAAACTCTTTTTTTTAATTGACATATATTCCCTTTTATTGGAATTTTTTTTAAGTGTTGACATTTTCTTTTTAAAATAAGTTTCATATTGTTAGATGACAATTATATATACCCTCCTTTCTCCTCCTATAATACTGAAAACTAGTTTAGAATTCATGTCACGTACGGTAAGTCCAAAGACTATTTACATTATTTGTAAATTATATATATCACATAAAATTTGATAAATATGTATCAAACTAATAGAATAAAATCTCCTAGAGATAATTTAATTTGAAAATAACACAAAATGTACTAGATAAACTCATTAAATAGATTAAAAAGATAAATAAAGTAGATGGTGAATTAAAGGAGGTTAATCCCCTACCTATATTACAATTATTTTTCATTCATCAAATTCATTATATGGAGTATCTAAGTAAAAATATATTGAGTATCTAATCAACCAATCAAAGCCTTAATCTCAAAAGTAGGGTCGCCTACAAAAACCAAATTTGACTATTTCGTGTAGTCATCTTCAAAAATCTTCCTCCTCCATTGATCCCTTACGATCCAATGCTTCATCCTCATGCAAATCTATATAATTCATATCCTTCCTAACTCCTTCCATCCAAGTTAAAAAAAAAAAAAAAAAAAATATCCTCTATACTGTGGATTAAATGATTAATATCAAAACCTAAATAAAAACCTATCCTCTGAGATCTGAACAGTTCTTGAGCAATTCCAACCTTTGAGTTTGGGTACACGGATTACGGAGGTCGTTGTATAAAACTTGGGAGACGTGCGTCACTGGGAGATGTGTACCGCTGGTGGCGTGTTTCGTTCTAAGGCAGTGAGTTCCAAACCACAGCACAACCGAAAGAGGACATATCTTTGATTTTGAGTACGGCGAACTTGCACTAGGGAAGATTTTAATTTGGCTAGTGTTTTTCATGGAATCAACAGGTATTTTTGCAAAAATAATATGTATAAAAAATAAGAACAAGATCAACAATCAAGGTGTTGTAGTGTAATTTATTGTACGCTAAAATAACGAGGAGACAAGATAAGAAAAGGCAATAAAGGAAAACAAAAAGACGGATTCAATAAAAAAAAAAGTAAAAAAGATTACAAAGTTGCAAGCAGCACACTTAGATTGATAACAACACACAAGAACAAAAAGCAAATTAAGGCAGTAACGACTAAGGGTATGGTGCATACATATAGTTTTAATTAAAAATAATACAGAAAAGGTGTAATAGCTCCATCAATGGCCCTTAGTTGTTGATAAGATGAGATTACTTGATTTTAACAACATCGAATACAGAAGTGGCCACAGAAGTATATCCAGGCTTAATGCTGGAAGACGCCTCAGCTCCAGTTTTGACGTTATCAATGGCATGACTTGTATGGCCGGGAGCTTTCAGAAGGTTTTCTTTGATAGTGTCCCATCTATCTATGTTATCTTTAGGATAATCTTCAGCGGGCCCAACTTCCACGTAAGTCTGAAAACAGAAAAAATGATACCAATTCAATGTTTACGTATGTAATACTACATATATATTGATAAAAGCAAACCAGGCCATACAATAGATAGCTAAGACATTTACCTTGTTTGCGTTTCCATTGCCCGGTGTGTACCATGCAAAGACCCATGCACATTCAGTCGACCCACCCTTTTTACGAGGTCCAACATAAACTACAGCCCCCATTGAACCATCATCACCTTGATGCGTAAACTTGGCAGATGTGCTCGCCTTAATTTGAGGAGGGTACTCGCCCAAAACACTACCAGACCAATCTTTCGGCTCCTGGAATTCAATGGTATCCTCACCAAAATTCATGATAGAACATTTTGTAGTTGCCAGACCACCACTATTAGTTGCCAGACCAATCTTTCGGCTCCTGGAATTCAATGGTATCCTGCCTCTACCTCTTTTTCCATCTCAGCTATAGCCTTTAAGTGTGTTTCATTCATCTTTGTTGATGATCCCATTTTTCTTATTATTAGATTTTAGCCTGCAAAATTCAGGCAAACCACCACAAAGTTAATAATAATAATAATAATAATAATAATAATAATAATAATAATAATAATAATAATAATAATAATAATAATAATTATTATTATTATTATTATTATTATGAGAAGCTAAAGTACCTTACTTTTGTAATTCAAGCTAATTTATCAACTTTAATTTGATTTGATTGTTGGATTGATGAAGAATGCTTCTGCACTCCATTCTTATTTATAGCCTTAAATTTTAAGCCTTGGATTAGGGAACTTACTATTCTATTCATTAAATGACTAAATGTCATAACGTGCTAATGATGGCCGGTGCATTGCCAGCTCTATTAAACTAATTAAATATGTTGTTGTTATTATTACTATCATCATCGAAAACTTATAAAGTTAATCAATTTACAAGAAATTAGTGGGGAGCCGAGATACAATCTGGGCCTCCACCCCTCTAGCGAACTTGATCCTGCTGAAGATGTGAGCAGCTGCATGAGCACCAATATCCCGAGTCCTAGCAAACACCTGAACCTGCTTCAACAACGCAACAACATCCTTATCTAATTCCCCCAACGAAGAAAAGGAGAAAGGAAGAAAACAATAGCCGATTGCCTTGCAACGCGCTCCATACTTGTCCCGCTTTCGCTGAGCTGCAGTCGACACAACATGACCCGGAACAAAGTCAGACAAACCAGACTGTGTTAAAGGAGAAGACCCCGTCAGTCAAACACATACATCAAGGCATCTGTCCCAGGAATAAAACAACACATCTGCAAGTTGAAGAGTCTCATTGTTCCCTCTGCTCAACCCAACATTAACCTTCTTCTTGCAGAAATCCCAGAACGAAAACAAATATCAACAAGGGTGTCACGAACAACGTCGTATAACCTATAAAAAATTAGTGGAAAGCCATAATACAATTTATTATTATTATAATTATTATTGTTATTATTATTATTATTATTATTATTATTATCTCTCAAAAATTGACAAAGCTATACAACCTATAAAAAATTAGTGGAAATCTGAAATACAATTTATTATTATTATTATTATTATTATTATTATTGATAATTAAGCTTATGAAGTACCGTATAAAAGTATATTGATGGAATGATGGGGACATGGTAGTTTCAAAACATTAACCTATTATTTTTAATTGACTTTTTAGAATAACTTGAAAAAGTCTGTGGTTTTTTTTTTACTTTCAATTTTAACAATGACGTGTGCATAATTTGTACTCCGCGATATGATATAAAATGTTCATTCCAATTAAATATACATTTCGTGCCAAATGCCAATTGTCGTCTCTTTAATTATGTAAAGGTTGAATAACCAAATATTGTTATTCATACCCGTTTAAAAATAAATAAATAAATAAATTGTTATTCATGAGTGTTCACCAGATTACCAATTAATAAGAAGTACTCAGCTACTGGAAATTTAGTTTTTTTTTACTACTACGTATATAGCATTGTGCTTTTTCTTTTACCTTTTTTTTTGACAAGAAGAAAAAGGATTTCTATTTCGGGGTTTTTTATGTGTCCTACGGGAGAGTTACAACACCGAGAATGCGCGTCCGGCTGTCTGCACCTAAAAAACCACGAAACTCCGGTTGGGTGGAGTTCCGCCTCCGACGATCAAATTAGAACGCGTACGAAGAGTATAATGCGGAATGTAAAAGGTTTTTTTTCTCTGATTCAGAGAGAATTCTGCAATTCAATTGCTCGGTTTGTGTGTTTGGAAATTTCTGAATGCCCAATAAATGAGGATTTTCCTCTATTTATAGGGCAAGGGGATCAGTTCCCCTCTTTAAGGGTTTGGTGCCACGTGTCAGCCAGGGATTGGATCCCATTGGGCCCTTCTGAGGCTGACACGTGTCAGCTTATGATTGGAACACGTGGCTAGGGTAATTTTTACCCTAAACATTTGCCCCTCACAAATGACACGTGGCTTGCCACGTGGCATCTGTGACATGGCATGCCACGTAGCCCTCTTGTGACAGATGTCGTATTCTGGGAAGGTGACGGTTGGTCTCCTTCCCTCCATTTTTATTATTATTATTTTTTATTATTTTTTTTTATGAATTCAAATTTTGAATTTGAAACTAAGGAGCATGACGGTTCGTCTCCCCTAATTCCTCTATAAAAGGGCCTTTCCCAATCATTTGCAACATTTATTGCAAACTTCCAACTCTTCTGAGAGAAAAGAGCTCTGACCCCGGCTGCCTTATTCACAACCTTTCTTCTTTTTTATACCCATCCAGACTAATGTCTGGGTTGCCTTTGATCAATTTGCTCCAAAAACGTCTGAGTCAGCCGTTTTTCTTCATTTGCATTCACAACACCCCCATTCGGTCTGCACGTTTGAGATACCTTGGAACCATTTCTTCAGAAACCGCCTGCACATCTGGTTTTTAGCTTTAGCTCTTAAAGCCCCCCCATCCGGCATCCACCACTTGGGGTATCTTCGATCCACATTCTTGAAAATCGTCTGCCTAGCCGGTTTTTTCCCTTAGCTCTCAAAACACCCCCACCCGGTTTTAACCGTTTGGGGTATCTTTGGGCAACGTTTTTTAGAAACGGTTGAGAGCCCTTTACAACATTGGAACTTTGTTTGAAGAGGACACATCCGGATTCCGCCTGGGCTATCTCCAAGCAACAACTTGGAAAATCGGCTGGTTGCTTCACAGAGTTCACTTTCCAGATTTCTCCAACTTCTAAAGGTACCGCCTCTGTCCCTTTCAACTCTTGCTCTCATTTCCGGTAGTATAGGTTGTTAGTGATAAATGGACTCACCCAACACACACACGGCACGGCCTAGGACAGTTGCCAACCGGTCACCGGATACGGCTGAGTCTAGGACTGGGGATGCCGTCTGGGGGTGTTTGGATCGACCACCCTTACTGTTAATCCAACTGTCTCTGTTCATGTGCAGGACAGAATGGCTCTGACAAGACGGACGACCGTTGATCCCGACTACCAGTCCGAAGGCTCAGCCAAAACTCCGGCTGAGGATGTCCCCTTTGATCAGCCGGGCGTTCCTAGTACACCCGGAGATTAAATTCTAGAAGAGTCCTGCTCAAGCGGTGAAGAGACCGTTCAAAAATCCGGCTCCTCTCGTTCTGAATCATCCGGGGAGCCGGATGCCCCTGAAGAGGACAAAGAGGCCTACAACTGGCCTACAATAAACAACCCAACCGAGGCTTCTATGAGTGCCCGGGACATAGTGACCTTGAATGCCACGCTGCCGACATTTTTGGAGAAAAAAACCGGTTGGGGAAGGTTGGGAAGTTTTGGTGCCGCCTGGCGATGCAACTGTCGTTTGGGAAGACGACATCAACCATGCCGAAAATTACTTGGGCTGCTATGAGGCGGCCTTCAAAGCCGGGTTCTGATTCCCCCTCCATAGAACAATCAAGGCCATACTAAGGGGGTATGACCTTGGAGTCTGGCAGTTAACACCCAACTCTTGGGTGAATATCTTGGGCTACATTGCCGCCTGTGAGATGCAGGACGTGACGCTAAGCTAGGAGGCGTTCACGCACATGCACTACTTACACTAATAGAATAAACTAAATTGGAAGCGGTTCAAAACCATAATGGGAAGCGGTTTTTGAACCGCTTCCAATTAGGGGGCTTCCCATTGCCAATTGAAATTGGAAGCGGTTTGAACCGCTTCCCATTTGAAGGGAATTGGAAGCGGTTCAATGCCTGAACCGCTTCCAATTATGCCTTTAAATTATAAAAAAAAATATATATATATATCACAAAAAATCAGAAATTGATAAAAAATGAAACATATGTAACAAAATATAAAATTTCATTAATAATTACTTGTAAAATTACATTTTAATTAAAAAAAAAATTAAGGCTACTACACACCACCGAAACCACAGCTTTTCTGCCACCGCAACCACCACCATTCGACCACCACTACCTCAACGGACAACATAAGAAAAAACCTAGTGAATACCACCAAAACCACCGTCATCCTACCACCGCCACCGCAACCACTGCAATTCTGCCACCACCACCGCAACGAACAACCTTTAAAAAAAATTAAATCAAAAAGTTTACTAATTATGCAAATAAATTAAAAAAATTCATTAACACATCAATAAATTTACAAACCCTAACAAAATTTCAACTTAAAAAATGCAAATAAACCATAAATCTAGCCAATTTACAGCAATCTAACATAACCTAATAGTTTAGAAATTCATATAAAAGATGAAATTGGAAAAAAAATAAAATAAATAAATAAATAAATAAACTAGATCTAAATTCTTACTTTAATTATAATTCGATTTGAAAAACGCCTCGTCGGTGTTGTTGGTTCTTCGCCTCGTCGGCGTTGTTGGTGTTGTGTTGTTGTTGCTCGGTGGTGGGGTCGTGGGTCTGCTCGGTGAAAAGGTGATGAAAATGGCGTGAAGAAGATGAAGAGGAGGAGAGAGAAAGAGAATGGAGAGGAGGAAGGAGCGAGAGATGCGTGAAGGAGCTCAGATGAAAGTGAGAAAATGGAAAGGAGGAGAGAGAAAGTATGAGGGGCGTGAGGGAAAATGGAGAGGAGGAGAGAGAAAATATGATGGGCGTGTATTTATATGAAAGAAGCCAGTTTTTTTAGGGAAGCGGTTTGAACCGCTTCCAATTACTTTTTAGAAGCGGTTCAACCCAAACCGCTTCCAATTCTCTTTTGCTTTTTGTTTTTTTTTTGCCGGGTTTTTGTATGGAATTGGAAGCGGATTTCAATAACCGCTTCCAATTAGTGGCTTCCCATTACCTATTTTCTACTAGTGTAATTAAGCCGTGCCCTAGGCGGCTGGAATGTGTGGTACATCTTGACCACGCATCCGGAGTTTATAATGACGCTGGACAAGCCGTCTAAGTGGTCAAGTTGGAAGAGCAAGTTCTGCATGGTTTATTCTCCCACTCTTCAACTTAACCGCCGGTTGCGTTATTATAACAAGCAATCGGCTCTATTAGGAAAAAAATATGCCCTTCCCAAGATACCGGAAGCGGCATGGGATCAGATCATGGAGTCGGGTCTGTTTAAGAAGACAACCATGCCACTGGATGATGGGACACAGATAATTGTCCCCAAACATTGGGTCCCTCATCCGTACTGGCTCAGAGACGAGGCGTTCCTTTCCGCATGTGGTCTGAGCACCATGTTCAGCAAACGTACGTTGAAAGTAAACAACCGGCACATTAAGCCGCCTGCATTATACTTGAATGATTTTGATTGTTTCTCTTCTTGTTGCAGAGAAAGGACGCGAGATGGTACCCCCGGAGATGACGCCGACTAAGTCAGCGGCTGAGATCCATAAGGACTAGCTCGAGAAGAAACGGGCCCAAGTTGCGGCCAGAAATGAAGGGGTAAGTTCCGGATGCTCTTCTAAACGCTTGTATAATAAGCATTTCATTTCAATGATGACCGGTTGCATGATGAGTAATCAATTTGTACAATTGCCGAATGTATGAGTTGTAGCTTATATTGGCATAATCCGGATGTATGAGTTGTAGCTCATATTCATGTAAGTCAGATGTCTTGTAGTTCTTTGATTAATACTAAGCGGATGACTTGTTTTCCTTTGCAGTCGGGGGGGGGGGGGGGGGGGGGGGGGGGGGGGGGGGGGGGGGCAGGACTGTTCCTCGCTCCCTTCGCCAAATGCTAAAGAGGCCAGATGAAGAGACCTCTCAACCTGCCTCCAAGAGCCAGTGGACAGCGGCTCCTCCTGCTCCCGCCTCTAATGGGAGGCCACCGGCCCCTGAGAGGCTGATCTCAAGCGGGAAAAGCCTTCGAGGCCTGGTCCCAAGCTCAGGGCCGACTGGTGCTGGAGCCGGGGAGCAAGCTGCTCCTTTTAGCCGGGTGCTTGCTGTTGCATCCGGATCTGGTGCGGCTGGGGGTGGTTCAACCCCTCAGCCAGAAACTCAAGGTACGACTCTTGCCTTTGACCCCCCCTGGCCGCTTGGACTTGTTAGAGTTACCCAGTCAGGGGATTCTTCAGCCAGCCGGCAGAATATAGGCGGTGCATATGCACAATACTTAACCGGTAAATCTGTTGATGCAGATTCTACTTCTCGTTGGCCGGACTTTTAGAACTATGCCAAGAGAATGATAAGGACCCTTACCCGGTCCGAAAAGAAGGCGGTACCGGGTATAGGCCAGGTCAACATTGACCGAATCAACTCACTACTTGCTGAGGTGTGTCCCGTTTGGGGTGCTTTCATATCAATTTAATATCTGCCGGTTGGCGTTTACTTATTAACTTTTTACCAGCTGTATTGCAGGTGGTGTTGAGGGTAGACGGGTTGAAGGCCTCTCTACGCAAGAAACAGGAGGAGGTAAGGGATGCCCAACGAAGGGCAGCCGATCTTATTGACGTTCATCAATATAACTCCCTAATGCTTGAAATACAAACTAAAAGCCGGGAGATGAAATAGGAGGAGCTTCTCAGAGAGACTACGACTGCTGCTGACGCTGCTAACAAGAAAACAGCTGACTTTGAGAAAAAAAAATGAAAGAGCTCCAAGCAGACGTCAAGAAATTGGCGAATGCTGATAAGGAGAATGCCACGTTGCGAGAAGATGTCACCCGGCTGAAGAGAGAGTTGGCTCAAGCTCATGCTGATTTCAAAGGGAAGCTGGCGGCTGAGCAGGACCGGCTAGTTGCCGAGAATGAGCGCGATTGCGAAGAGTGCATGAAGATGGCATGGTCTTTGGTCCATCCGGACACTGATTACGCCTTCTTCGACCTGCGGTATAGGTACGCTACTAAAGTGTACGACGCCCAGGTTCTCGGGACTGATAAGCCGGCGCCTTTTGAGGAGTGGGCCGGCGCGGAGGAGGAGTAGGCGGAGGATAAAGCGCCGGATGAGGGTAATGAAGCCCAAATCCAGCCAGACTAAGGGGCTCCTCCAGCCGGCCAAGGCCAGCCGCCTCAACAGCAACCGCAAGTAGCAACAACAACCGCAACAACAGTAGTTTAACTTCTTGTTTTTTCTCCCTAATCCGGCCTGCGAGCCGTGTATTTCAATGTATTTCCTCCCCGGAAAAGGATCCGGTTAACAATCTGCTTTTGGCAACATTTCCTCCATTGTTAATATATTTACCGGCTGTGCCGGTTTGCTTTGATATCGTTGCTCTAATTTTTGCAATTTTGCTTTGCACCTTTTGCTTTAAATTTTGCAATTTTTATTGTATGTCGTATACCGGATGCATAGGCTCCGTCTGCCCCTAGGCGGTTGGTTGCTTGAAACTGCCAACTCCAAGCAGGTAGCCGTCCATACAAACATCCGGGTAAATGGATAGGCTGTCCATGACCGCTTTAAAATAAATTAACCTAAGTTGGATTTAGCAGACGTTGCCGGCTAGGGCCAACCTACACTAATCGCTATGACGGCTGCAGATTACTCTTTGAGTATCCTTGATTGCCAGACATTGGTACACAGGCGGCCATTGGCCAGACGTGAAACTTAGTCAAGATTGCATTGGTAGCCGGCTGTAGTGCATTTGAGCAAAAACCGGCTACATTTGTTCATGATTGCAACATACCGTCTGTAGGGCTTTTGGGTAAAAGCCGGCTACACACGATCAAGATTTTAGAAAACCGTCTGTGTTACTTTGGAGCAACGGCCGGTTGTATCTTGATTTTGGTAGATCAATCAACGATCATCAGTTATCTTTAACCTAGGATACGACTAAAGCCGGTTGAGTTATGATCTGTAGAACAATGTACCACTCGGAAGAGAGATGTTCTCTTCGACGAATTCACCCAAATAGGCGTCGCCGGATGCCTGTTCATTTTGGAACAGACGGTTTAAAATATGTTGGCCATTGGCCTTTTGAACAGCTAAGTTCGATACTTAGCTTTCAGCTACTCAATGTAGAGCAGACGGTTGCCCGTTTGTGCATTGCACAGATGGGACTTACAAAATACAATAGATAGCGGATGGGTGCCCGGTTGCACATTGCGCAGGTGGGAGTTGAAAATTACAATAGATAGCGGATGGGTGCCCGGTTGCACATTATGCAGGTGGGACTTGAAAATTACAATGGAAATAAATCATCTTCATTAATATATTATATTTACAAAAAATTACAAGTCCTTAGAAGTAGTACTTTTTCAAGTTATCTACATTCCAGGTTCTGGCTAGCTGCCTACCGTTTGGAGTTTCCAGGCGGTAGGTCTCGCCTCTAACTTCTTCAAAAATTCGGTAGGGGCCCTCCCAATTAGGGGTAAGCTTTCCCTGCTCATTCGCCCTGCCGGTTGCCTCCATTTTTCGTAACACAAAGTCCCCCACTCTGAGGGGCCGTTTGTGTACCCTTTTGTTGTAGGCTCTCGTCATTCTCAGACGGTATAACTCATGACGCAAGGCGGCATTGCCCCTGCGCTCTGGGAGTGAATCCAGTGCTAGGCGCATGGCCTCTTAATTGGCCTCTTCGTCATAGAGCATGACTCGAAGTGTTGGCTCATAAAGTTCAATGGGAAGGACGGCTTCAGTGCCGTATGTCATGAGGAATGGGGTCTCACCGGTTGCCCCTTTTTCAGTTGTTCTGATGGACCATAGGACATGAGGCAACTCATCTGCCCATAGACCGCCAGCCCTTTCAATTTTCTTCTTAATGCCGTCTAAGATGAGCTTGTTGAAGGCTTCAACTTGACCGTTTGCTTGGGGGTGGCCGACTGATGCAAAAAAATGCGAGATCCCTAGATCTCCCAGCCAACTCTTGAGGGTTGATTGAGGGACATTATCAAAGACCATAGACATAGGTACCCCAAACCGGGTGATGATGTTTCTCCAAATGAAGGAGATGACATCCTTTGTCTTTATGCCCTTGACAGCCTCCGCTTCTACCCATTTGGTGAAGTAATCTACAGCCACTAAGATGTACCTCCGCCCGCCTGTGGCAGATGTATATGGAGTTAGGATGTCCATGCCCCATTTTACAAATGGAACCGGACTGTAGATAGCCGTCAAATCAGTATCCGGATGGTGTATGAGTCGGCCAAATCTCTGGAACTTGTCACACCTCTTCACCATTTCCATGGCGTCTGCCTCAAGAGTAGGCCAAAAGTAGCCTTGCTGCCTGATCTTTTTTTCTAGAGTCCTGCCGCCTATATGTGATGCACAAAATCCCGAGTGTAGATCCTCTAGAACCTCTTTCCCTTTTTCAGGGGTCACACACTTCAGCAACGGCTGGAGATAACCCTTCTTGAAGAGTTCCCCCTTGTAGATTTCAAAACTTGATGCTCGTTTTTTTAAAGCAGCCGCTTCTGAAGGTGCATCCGGTAATGTGCCGCTTGTCAAATAGTCCCGGATGACATCCATCCAGGTAGAGCTTTGGTCCAGAATTCCAATGGGATCATGCTTAATGCTTCTTTTTTCCATGGCTTCCCAGAAAACTGACCTAGGCGTATCCCAAGTGGCGGATGATGCCAGTTTTGACACTGCATCCGCCTGATTATTCTCTGACCGGGGCACTTGACTTAGATGGAATTCATCAAGAGTCCTGACCTCATCTTTGACCGCCTGCAGATACTTGATCATAGCCGGATGGGTGGCTTCGTAGTCACCATGGTATTGGCTAACGATCAGCTGAGATTCTGAGCAGGCGTCAACTTTCCTTGCCCCTTCCGCCTTACACATGCGGATATCGACTAGCAGGGCCTCGTACTCCGCCTCATTATTCGAGGCTTGGAACTTGAACCGTAATGCATATTCATATTGGTCCCCTTCCGGAGACTTGCAAATTACGCCTGCACCACAGCCGTTCATTGTAGAGCTCCTGTCTACATACACGTTCCAAACCTGATCAATATTGTCCGGCTGAGTTGGCCTTGTCATTTCTATAATGAAGTCGGCGAACGCCTGACCCTTCACTGCCTTTCTTGGTTCGAAGATGATTTCCAGACTTTGCATTTCAATAGCCCACTTGAGCATTCTGCCGGATGACTCCAATGTTGTCATGGGTCGCTTGAGAGGTTGGTTTGTGTAGACCACCACCGGATGTGCCAAGAAGTAGGGTTTCAACTTCTTGACTGCCATGAATAGAGCGAGGCTAAATTTCTCAACCAAGGGATACCGGAGTTCAGCATTTCGAAGCACATGACTAATGAAATAGACCGGGAGCTGTATGTCGTCCCTCTCAGCTAGGAGAACGGCACTGAGGGCATGATTTGAGACGGCTAAGTACATGTAGAGTACCTCACTGGCTAGAGGGTTGGCTAGCCGTGGTAACGAGTGAAGGTGCTCCTTCAGTTTCTGGAATGCCGCCTCAGCGTTTTCCCCCCATTCAAATCTAGGCTTCTTCTTGATTGCTTGAAGAAGTAGAGGCACTTGTCGCCTGACCGGCTGAGGAATCTCCCCAATGCTGCCAGGCAACCGGTAAGCTTTTGGACTTCCTTGACAGTGTGGGGTGACTTCATATCAATTACCGCCTGTACTTTTTCCGGATTAGCCTCTATCCTCCTTTTATCAATCAAATCCAAGAAACTTCCCAGACTCCACACCAAAGACGCATTTTTTGGGATTTAACATGACTTTATGCCGCCTGAGGGTGGTGAAAGTCTCTCGGAGATCAGCAAGGTGATCCGTCTGGAGCTTAGATTTGACAATCATATCATCAATGTACGCCTCTACATTCCTCCCAATTTGATTAAGGAAGACCGTATTAATCATCCATTGGATTGTAGCAGGCGCATTCTTCAGCCCAAACGGCATCACCGTATAAAAGAATAACCCTTGATCAGTGACGAATGTCGTCTTCTCTTGATCTTTTTTCCACAAGGGTATCTGATGGAAACCGGAATAGGCATCCATGAAGCTCATCAAGGCATGACCGGCTGTAGAGTCGACAAGGCTGTCGATCTTTGGAAGTGGATAGCTATCCTTCGGACATGCCTTGTTCAGATCTATGTAGTCTACACACATCCGCCAGGTGCCATTCGGCTTTTTGAGAAGAACTACGTTGGCTACCCAATTCGGGTAGTAGCATTGCCGAATGAACCCGGCATCAAGCAGCTTCTTAACCTCGGCGGCTGTCGCATGAGATCTTCTCGCCGTGGTTCCTCTTCTTTTGCCTACCCGACTTCTTTTTGGGATCCACGACAAGTTTGTGGACAACAAGATCCGGGCTGACGCCTGGCATCTCTTCCACTTCAAAGGCAAAAATTTCTTTGAATTCTTTCAAGAGTTGGTGTAAATCTGCGCCCAACCTTGCATACGCAGCCGTCCCCACTTTAACGGTTCTTTCCGGACGGCTGTCATCCAACGGTATGTCAATGTTATCACTACCCGACAAGGGACGGAGATCGTCTGCTCGTTCCCCGATAAGTGATTGCTATTTTTTTGTCTTTTTTTCGGCCACAATGTGGTCCGCCTTTCTCTTTTTGCCGGCTGCTTGGGGAGTAGGCGCGGCATCCTTGAATTCATCAAGGTCGATGAGTTCCTCATCATGGTCGGCTGAGGACACAGTTGGTTTGACGTTTGAGAGGTAACACTCTTTTGCCGTCTTCTGATCTCCGCTTAGGGAACCCACCGTTCCATCATCCCTCTCAAACTTGATCAGCATGAGGGAGGGGATGATGACAGCCTTGGACTCGTTGAGGGTAGGACGGCCAAGAATAAGATTGTAGGCAATCCGCTCCTCGACCACCAAAAACTTGACGACCATTTGCCGTCCTTCCCCCTTCTCTCCTAGCCGGATGGGTAGGTCAATCCTCCCCACCGGATGCACCACTCCTCCCCCAAAAACCGACTAAGGGGTGAGAAGCCTTGTGCATGCTGCTAGGCTTGTACTTGAGCTTTGCCAAGCACTAATAGCTTATTAGGTCAGACGAGCTCCCGGTATCAATTAAGATCCGGCCCACCCGTTGGTTGGCAACTTTGCACTCGATGATTATGGGGTCGTCATGAGGCCGCCTGACCTTGCCTCGGTCTTTTTCAGAGATGAGAACCTCAGGGAAGGTGCCTTTCGACGCCTGGCCCTCATTCACTGAATTGAATAGCTTCTGGATGTTGTCCTTGGCACCCCGGATGGTAGGACCCCCACCCGCAAAGCCGCCTGCTATGGTGAAGATTTGCTCGTCATCAGTATCTAAGCTTACAACCGGATTTTTGGACGGTTGTCCTTTGTTTGGTTGGGTGTTGCCCTTAGACTTCACCATATAGGACTTTAGAGCCCCCTTATCAGCCAGACGGTCCAATAGTCGCCTGAGGCTATAACAACCATCGATGTAATGGCCAATGTTCTCATGGAATTGGCAGTACTTGCTCTTGTCCCGACTATTGACGGGACTCTTCATTGCAGCCGATTTTTCAATGGTCAACCGGTCTTTGATCTCCATGAGGATGAAGGAGCAGTCCTTGTTGAACTCGTACTTTGGGAAGTACGACTTCAACTCTCTCTTTTTCTTCTGGGACGGCTGACCCGAACTGTCCGCCGCCTAGACTTCTTTCCTATTTTTGCCCTCTTCTTACTTTTCCGGCTGGGCAGGCCGGTTGTCTCTTTTGTCGGAATTTTTAGGGTCCGACGGGTGCTTGATGGCACAGAGCTCCGTCGCCTATATGTAAGCTTCAGCTTCCATCAGCGCCTCTTGGATGGTGGCTACCCTCTTCTTGACCAGGTCAAACTTGAAAGTCGACCCGTCTTTCAGACCCTTGAAGAAGTCTGTATAGGCAACTTCGTCAGACAACCCTTGGATCTGAATTCTCATCAGATTGAACCGCCTGACATAGGACCTTAGTCCCTCCTTGTCTCTCTGCTGTATAGCCCCCAAGTCGAGGCTTGTCTTTTTGGCAGGGATGTTCATGGAGAAGTTGGACGTGAAGAGGTATGCCAACGTATTGAAGTTGTTGATGCACCCGGCTGGAAGATTGCCAAACCATCGTTGGGCAATTCCCTTCAATGTAGCCGGGAAGCATCGACACCAGGCGGCATCATCTAACCCCCGTAAGTACATGAGGTTGGTGTAAGCTATGAGGTGGTCTTCTGGATTAGTGGTACCGTCGTAGGTACCAACCAACACGTTCTTAACCTTGGCCGGCTGTGCCGCCTCGGTTATTTCCCTTGAGAACGCCGACAGTTGTTCCCCTAGGTTGAGCAGCCGGAGCTGCCAGTCCATGGGCTGGACCTGCTGTGTCGCCTGACCCCCAAAGAGGGCCAGCTGCATGTATGGAGATCTATATGGCATGTATGGCTGTTGGGGCACATAAGGAGCCGGCTGGATAATCTGAGGGCCAGTGCGTGCGAACATGCCGCGTGACTGACTCTTTCGGTTGGTCTCCAAATACTTCATTGAAGCATTTCAGAAACTGTCTGGGTAGGTCGACGTCGAGGCCGACTCAGACATTTGCTGACTTCTCTTCTCCTGGATGAAAATCCGGGCGTCAGAGTAAGTCTTCTTTGACCCATGCGGCTGTACTTGCCGGATGGCCTTCCTTTGCCCTGATTCAGGGAAACGAAGCTTGGAAAGGTCGATTAGGGGCCCATCCGCCCCTTTTGGTTTAGGGTGCGGGGTAGGCACCTGATCTTTGATTTACTTCTCCCTGGAGTGAGAAGGCTTCTTGGCCGGCTGACCCCTGTTGAAGCCAGTTGACTTTTTGATTATGTCCTTTATTTCCCCCTTGAAACTCGTCATGAATTTCATGAGTTCGTCTCTGGTGACGGGGGCTGAACCCTCCGCCGCCTAGGGTGCACCCGCTGGCCGGCTGGGCTGCTAGGACTAGCATTGTCTTGGCCACGTTCCCTTGTTTCTTTGGAACAGGTGTGTCTTGTCCTGAAGGACCCGTCTAGGGCCACGTAAGTGTCGATTAGATAATCGTCACCGCTGTCTTGGTCCATGTGGACCTCAGTCTCAGCCATAGGTCGCTTGCCCCCAGCAGGCGGTACAAAATCAGATGCCATCTCAGTAGTACTCTCCCCACAGACGGTGCCAAATGTTTCGGGGTTTTTTTATGTGTCCTACGCGAGAGTTACAACACCGAGAATGCGCATCCGGCTGTCTGTACCTGCAAAACCACGAAACTCCAGTTGGGTGGAGTTCCGCCTCCGACGATCAATTAGAACGCGTACGAAGAGTATAATGCGAAATGTAAAAGGTTTTTCTCTCTGATTTAGAGAGAATTCTGCAATTCAATTTCTCGGTTTGTGTGTTTGGAAATTTCTAAATGCCCAATAAATGAGGATTTTCCTCTATTTATAAGGCAAGGGGATCAGTTCCCCTCTCTAAGGGTAAAGTGCCACGTGTCAGCCAGGGATTGGATCCCATTGGGCCCTTCTGAGGCTGACACGTGTCAGCTTATGATTGGACCACGTGGCTAGGGTAATTTTTACCCTAAACAATTTCAATAAAGAAAGATAGCCAAAACGGCACTTACAAACAATTCCTAGGAAAATTAGAATTCCAACACAAGTACTAATCACCTTAGAACTAGATACATCGCAGATTCGATTTACGATCGCCTTAATAAAAAAATTCATCCGAAGCAATACATTATGTGAGTTAGCACTAATTCGGCTTGAGAACCAAAGCATTGTGCTTGAATCTACCAGTATATTGAAGGGGACAATGTAGTTTCAAAACATTAACCTATTATTGTTAACTGGCTTTGTGAAATAACTGATTGAAAAAAGTCTTTTTGTGTTGTTTTCTTTCATTTTAACAATGGCATGTGCACAATTTGTAAAATTGTATCCCCCGCACTAGAACTTTGACTAAAGATGTTTATTCCAATTTCCAATTAAAAATACATTTTCGTGCTATTGATAAGCCCATGAGCAAATCTGTATGTGAGTAAAAGTGTTGTCTCACATTGAAAGAGTATAAAAGTAAAGAGAATTATAGGGATATGTTTTCCACATTGAAGAAAAGAGAAAGTTCTGTCTACTTTATGAGGCTTAGGGGCTACTCCCTTTATTGCCATATGGTTTTGAGGTAGAACCTCCTTAGACTTATTATAAAGTGGCTTGGACACTCGTGACGGATGCGGCCTTAGCCCGTTTGTCATGGTATTAGAGCCCATGTTGGGTTGAGTTGGGATTTGGGCAAATATTATGGACCACTCACATATGAGGGGGAGTGTTGAACCCATGAGCAAACCCACATGTGAGTGAAAGAGTTATTACAGGAGGGTGTTGAGCCCGTAAGCAAACCCACACGTGAGTGAAAGTGTTATTACACTACTACAAATAGGTTGATTTCCGACGGACAATTTCCAACGGACACGTATTTCCGTCGGAAAAATCTGAAATTCCGACGGATTTTAATTCCGTAGGAAATCCGTCGGGTTCCGACGGAATATAAATCCGTCGAAATATACGAGCTTTCCGTCGGAATATAATTATATAATAAAAAAAAAAACCCTTATAACCCTTCAAAAAACCCGGAACACCCCCTCCCCCTTCATTTCTCTTTTCTCTCTCCTCTCCTCTTTTCTTTCTCCGCCTCTCTTCTCTTTCTCTCTCCTCTCCTCTCCTCTCCTCTTTCCTCTTCTCTCTGAACTCCTCTCCTCTTTCCTCTTCTCTCTGAACTCCTCTCCTCTTTCCTTCTCTCTACTCCCTCCTTCTCTCTCCTACACCCTCTCTTTCTCTCTCTTCTCCTTTTCCTTCCAATTCCTTCATTTCTCTTCATGCATCGCAACACTTCACGCATGAAACATCAAAGAACAAAATAAGGTTTTTCATGTCAAATTCGACCATGAAAACCCTAGATCTAGAGTTTTCATGGTCGAATTTGACCTTTAAAACCTAAATTCAAGCCAATTTAGGGGTTTTGATGGAATTCAAGGTAAGTTGTCTATTCTCTTTCTCTTATTTTTTTCGGGTTTTGCTTGAAACATCAAAGAACAAGCCGGAATTTCTGGGTTTTGTTTTGAAATTTCTAGGTTTTTTTTTTCTGAATTACTTTGTTTTTTTTTCCGAATTACTTCGTTTTTTTTTTTTAAATTTTTTCGAATTACTTCGTTTTTTTTTTGGGTGGTTTTTTGATTTTTTTTTTGGGTGGTTTCGGTGGTGGTTTGGGAGGGTGTGGAATGGCGAGGTGGGTGGTGGTGGTTTGTAGATCTGGCGAGGTGGGTGGTGGTATTTGGGTGGTTGGGAGGGGATACGGGTTAGGGTGGTGGGTGGGTTTTTCGGTTGGACGTGGTGGTGGTGGGTGGTGTGGGACAAGGGGTTGAACGTGGTGATGGTGGGGGTGGTGCTAGCTGTTTTTTTTTGTTTTTTATTGACTTATCCGACAGAAATTTACGTCGGAAACCTCTCCAACTCCGACGGAAATTTCTGCCGGAAGAGGTATATTCCGACAGAATATTTTTCGTTGGAAAATTGCGACGGAATCTCAATTAAAGTCAAAAAAAGCGCCGACAGAAATAAATCCGTCGGAAAAGGTCGAATTTCCTACGAAGGGTTTTGCGACAGAACATTCCGACGGAATTTGGACTGATTCCGACGGATTATTTCCGCTCGGAATCAAGCTGTTTTCTAGTAGTGTTACACATTGAAAGTGTATAAAAGTAAAGAGGAATATTGGGATGTGTATCCCACATTGAAGAAAAAAGAAAGTTGTGTTCACTTTATAAGGCTAAGAAACTATTCTGATCCCGTCATTGCCATATGGTTTTGAGGTGGAACCTCTTTGGTCGTGACGAGTGCGGCCCAGGATCGTTCATCATGGTATCAGAGCCCATAAGCAAACTCACAAGTGAGTGAAAGTGTTGTCCCACATTAAAAGTGAAGAGGAGTATTGGGATTTATATTTCACTTTGAAGAAAAGAGAAAGTTGTATCAACTTTATAAGGCTAAGGGACTACTCCCCTCATAGTCATACGGTTTTGAGGTGGAATCTCCTTGTTCATATAAAGTCGACACTCGTGACGGGTGCGGCCCAAACCCGTTTAACACATGCCAATTTGGATCATTTTTACATGTAAGTGGTAAAACAAACAAACAAAAAAAAAAAAAAAAAAAAAAAACACCAGTACATAGTAATAATAATAGGGGCTTAGCTATAGCATGGAATGGTGGTCATCTCAAGGTTCAATTGAGGGTGGGTTCGCAAGTTGTGGTTTGTATGTCAATAGAAGCAACTCCAATAAACTCTCCTTTTATTCATTTGATCCAAAAGTGTAAATCTCTAATCATGCGTAATGGTTGGGAAATTACTATCGGTCATTGCTTCAGGGAGGCCAATAGAGCAGTTGATTGGTTGACTAATTATTGTGTTCTCTCGAAGTAGAGACTTGTCATTTTTGGAGTGGTCTCGGTGGAACTTCGAATCTTTTTATTGGAGGACCTACGTGGAGTAGCTTTCCCTAGACGGGTTTTAGAGAATAATGAGTAGTTTCGTGTGTAGTAGTAGTACTTTGTTAGTTTTCTTTCCGTTTTATTTTTTGCTTTTAGTTTTGTTGTAGGTTCTTTTATTTGTTTCCTTTGGGGCTTGCCCCTCGACTTCACCAAAATAATAATAATAATAATATTATGTTGTAAAATGATGTATGTTTATCACTTGGTAGTTATTTTTGTGTGTGTGTATATATATATATATATATATATATATATATATATATATTACTTTATTGGATGATTAATAATAATACAGTTTTATGATATTTTATATTCTCTTTACATTCTCTCTCCCTTTCCTCTATTTTTCATCCCCTCTCTGTACTTTTATAATACGTTATCAGCACCATTGCTACAAAATATTATTATCATCAAAAATCAAAGACAAATAAATCACAAGGGAAACACATCAAAAAGAAAAAGTAACAAAGAGAATTAAATCACTGCAATCATCTATCATGTAAGTTTACTTTGTATTATGATTATTTTAGTGAATGATTAATTTGTTGATCGCATATCCGAACATGTATGTGTTTATTTAGCATTACTCATATTGTCAATATTTCTTCATTAACTTAGTGATAGTGGTTATATAGGTTTTATTCCATTGTCAAATTCTATGCTTATAATCCTACTATATTCGTCCATATCATTATTTTTGTTCCAGATTATGTGTATTTTGTTTTAATTTTGTTTGTTTCCTACTTAAATTATTTAATAGTATCAGATTTTGTTACTTTTTATATTAATTGCTGCATTGTGATTTGGTTCAATCGTATAATTGTATAATTGTGATGATCACTAATTGTTATTTGATGATGACGCATATATGGTCATATTTATTTTTATTTATTTTTGTTTTTAATTTGTTTGCTTTTGACTTTATTTGTGTTTAATTTAATAAACATCATTTTTTTTATTATTGTTTTAAAGTGAGTGTGAATGATTGTTATAGAACTTGATTTTGATGAGTTTGTATGAATATGTTTATTCATTATAATGCCCTAATTTTGATTATTGTCTTGTACAGTGAATAATTTTGAATCTTGCCAAACTTGAATTTGTGGCACTTGATATTAGTGGGAAAAACTATTTACCATGGGTGTTAGATGTTGAAATACACTTAGATGCTAAAGGGCTTGGTGAAACAATCAAAAAGGGTAATAAAGCAACATTGCAAGACAAAACTAAGGCCATGATATTTCTTCGTCATTACCTCCATGAAGGTCTAAAAAATGAATATCACACTGTTAAAGACTCAGAAATCCTTTGGAATAGTCTAAAGGAAAGATATGACCACCAAAATACTGTTATACTTCCTAAACCTCGTTATGATTGGTTAAACTTGAGATTGCAAGATTTTAAATTTGTTAGTGAATATAATTTAGTCATGTTCAGAATAACTTCTCAATTGAAATTATATGGAGAGAAGATTACTGATGCAGAGATATTAGAAAAAACATACCTGACTTTCCATGCAAATAATATTGTCCTACAGACACAATATTGAGAGAAAGGTTTTAAGAAATATTCTGAATTGATAACTTGTTTGCTTGTGGCCGAACAAAATAACGAGTTGTTGATGAAAAATCATGAATCCTGTCCTATTGGCTCTACACTACTAGAAAACAGGCGATTCTCGACGAAATTTTTCCGTCAGAAACACCGCTTTTTCGATGGAAATTCCGTCGGAAGCGGTTGTCGAAAGTGGTTTTGTAGGAAAAACGACCTTTTCCGACGGAATTTTTCTGTCGGAAGACATTTTCTAGCTCGGAAAATTCCGTCGGAGATTTTCGACGGATATTTTTCCGCTGAAAAATTCCAACAGAAATTCCGTCGGAAAATCCTATTAAAAAAATTTAAAAAAAAAAACTACACCACCACCGCCCACACCACCAGCCCCCACCCCAAAACCACCAACCCACCTGACCAGACCCCACTGCACACTGACCCCAACCACACCACCACCGATTCCAACCACACCAGCCTCTATCCCACCTTCACACACCACCACACCAAAAATTAACCCCAAAAAAAAGAAACTTAGCCAAAAAAAAGGCAAAAAATCGAAAATTAACCCTAAAAAAACAAAAATTAGCCCAAAAATATGAAAATTAACACAACAAAATCGAAAAATACCACACAAAAAAATAAAAACCAGTAGATCTACATATTTAATCAGAATTTCATAAAAAAAAAATTAAAAAAAGGATAATTAAACAACAAAAATTAAAGGAAATATATAAATATACAAGTATCTAATAAAATTTATAAATTAACATTACAATTACATAAAAAATTAACTAGATCTACAATCTAACCTAAATTAAAACTAGATATACAAAACAAAAACCTTGAGAGTGGGTGGCTCGCAACGGTGGTTGTCGGAACCGTTGTTGTTGCGACGTTGTTGTTGGTATTGATGTTGGTGGTGGTTGACGTTGTAGCATCGTTGTTGTTGTTGATGGAAAGGAGGACGGAGAAAGAGAAGAGGAGGACGGAGGAGATCGAGAAGAAGAGGAAAGAGAATAGAAGAGGAGAGGAGAGGAGAGAGAAAGGGGAAAGAAGAGGCGGAAATGAAGTGAGGGGGGGTTGGCTGTGTTAGGGTTTGGTATTTTTTTTTTAATTAGATTCCGATGAAAATTCCGTCGAAAAAATCCGACGGATATAAATTCCGTCGGAAATTTAGTGTTCCGACGGATTTCTGACAAAATTTTTGAATTCGTCGGAAATATCCGATGGAAAATAAATCAGTCGGAAATTTCGATTATTCCGACGGAATTACGTGTCCGTCGGAACCAGTCTTACGGAATTCGACCTGATTCTTGTAGTGCTACTCCATTCCCTAAAGCGAATGTGATTTCTCATGATGGGAAAGAAACAAAAAATAGAGACCATTCTAGTAGAAATGGTCGAGGTCGAGGTCGAGGTCGAGGTCGCGGTCAGTGGCGTGGCCGTGGTCGAGAACGTGGATATGGTAGAGGTCGTGGAGGTTACTCTAAGAGCTCACATTCCCACCGGAAGTGGGAACGCAAAAATGATAAAGTTGAGAAAGACAAACATGAGCCTAATATTTGTTTTCGTTATGGAGTAAAAGGCCATTGGTCTCGTGTGTGTCGAGCTCCCAAGCACCTTGTTGAGCTTTATCAAGAATCACTAAAGAAAGGAAAGAAGGTTGAGACAAATCTTGTACTTGAAGATGGCGAAGGTTACTTTGATTCTGGCGATGCAACTCATCTTGAAGTTGCTGATTTTCTCACTACCCCCAAAATAATTAATTATGGTGTATTGGTTATGTTGTTTGATTTTAGCTAAAGAACTCTAATTTTTAATTATGTTGGTTATGTATATATTTTATGTTTTTATGATTGTAATATGATTTTATATGTTTCATGAGATATTGTAATATTTTAGATGTTTTATTTTATTTTGTTGACTGGACATGTTTAGTTTTTGTGACATATTTTATTTCTTTGAATATATAGTATGAATACTCTTCAAGTTCAATTGGCAAAAAATGATGAAGAATTGTTTCTTGCTGATAGTGCAACTACTCATACTATACTAAAAAATAAGAATTATTTCTCTCAATTGATTTTGAAAAAGGTTAGTGTGAGTACTATATATCGGGTAGGACAAATATAATTGAAGGCTTCGGAAGAGCTAACATAATATTGCCTTGGGGAACAAAAATTGAAATAACTGATGCATTATACTCCCCATTGTCTCAAAGAAACTTGCTAAGCTTTAAATATATTCGTAATAATGGCTATCATATTGAGACAATTAGTGAAGGAAACGATAAATTCCTTCAAATCACTAATATAAACCAAGGCACAAAATGTATCTTAGAGAAATTGCCTGCATTTTCTACCGGTTTGTACTACACAAATATCAATGCAATTGAGACACACACTATTGTGAACCAGAAGTTTACCGATGACTTTGTGGTTTGGCATGACCAGTTAGGCCGTCCCGGTTCAATAATGATGCGAAAAATAATTGAGAATTCTTTTGATCATTCATTGAAGAGCCGACAGATTCTTCATAATAATTTTTCATGTGTTACTTGCTCGGAAGGCAAGTTGATAATTCGTCCATCACCAGTTAAGATAAATTATGAATCAATTAATTTTCTGGAACGTATACGGGGGGATATATGTGGGCCCATACACCCCCCATGTGGACCATTTAGATATTTTATGGTATTGATCGATGCATCGACTAGATGTTCACATGTATATTTGTTATCAACTCGTAATCTGGCGTTTGCGAGATTACTAGCTCAATAGATTAAATTAAGAGCAAGTTTACCGATTCTCTTATCAAGACTATTCGTCTTGACAATGATAATGAATTTACTTCTCAAGCTTTTGATGATTATTACATGTCCATTGGGATATATGTTGAACATCCTGTAGCACATGTTCATACACAAAACGGTTTGGCAGAATCATTGATTAAATGTCTCCAGTTAATTACTAGACCGTTACTTATGAAATCTAAACTCCCAATCTCTGCTTGGGGACATGCTATATTACATGCAGCATCATTAATTCGCATCAGGCCAACAAGTTATCATAAATTCTCCCCATCACAGTTGGTTTTTGGTCAGGAACCAAATATCTCCCACTTGAGAATTTTTGGATGTGTAGTTTATGTTCCAAAGCTCCACCCCAACGCTCTAAGATGGGTCCTCAGAGGAGGTTAGGAATATATGTTGGATTTGAATCTCCATCTATAATTAAATATCTTGAGCCTACCACAGGAGATCTATTTACTGCTCGATTTGCTGATTGTCATTTTAATGAGTTAGTTTTTCCAACATTAGGGGGAGAAAACAAAAATTTGGAAAAAGAAATTAGCTGGAATGAGTTATCATTAGTTCATCTTGATCCTCGAACAAAGCAATGTGAATTGGAAGTTCAAAGAATAATTCATTTGCAAAGTTTAGCAAATCAATTGCCAGACTCGTTTGCTGACCCAAAAAAAGTGACTAAGTCACATATTCCAGCTATAAATGCTCCATTCAAGATTGATGTCCCAAAAGGGCAAAATGAAGTTGATAATGAGTCTAAAACACGCCTGAAGCGTGAAGACCAATAGGTTCCAAAGACAAGAATCCTCGAAAAAGGAAAGGAGCAATGGTTGATGATAGCCAAAATGAAGATACAATTTTTGAAGAATCTCTAGAAGAGACCATAGACATGATACAAAAGGAAACTCAGGTACCTAATGAAGAAATTTCAACAAATTATATCATGTTTGGAATTACATGGAACCGAAACCAAATCGACGTTGATGATGCTTTTGCATGCAATGTAGCATTAGATGTTATGAATGCTAATGAGTATCATTAGCCAAATTCTATTAATGAATGTCGACAAAGAAATGATTGGCCAAAATGGAAAGAAGCAATTGAAACAGAATTAAAATCTCTTGAAAAAAGAAAAGTACTTGGACCTGCAGTCCATACACCTAAAGGTGTAAAGCCAGTGGGATATATATGGGTTTTCGTGCGAAAGAGAAATGAAAAAGGTGAAGTTGTGAGATATAAGGCACGATTAATTGCACAAGGATTCTCACAAAGACCTGGTATTGATTATGAGGAAACATATTCTCCTATGGTTTAGATTTCTCATTAGTCTGGCATTAACAGAAGGATTAGACTTACGCTTGATGGACGTAGTCACAACTTACTTGTATGGCCCACCGGATAATGAAATTTACATGAAACTCCCAGAAGTTTTTAAGCTGCCTAAAGCAGCAAAATCTAGTTCTCGAGAACAATTCTCTATTAAATTGAATAAGTCTCTTTATGGATTAAAACAATCTGGGCGTATGTGGTATTATCGGCTTAGTGAGTATCTATTGAAAGAAGGCTACAAGAATTAGCCCATGCATTTTTATAAAGAGATTTGAATTTGGATTTTTTATAGTTGCAGTGTATGTTGATGATTTGAATATAATTGGAACTCTTGAAGTGATTTCAATGACTGTAGAATGCTTAAAGAAAGAATTTGAAATGAAAGATTTTGGATTGCAAATTGAGCATCTAAAGAATGGAATCCTTGTGCATCAATCAACATACATAGATAAGGTTCTCAAAAGGTTTTCTATGGATAAAGCATATCCATTGAGTAATCCCATGGTTGTAATATCACTAGATGTAGAGAAGGATCCATTCCGCCCTCGTGAAAATGATGAAGAGATTCTTGGTCAAGAAGTACCATACTTAAGTGTGATAGGAGCATTAATGTATCTTGCTAGCAATATTCGACCTGACATATCATTTTAAGTAAATTTATAAGCAAGGTTTAGTTCATGTCCAACTCGGAGGCATTGGAATGGGATTAAACATGTACTTCGTTACCTCCAAGGTACAAAAGATATTGGTTTATTCTTTTCTAAATTGTCCAAAGAAGACTTGATTGGTTTTGCAGATGCATGATATTAATCTGATCCACATAATGCTGGATCACAAACTGGATATGTGTTTACCTATGGTGGTACTGCCATTTCTTGGCGATCCATGAAACAAACCATAGCTGCTACTTCTTCTAGCCATTCTGAGATTTTAGCTATTCACGAGGCTAGTCGTGAATGTGTATGGTTGAGATCGGCAATTCAGCATATACGAGAAGATTTTTAAGGTTTAACTTTCGGAAAATAAGCACCAACCATTTTACATGAGGATAATGCAGCATGCATTGTGCAGCTCAAGGAAGGATACATTAAAGGAGATCGGACAAAGAATATCTCACCAAATTTCTTTTTCACTCATGATCTTTAAAAGAATGTTGATATAAATGTTTTAAATATTCGTTCGAGTGAAAATTTGGCAGATTTGTTTACTAAGGCGCTTCCAACTGCGACAATTAAGAAGCTACGTCATCACATTAGATTGCATTCTCTTAATAAAGATCTTCATTGATGTTGTTATGAGGGGGAGTTTTGCGCGTTGCACTCTTTTTCCCTTAACCATGGTTTTTTCCCACAAGGTTTTTCCTTGGTAAGGTTCTTAATGAGGTAGCATTACATGCGCATTAGTAGGTATTTTACTGTTTTAGATAATGAACATCCAAGGGGAAGTGTTGTAAAATGTTGTCTGTTCATTATCACTTGGTAGTTACTTTTGTATATATTACTACTAATAATACAGTTCTATGATATTTTATATTCTCTCTCCTTTCCCTCTATTTTTCATCCCCTCTCTGTACTTTTATAATATAATAATAATAACAACAACAATAACAACAACAACAACAACAACAACAATAATAATAATAATAATAATAATAACAACTAGTGTGTGGCCCGGACGTTGCACCGGTTTGCTACTTTATTAATTAAACCTTGTGGTTATATGTATTTAATATTTACGGTGTCTTTTTTTTCCTTTTTTAATTAGACCTTGTGATTTGCAATTACATACATTTATTTTCATTGTTATAACATGGTTGATAACTGGCTTAAACGGTTATATAAACATTGGGTGGGTGTTCAATCTCCTAATCAATATGTTTTTATTTGGAATAATGTTGGTTGATTGGGTGACGTGGAAAAATAATTAAGGTCGATTGAGTGGTGATGTAGCATAATGAGATGTTAAGTGGGTGACATGATGTAATGAAAGGGGGTCTACGTGGCACAAAGATATTCTTGGGAACACCTTTTAATAGATTAAATTAAAATAAACTGAAAATTAGAGCGTTTTGTGTGCGGGTGACCACATCATCTGGCCGCTTGTAAAAGAACAAAACAACCTCTATAGAACTGACCAAGTAACCCATATAACACTAATCAAGTAACCCCTGTAACACTGACGAAGTAACCCTTAGCTTGTAACACTAACTGAGTTCTCTATAACAATAACGTAGTTAATCCGCGGGTGTCCTTCCTTTCCCCTTCTCTTCTCTTGGGGAATTAGAGAAGGAGTCTGTTATATTGCTGAAGCGGATTTAGAAGTTCTCGACGACTAAGGCATTGGGTCGCGTGCTGCTGCTCATATTTTCACGAGGATAGACTTTATTAAAGCTAGAGGACGGAGTGGGAGCCCAGATTGTATCTCGGCTTCCCACTAATTTTTTGTAGGTTGTATGACTTTGTCGGTTTTTGATATCGCGTTAGGTTGCCTTATGGAAGTCCTAGTAGGGGGATCACACTTCTGCCTGGTTGCGAGCGGTCCCAATATCAGGTTTGGATCAAACTCTCAATGGTAAGACTTACCGTTATGTTCTTTGCTAAGCTACCGATTGGGTGTTCCTTTGTTCTCCGTTTCGACACTGTGTTCTGCTTGCTCAAGGGTTTTTGATGGGGATATTTATGGGGATCATACAGTGTCTTTTTCCGGGATGGTGGGTATTAAATATCGGCATAACGTTGTTTGTGATACCCTTATTGATATTTGTTTTCGATCTGGGATTTCTGTAAGAAAAGAGGTTAACGTTAGGTTGACTGGAGGGAACGACGGGGCTCTTCGACCAGCAGATGTGTTGCTTTATTCCTCGGACAAAGGCCTTGATGTTTGTGTTAAATTGACACGGTCTTCTCCTTTAACATAATCTGGGTTTTCTGACTTCGTTCCTGGTCATGTTGTGTCGGCTGCGACTCATTAGAAGGGGGACAAGTATGGGGCGCGTTGTAGGGCTATTGGCTACGGTTTTCTTCCTTTCTCCTTTTCTTCATTGGGGAATTAGAGAAGGATGTTGTTGCGTTGCTGAAACGGGTTCATGCGCTCGCTAGGACTTAGGATATTGGTGCTCGTGCAGCTGCTCACATCTTCAACATGATCGGGTTCGCTATAGCTAGAGGGGTGGGGGCCCAGATTGTATCTCGACTCCCCACTAATTTCTTGTCAATTGATTGACTTTGTAGGTTTTTGTTATTAATCCTGGGACAGAGGCCTTCATGTGTGTGTTGATTTGACGGGGTCTTCTCATTTAACATAATGTGGGTTGTCTAACTTCGTTCTTGGCTGTGTTGTGTCAGTTGATGCTTAGCGGATGCGGGACAAGTATGGGGTGTGTTGTGTCAGTTGATGCTCAGCGGATGCGGGACAAGTATGGGGCGCGTTGCAGGGTTATTGGCTATGGTTTCCGTTCTTTCTCCTTTTCTTCATTGGGGGAATTAGAGAAAGATGTTGTTGCGTTGGTGAAGCGGGTTCAGGCATTCGCTAGGACTCAGGATATAGGTGCTTGTGCAGCTGCTCACATCTTCATCAGCAGGATCGGGTTCGCTATAGCTAGAGGGGTGGGGTCCTAGATTGTATCTCGACTCTACACTAATTTCTTGTAATTCGGATGACTTTGTAGGTATTTGTTGTTTTTAATAATAATAATAATCATAATAATAATAATAATAATAATAATAATAATAATCATAATAATAATAATAAATTCAGACGGTTTATGGGAATTTTTGGGTGCGATTTCCTCGGTTTATTGGTGTAGTTTCTGGGATTGGTCTTGTTCAGTTTTTTTTGGTGATTTTTGGTGCGTTTTCAAGCGTCTTTTAGGTGCGGTTTAGGGTGAATTTACGGCGTAATTCTACTGTGTTTTTAGGCATGGAGCTGCTTTGTTTTCAGGTGTGGTTTTGGTGCGTTTTTGGTGTGACTTTAATGCGAATTTCAGGCGGTTATTCTGGGCAGTTTTCCTCTCGGATATTGGGGTGATTTTGGTGCTACTTTGGTCGGTGCTGGATTTTGGTGCTTCTTTGGTGTGTATTCGCTGCTGTTTTATGGTGTAGTTTTGGAGTGTTTTTGGTGCAGTTTGGGTGTGTATTTGGTGCTGTTTTGGTGTGAATTGGGTGTGTTGTTTTGGTGCGTTTTAGGACTATTTCAAGTGCAATTTGCGTTGTGTTGTATTGCGATATTCTCGTGGCAAGTTGTGGTGGGTGTTATGCCTCCTTCTGTTCGCTTTCATTGCCCGTTTGTGGGCCTTAATGGGTGTCTTGATGGGGGTGGGGGAATGGGCTCACTAAAGCATATTTGATCACTCATTTTCGTGATCGTCATTGTTGTGTGGATGCGCGGGATATAACCCGAAACTCTCTTACCTCTAATTTGGCTATTTTCTTAGAGGCGGAGTCAACCTTTTGTCGTATGAGAATTTAGCTTTGTGGGGAGTGTTTCAAGACACATACTCTTCGTACGAAGTGTCGACATGGTCCTGGTTCTAATGATTTTGTGGCCCCACCTGATTCTGGGGATGGTGTTGTTCGGTTTGTTCAATTCTTTATGGTTTTCCTAAACACAGGCTCCTTCTTCGAAAGTATCTGATCTTGTTCCTAGTGTGCCTCCTCAACCTCTTTTGGCGTTCGATGTTGCTCTCCTGGATAGGTTGCTACCTAAGTGGTTCTGTTCGGTTAGATCTATTCCTCTTAAGTGTCGCTTGGGGTTTTCTCGGGTTCTCAAAGGAGCGCTTGATAAGGTGATTTGCAAGCCTGATGACGTCTCTTGTTGGGTTCAACTACTTGTGTTGCCTCTCTGTGTTCTAAAAACCTTTTCTCCGAGGAATAGTCGTGAGTGTTCTTTGGGTGTCAGGCGGCAGCGGCAGCAGCAGGCACAGAGTATCACCACTACTATTCATTCTTGGTGTGAGCCTGGTGGTTCTGTGCATCTTGTGCGGGATACGTTGGCTGATGTGTTTCCTCCTTTGTTGGATGCTGATGATGAGCATGATTTGTCTGAGCGTAATATTAAGCAATGTAAGAGAAATATTTGTGACGGACATTACACTACTGCGGTTAGGGGTCTTTCGTCTTCTGGTCTTGCCCCTTACAATGATGCTACTCTTGCTGATTTACAAGCTAAGCACCCTTCCTTTCCGGCTCCTTTTTTACCGGATATCCCCGCTGATCAGCCCCTTATTGCTACACCTGTTGTTGTTTTGGATCAGATTAAGGGTTTTTCGCGTGGTACGTCATGCGGTAGGGACGACTTGCATGCTCAACACCTTATGGATTGCTTGAGTGGTGCTGCAGTTGCTATTTCGGATGGGTTGGTAGATTCTATTACGCAGGTGGTTAATCTCTTTCTCGCTAGGAAATGTCCTGTTGAGTTGGGAGAATACATTGCTAGTGCTTGTCTCACGCCACTTGTTAAGCCTGGTGGTGGTATTCAACCTATTGTTGTGGGTACCGTTTGGAGGCGTCTGGTTTCAAAGGTTGGGGCTGCTTTAATTGGTCCACGTCTGGGAAGCTATTTAGGAGGTCTTCAGTTTGGTGTTGGTGTGCCGACGAGTGGTGAGGCTATTCTTCATGCTGTTAATCGTTTGGTTAAGACTCGTGATGGTGATGTTGGCCTTTCTATGTTGCTGGTGGATTTCCAGAATGCCTTTACTTTGGTTGATCGTACGGCTTTACTGCGTGAGGTCCGTCTCCGTTGTCCAGCTTTCTCGCGTTGGGTTGAATTCTGTTACTCTTTTCCAGCCAGACTGTTTTATGGGGAGCATACCTTAAGGTCATGTCAAGGAGTGCAGCAGGGTGATCCTCTTGGCCCTTTGCTTTTTGCTTGGTGCTCCATCCGTTAGTGTGTCGTATTAGGGATTCATTCGACTTATGTTTGCAGGCTTGGTATTTGGATGACGACACTATTATTGGTGACACCTTAGTGGTAGGAAAGGTTATGGAGTTGATTTTGGTGGAGGGACCTCGTCCCGGCCTCCATGTAAACGTTGAGAAAACGGAAGTTTTCTGGCCCACGGAGGACCTACGTAGCCGTCTTGTAATCCGATGTATTTTTAAATATTTTATAAATGAAATTTTATTTTATTTATAATATTTATTTGTATTTTTCCAGAATTTAATTTTCAAATTATTAATTTGGGTAAAAATTTATTTAGGCTAAATTATTTTATGAACCTATATCCTACAATCCATTATTATAAAAATAAAGTCTAACCCATTTGTTTATTTAATTGACCCATTATTTTCATGAGGCCCAATTCTACCCTACGATTCTCTCCTATAAATACCCCATGAATCCCCAAATTTTCCCCCACACAAAAAGGTTAGTCTTATTTTCTTCCTCCTTTATTTCTTATTATTTTCATCAAGCTTATGTAATTGATTTTTGGGTTTTGGTTTTTATTGCTTGAAATTAGTTTATTTAGTATCAAAATCATGTTTTTGATGTTTTAAACTAATAATTTCAGATTATAACTGTTGTTTTAATTTTTAGATTTTGTAATTTTAAACCTAGGGTTTTAATTTAGTTAAATTGGGATTTTAGGGTTCTAATGATCAATTAATTTGGGGCTTTTGTTCCTAATGAATTTCTAATGATTAATTAAGCATAAAAAAAATATCAGTTTTCCGTAATCAACTTATGATCTCCGTTCTTATTTTTTTTTAAATAACATTTTAATCACGTTTAGATTCTATCTCGTTTGATTTTTACAAAAAAAATAGTGTTTTTTGTGTGTAAACGACGTTTTAATGAAAACTCACTACCTTTGGTATGTATTTTAAGGTTTTTAGATCATTAAATTTTTAATCTTGGGTTTAAATTGTATTGATTCATGTGTTTCAAGTCTCTAATTTTATTAAACAAAGGTTGTGGTTATTTTATGATTATAAAGTTTGAAACTTTAAAGTTTAATTGCAAGAATAAATTTTCAGATTTTTGGTTATTGTTTTTGGAGTCTTTAATTACATTGAATTGAGGAATTTTTGGGTTTAAAGTCTACTAACTTTCTATATAATGTATGTAGAGATAAATATTTCTATAATTTCAAGATTTTATGTGTAAAATAAATTTTCAGATTTTTATAAAGCTCTAAACTAGCTGTAACTTCATGAATTAGTATGTATTTTAAGGTTTTTATGTAGGAAATTTTAAGAATAATATATAAGCTTTTAATTCTAGCAAAAAGGAAGGTTTTAAAGTGTTGTTTAATTGAATTTTGAAGGTTTTAAAGTAAGTTAGTATTGCTATAAATTATATTGCTTGAGTATTGATTGAATTATTATTGTTTGGTTTAGGAGAGGACTTTGTAGAAGGCGATTTCTAGTTCCTACAGTGGCCAACCAATTCGTTTACTCAAAGTACGTACAAGGATACGAAAACCTTGACTTTAGGAGCATGTTGAAGGACTGGGAAAACTTAGAATCATGTTAGGAAACTTGTAGATTGGATGAAATTGTTTGGTAGTGAGTTTAATTGATGATTAATGTGATGATTGGTTTGATTCATGTATGAGAAATGCGTATTGATTTTTCTTATAAGTGTTATTTATGCAATAACTTGCAAGATGAGCTAAGAGGCTAAGGTACATAAATATGTGGAATGAATTATCTTATTACTCGTTTGTGTTTATGAATTGGAATGGGTAAAGGGAGAATTAAAGTCTTACAAGACGAGGTCGAGGATTTGAGGTGTCTTATGCACTTAAGGTGTTTATACACCGAGGTAGTTAAAGGATTCAATACTAAATATTGTTTGTCATTAATAAATCAAGAATTGAATTGGAAATTTGAATTGTTTGAATGATTGATGTATGATTGGGTGTATTGTTTTGCATTTGAGTCATCACCAACTTTAAACTTGTAAATCACGTAAAGTGCAGGATGGATGAGCAATAAAACTCTGGATTCGTGCACATCTAGAGTATTGACAATCAGGGGTTGGGGTTCACGGGGTATTAGCCGTGTACTTTTTAGAGGTCGTCTGATCTACAAGTCTCTTGTTTTCAAATACTTTTTAAAACTATATGGAGTTAGATGAGATCTAATACTAGCTATGGCCACGGAGTCGCGCTCGTCTGCCATTGGATGTTTATTGATGTTTCCAAAAGGAGGCATGGGGTTTTTCTTTTATTGATGTTCCGAAATGGAGCATGGGGAGACAAACTTGTCTATTGCTAAATCTAATCAATAAATGAAATGAAATGAATTATTGTTAGTAATTAGTGAAGTCTTAGTAATGTTAATAGTTGAGGCATGTGTTAGAGTCAATAATTAAATTGTGTGTGCTGATTGATTTTTAGTAACATGCTAGGGACTCTTTGATATATTTCGTAGCTTGTATGTACTCAGCGTTGTTGATTGCGTGCTTTTGTATGTCTTTTTCTTGGTCATGGCCTTCGCCCTTCAATGACCTTGTAATGATCCAATTTTTACACTTGTAATATTGGGGAGCAGATTAATCACAGGTTTTTACATAATCAGAACTTGCATCAAGGTGGTGGGATTTTGAGTGGAGTGTTGAATATTTCCACAGTTTATTACATTTCATAAGTTTAGATTTAATTAAACTCTGGTTTGATTTATTTATTACTTTTATTGGGTTTTGAATAAGGGCCTTAATGATTCCAACTTGTTAGACTAAATTTGGTTTTGATTTTTTGTTTTGAAACTTATTGATAACTAAGTTTGTTTTTCCGCTGCTAAATTCTGAACTAGCCTTAACGTTTGAACACGTGGCGGTAGCATGTCAGTAATTCTCTTGCAGATTGTTAAAGGTATTTACAGGTTTTTAAAGAGAGAATTATTGGGGTGTTACAAAATGGTATCATAACTTAGGTTTGATTTAATTACCACTAAAGCCAATTAGTATGTCTCAATAGGCGCCTAACTAATCGATTAAGGATTTTATATTTAAAAGTCAAAAATGATTTTAAATTTAACTGTGTTTGAACTAATTGTTTTAAATGTTTATAAAATAACTTTGAAGCTTGAATTATTTATTTGGTGAGATTTGGGTAGAATTAGAAAGGGCATGCATGCGTATTGATTACCTTGCATTTATTTAATTATTTTGCAAGTTGCTTAGTTAATAAATTGTGTGATGGTGTTCTAATTGCATTTCTTTCATGATATGTTCGTGTTAGGCTTTTCGAATGCTCGTTGCATGGGTATGACATAAAGAGGAGATAGTGACGCAGTAATTATATTAAAAAATGGAAGGTTCACATGCTCCGATGAGAATAGTCGTCGGAATACTCACTAAAGGCACTACACGCTTTGCACTCAAGTCATGAGTATGTGGTGTTTTGGCTACTACGCAAAATACTTAGTGATGGGTGCACCTAAATCATACTTTATTAGAGTGTTGCTGTCAATTTTGTCAAACTGTAATAATTAAAAAAGCAGAGGCATCTTGATGTAGACGAATCAACAATTCAACCATTTCTTTTTTTTTTTTACTTAATTTTTTTTAGTAAAGAGAATCAACAATTCAACAATGATGTAGACGAAATCTGATCTCAAATATATCTTGATTACCTTGGAATCTCTCACAGGCTAATAAAAGCTACCGACATTTGCCGCCAAAAATTGATTTATGTGATCTCAAAAACCCGAAATTACTTGGTGCTTGCCCAAGGAAAGACATAGTCGCCACCAGGTTTGTCCCTGGGGCAGGGCATAAGGTGTCGTCGTCCTGGGCCCAAGGGAGGAAGCCCAATATTGTTAACTCTTCAGATTTTTTTTTGTCCGACATAATTATGCACAACTTTTTTATTTCCCTAAATTTCAACTTCCAAGCAATATATACTGCCTATCTTCTCCCTCAATTATTTCCCCAATTAATTTTTGCCTTGGCCATTCAACTTCCCCTCCATCATAATCTCTTCTTATTCATAATGGAATTAATTGTTACCTTCTTCCCATTAATTTTAATTTCTTGCAACTTTCCAACCTCATTAATCTCCTAATACTTCAAACGGTGGATTTGGTTCACAATATTCACTTATAATTCTATAAATAATCCTCCCTCCATTTTTCTAACAAGTTGTTTTCAAGCTTCTGATTTATCATCTCACTCCTCATTTTGATTTAAAAATTTGCAATTGATATATCGATGATCAAAAATTAGAATGTTGGAGGCTAATTTTGGCTTAAAAATATCCAAATCTTGTAATGTTAACATTCTTTTTATTTATTTTTAAATTTCAGTTTATGTATGTATACAGTATTTTATACCTCCTTATTATTATTATTATTTTTTGTTTGGGTATAATATAAATCATACGAAGTATTATTCTATTATATTTAAGTTCTATTGTTTTTTTTTCTTGTTATAATTCGGTATTTGAATTTTTTTTTTTCAATTTTTTTTTCTTATGAAAGATTAGAAAAAAATATAAAATGTAAATTTATATATGTATATATATATTGCAATTTTATTTTACGCAATATTACACATTTTTACTTGATTATTAGGGCCCCAATTTATCATTCCGCCCATAGGCCACCAAAAAGCTTGGAACGGGCTTGGTCCCACTTCATCACTAAATCCACAATAGACAAACAAATCAATAATTAGGAGTCAACATATAATCAGGGAAAACAAATGAATTTGACATGGTTAGACGTACCGGCCATGTGCTGTGTTGGGTACTAAGAGTGCCAAATGGATTCATCCTGTCCGTGCACAACCCAAGCCTTAAATTTCTGAATTCATCACCAAATTTCCCAAACTTCATGTCAATGTTCTTCCATTGTGGGGAGTCGGCTAGATGCTTCAGCATTCTGTTTTTCTTTTTTCCCTCTGCATGCCACCTCAAGTTTAATTTGTAGCGTCTTTTGGTGTTGAGAATAGACGCTTAAACCTTATCATCATTGTTGTATTCCTCGTCCACATGAATCTCATTGCTTATATCATGCACATCATTCCCATCAACATCCCCACTATACTCTCCTTCTTCACCGTGCCAAATCCACACATGGTATTTAAGCCTAAACCCACGATAAATTACATGATCTCTAATGATTTCAACACTATTGACCACCTTCACATTATTACAATCAACACAAGGACAATAGAGGCAATCGACATCCATTCTGTGCTGATAAGATAAGGCCCTATCGCAAAACTCTTGAACTGCATGAAAGAATTCCAATGTATCACGTCTACCATACATCCAACCATGATCCTTCTCCATTTAGTAAATTGTCTCTAAACATAGCAGCATATTATGAATAATGTATAATTGCTACATATTGTATATATGTAAATCAAATTCAAACACACACCATGCATATACCATTCATATAGTAAAAAAATGCATGCTTCCAAAGGGTCCTTATCACTCCAACCTAACCCATCCTTGAACGTCTAATCTCACTAGTGAATGTATGTCGACTTTCCAATTTTAAGGAAAATCCGACAGCATTTCCCCCCAGTTCTCCAAGTACACGATGTAGATAATTACTTACCCACATATGGACCTAGAGAATATGGTGAGGAAATGGTAAGCCAAAATGTTCCTTAAAATCGAAAAAAAAAAACATACATTCACCACCTAAGTGAGAGTAAACGTTCAAGAACAGTCCCAACCGGGGACTATTCAAGACTTTCTCCTAATGAGAAAGCCTTGAACGGGTATCTAGGCGTATGATGATGCAAGCATTTTATATATATGTTTTATTTATTTGTCATTAAACAATACACAAGTTGAAATAGCATGAAAAAAACTTTTATTAAATGGATAAAGAGAAAGAAATATAGCTTAGTAATTAAAGTTTATAATTCATACCAATCTAGCAAGTACAATGGATGTACTCTTTCTAACTTCCCACGTATTTGAGCTAAATATGTAGTCTTCAAGCTAAACTTGTGCTTCACATATGAATCTATAATAAAACAAAAATAAAAAACAAAACAAAAAACAAAAGATAGTAAGTATGAACTATCATTGGTCAATTGAAAACTATGAACTATCAAAGAATCAATCTATCATGTTTATCAATTAATTAATAATCAACAACTCCACAAGTATTCAAATCCAACTATTCAACTAAATAACTAATTGCTCTAATACCCTAATTCAATCAAATAATCAATTATTCAACAAGACAACGATTATATATCATTTTATTTCAGATTCCCAATCAAATTAGCAATTATCATTTAGCAATAACTCAATACGACAATAAGGCAGTACCGCAATGATTAATTTAAAAAAAAATAGAAAGACATCAAGTCACTAGTCAGGCAGCAAGGCAGTGAGGCAGCAATTCAGCAAATGCAATTAGACAAAAACTGAAAGACAACCTTCACAATTAGTCAATTAGACAATTTCGACAACATTCACAATTAGACAATTCGACAACATTCACAAATCACAATTCGACAGCAATGAAAGACAACATTCACAACCACAGGAATTCACAGGAAGCAAGCAATAGGCATTAAAGGAAACCAGAAAGGCAAGGTCACCAGACACCAGGTCGACTGTTCGAGGCCGTGCTGCCGTGACAAAAAGTCCGTTGTGGTTAAGGGGGAGCCCCGCGCGCAGGTGAGAAAGCTTACAAGAACCCTAAAATTACTAAACTGAAAATCAAATCAGCGACAAACCCTAGATTGCGAAATTAGAATTCGATAATTTAAAAAGGACAAAGAAAAATCTTACCTCGAAACTGCTTCAATGGAGGTGAGAAAGCTCAGAATCCACTTCAATGGAGAATTAAGAGACGCGCGCTTCAATGGAGGAGAGATATAGAGAGAGAAGGAGGTGCAGCGTGAGAAAGCTCAGAATCCGCTTCAATGGAGAATTAAGAAAACTTCGGAGGTGGTGGATTCAAGAGAAGGGCGCTGAGAAATGAAAACTTTGGAGGGAAAACAAAAATAATGAAAAGCAGGAGGAAAGAAAGAAGAAGAAGGGAAGCCGCCCAATTTTTTTTTTAATTCGCACCGGTTTGGTTTGAACCGGTGCGAAAACTCTTTCCCTCTATTTTTTTTTGTTCGCACCGGTTTGAATCGGTGTTAATAACAACATTTCGCACCGGTTCAGTTTGAACCGGTGCGAAAACTCTTTCCTTCAATCCCGCCTATTTTTTTTGGCGGTGCTCATTTCTATTTTTCTACTAGTGTTGTCTAACTTCGTTCTTGGCCGTGTTGTGTCGGTTGATGCTCAGCGGAAGCGGGACAAGTATAGGGCGCGTTGCAGGGTTATTGGCTATGGTTTTCTTCCTTTCTCCTTTTCTTCATTGGGGGAATTAGAGAAGGATGTTGTTGCATTACTGATGCGGGTTCCAACGTTCGCTAGGACTCGGGATATAGGTGCTCGTGTAGATGCTCACATCATCATCAGCAACATCAGATTCGCTATAACTAGAGGGGTGGGGGCCCAGATTGTATCTCGGCTCCCCACTAATTTCTATTATAATAATAATAATATTAATAATAATAATCCTGGGACAGAGGCCTTAATGTGTGTGTTTACTTGACGGGGTCTTCTCCTTTCACACAATGTGGGTTGTCTAACTTCGTTCCTGGTCGTGTTGTGTCGGTTGATGCTCAACGGAAGCGGGGCAAGTATGGGACGCGTTGTAGGGTTATTGGCTATGGTTTTCTTCCTTTCTCCTTTTCTTCATTGGGGGAATTAGAGAAGGATGTTATTGCGTTGCTGAAGCGGGTTCAGGCGTTCGCTAGGACTCAGGATATAGGTGCTTGTGCAGCTGCTCACATCTTCATCAGCAAGATCGGGTTCGCTATAGCTAGAGGGGTGGGGGCTCAGATTGTATCTCGACTCTACACTAATTTCTTGTAACTCGGATGACTTTGTAGATATGTGTTGTTTTTAATGATAATAATAATTACAAATAAAATATAACATACAAAATTTTTGGTATATAAAAAGAAGTCTACTTAGATGTAGTAATCAATTAAATTGGAATTGAACCGTTTTGGTATTCGTTGTAGTGGGATTGGATCATTGGGTTGTAACGTATACAGAGAATGACAAGTATTGACATTTTACAACCATTCCACTCAACATCATAAACTATTGACTTTGAAATAAAAATTAATATAAAATTTCGACATCTGAATTAAAAGTCTTTAATTATACGTTATACTTCGTATAATTTATGGTAAATACAAGCACGATATTATAAAAACGAAATTCACCCTTATATAATATTCACGCACAATACTATATACGTAGTAGTAAAAAAAAAACTAAATTTTCCAGCCCTTAATTAGTTTTTTTACTTCTTATTAATTGGTAATCTGGTAAACAATTATGAATAACAATAATATTTTGGGTTATTCAACCTTAACATCAGTTTCAAAATATAAAAAAAAAGTCTACCTAAATTATTATAGAGAATTAGAGACAACAATTGGCGCGAATTGTATTTTTAAAATGAAAATTTTATGTTGTTAAATTTTGAGATAATATAAAATGAACCTGGACTACCCGAATAAGGAGGAGGAGAGTTTGGTCTACAAACAAAGCTAAGGAGATTCTATACGGAAACCAATTGACATTAGTAGGAGTAACTCTTCTACCTTATAATGTGAAACCATCTCTTCTCTTTCTCCAATGTGGAATAGTCACAAGAAGGCTACAATGGGTTTCAGCACTCCCCCCTCACTTGTGAGTGTCCTTAGAAATTCAGAGCTAACTTGGAAAGAACAGATCAATAATCCTCTAAGGAGTTGGACATCTTGTCAAGGTAAAACCTTATCCAGTAGTGATTAAATACCCAATTTAGAAGAGACTCGTAACCAGGGCTCTGATACCATGTTAAATTTTGAGATAAAATAAAATGGGCCTGGGCAATACGAACAAGGAGGAGGAGAGTTAGGTCTACCAACAAGGCTAAAGAGATCCCATGGCATACTAAAATCAATTTGCAATAGTATGAGTAACTCCTCTACCTTATAAAAGTAAAACTATCTATCCTCTTTTTCTAATGTGGGATACTCACAAGTGGGTTAAAATGAGTTTCAACATATGTCATCGTTCTCGCGGAATACAAATCATGCACACGTCATTGTTAAAATTGAAAAGAAAAAAAACACAAAGACTTTCAAGTTATTCTATAAAGTCAATATATAAAAATACTAGTTTAATGTTTTAAAACTTCCTTGTCCCCTTCAATATACAACATTTCATAAGCTTATCATCACTAATAATAACATATTTAATTAGTTTAATAGAGCTGGCGATGCACCGGCCATCATTAGCACGTTATGACATTTAGTCATTGTCTTAATGAATTGAATAGTAAGTTCCCTAATCCAGGGCTTAAAATTTAAGGCTATAAATAAGAATGGAGTGCAGAAGCATTCTTCATCAATCCAACAATCAAATCAAATTAAAGTTGATAAATTAGCTTGAATTACAAAAGTAAGGTACTTTAGCTTCTCATAATAATAATAATAATAATAATAATTATTATTATTATTATTATTATTATTATTATTATTATTATTATTATTATTATTATTATTATTATTATTATTATTAACTTTGTGGTGGTTTGCCTGAATTTTGCAGGCTAAAATCTAATAATAAGAAAAATGGGATCATCAACAAAGATGAATGAAACACACTTAAAGGCTATAGCTGAGATGGAAAAAGAGGTAGAGGCAGGATACCATTGAATTCCAGGAGCCGAAAGATTGGTCTGGCAACTAATAGTGGTGGTCTGGCAACTACAAAATGTTCTATCATGAATTTTGGTGAGGATACCATTGAATTCCAGGAGCCGAAAGATTGGTCTGGTAGTGTTTTGGGCGAGTACCCTCCTCAAATTAAGGCGAGCACATCTGCCAAGTTTACGCATCAAGGTGATGATGGTTCAATGGGGGCTGTAGTTTATGTTGGACCTCGTAAAAAGGGTGGGTCGACTGAATGTGCATGGGTCTTTGCATGGTACACACCGGGCAATGGAAACGCAAACAAGGTAAATGTCTTAGCTATCTATTGTATGGCCTGGTTTGCTTTTATCAATATATATGTAGTATTACATACGTAAACATTGAATTGGTATCATTTTTTCTGTTTTCAGACTTACGTGGAAGTTGGGCCCGCTGAAGATTATCCTAAAGATAACATAGATAGATGGGACACTATCAAAGAAAACCTTCTGAAAGCTCCCGGCCATACAAGTCATGCCATTGATAACGTCAAAACTGGAGCTGAGGCGTCTTCCAGCATTAAGCCTGGATATACTTCTGTGGCCACTTCTGTATTCGATGTTGTTAAAATCAAGTAATCTCATCTTATCAACAACTAAGGGCCATTGATGGAGCTATTACACCTTTTCTGTATTATTTTTAATTAAAACTATATGTATGCACCATACCCTTAGTCGTTACTGCCTTAATTTGCTTTTTGTTCTTGTGTGTTGTTATCAATCTAAGTGTGCTGCTTGCAACTTTGTAATCTTTTTTACTTTTTTTTATTGAATCCGTCTTTTTGTTTTCCTTTATTGCCTTTTCTTATCTTGTCTCCTCGTTATTTTAGCGTACAATAAATTACACTACAACACCTTGATTGTTGATCTTGTTCTTATTTTTTATACATATTATTTTTGCAAAAATACCTGTTGATTCCATGAAAAACACTAGCCAAATTAAAATCTTCCCTAGTGCAAGTTCGCTGTACTCAAAATCAAAGATCTGTCCTCCTTCGGTTGTGCCGTGGTTTGGAACTCACTGCCTTAGAAACGAAATACGCCACCAGCGGTACCAAAGTTATTAATATCGGGATTCTACTTTGAATCGGAAGGGGCTCTTAGAATCGAATCATAAAATCGAATCGTAGAATCGTAAGATTCTATCGACATGCATAATTAAGACGTCATATCTAAATTTAATTAAATATAATTAAATTATGATTTTGAAACCTAGTTATTGATAAAAAATTTACCCATTAAGCAATCAACAATTGACAATAAAATATATATTTATAAATAACTATGTAGGCATGTTTTAAACTAGTAAGGATTTCTCTAGTTAAGAGAAATATGTAAAAATCAGGTAGAATCGTAAATCGAATCGTGTGACATACATGAATCGCAAAATCGTAAGATTGTAAGATTTAAAACGGAATTTTATAACAATGAGCGGTACAGATCTCCTAGTGATGCACGCCTTCCAAGTTTTACACAACGACCTCCGTAATCCGTGTACCCGAGCTCGAAGGTTGATATTGTTCAAGAAATGTTCAGATCTTAGAGGGTAGGTTTTTATTTAGGTTCCGTATGAATGAATTCATCAAAAGGAGAGATAACACTCGTATTTATATGTATCCCAAAAATAGGAAACACACAAACAATATATATAATCTTTTCCATGTGAAACTGATCTTCAAGTGTTTTAATCCACAGTATAGAGGATTATTATTATTATTATTATTATTATTATTATTATTATTATTATTATTATTATTATTATTATTATTATTATTATTATTATTTTAAATTGCTTGGAAGGAGTTAGGAAGGATATGAACTATATGGATTTGCATGAGGATGAAGCATTGGATCGTAAGGGATCGATGGAGGAGGAAGATTTTTGTGGATGACTACACGGAATAGATTTACATTTTTAATCAATCTGTCTTTTTTTTTTTCCTTTATTGTTTTCTTGACAGTAGGTTGATTGTTAATCTTGTTGGGTTGAAATTATGTCGGTTTAAAATCGGGTAGGATTAATATCAATTCGGGTCAAAACATATTAGATTGAATCAGGTATTTATCAGGTCAATTTTTGTTTAGGTTGTGTTCAGGTAGGGCCAAACCGGTTTGATTTGAGTTCAAGTCGGATCAAATTGGTTTCGGGTTAAGTTCATGTCAGGTCAAATCGATGTTTGGTTAAGTTCAGATTGGATCAAATTCGAATTCGGGTTGAACAGTTGGTTACAGGTCAGGTTTGAAACCTGTAATTCTCGAGACAAATCATATCGATTACAAATTTAAAACATATGGTTTTATAGGTCGGGTTGGATCGATTTTCACACCTCTAATTTTACTCTAATAATGGGTGAATAAAATCACATTGGGCCAATATCATATTTTTGTTATCAACTGCAAAGACTGTTGTATAATGACTAAGCCCAAGTACAGAGTACTTATAGATAACATATGCCACGTTAGCAAAACCGTAGGTCCAAATTACACCAAAGGGCAAGAATAACATTCATCACTAAAACTTGCCTAAACAATTTGTATCCTCCTTATCCAAAATGCACTCAAACTAGTACTGCAAACCATGACCACCATTTTGAATCCCACCATCACTTTACTCCAAACCAAGATCAAAAAATCACCACCCTACACCCACCACCAATCCCATAATTCGTCGGCAATTCGATCATTGCTCTCCGATGATGATGAAAACCAAACTCAACGGCGAAAATTTATGGTCACAACATTGCTAGGAGGGTTGAGCATTAATGCTGCTTGTTTACCATTGAAAGCACAAGCTGAGGAAATGAAATGGGGCACCCGTTCTTTTATTTGGGAGCGGTTTTTCGAGCCCGGTTTATCACCAGAGGACGCGGTGGCTAGGATTAAGAATACAGCTGAGGGGCTTCATAGCTTAAGGCATATGTTGGAGACCATGTCATGGAGGTATGTTATATTTTACATAAGGCTAAAAGAGGCTTATTTGAAGCAGGATATGAAGAGTGCTATGGTTATGGTTCCTGAAGGAAGAAGAGATGATTATGTTAATGCTGCTAATGAGTTAGTTGATAATATGGCTGAGGTAATATGATTCTATCTTGTTTATTTGTTATAATTTCTGTATTTCCTCATCACAATTCATAAAATATTCAATGAATAGTTTAATTAATTAACAGTATTGTGGATATTAATGTTATATTATATCATACAAATATGACTAATCAGAAAGTAGGCACCAATGTACATATGTATCATATACTTAAGATTGGACTTTGAAATTGATAGAGCGACTCCTATGATGAATTAGTTCAAAATACTTGAAGAGTTTAACATCATTTAAATCGATATGATGATAGGTCATAAATGTAAGGGAAAAAATTATACTAGCACGTATACGTTTCAAGTTGGAATGATATATTAAAAGCTAAAAATCATAAATTCAACGGTAAGTTCCTTAGGATTACATTATAAGAGGTAATGAATTTAGAACAGTACATACATTGGCAAGTGAGTAATTCAGGACATACGGAATAAGTGAAATGTGTGATGTGAGAAATAGTTATTTACAATGGACATTTTGAAATCTAACTTATCTTATCAAATTATATAGTACACAATGTCATCCTCATAACTTTTTTTTTCCTAATACAGAACAAATGGGCCATCTAAAATATGGGTGTATTGTTGCAATATTTTTCTCTGTTATCTTTGATTTGCATCTCTAAAATTGATTGTTCAATGCTGATCTTACTTTTATTTTAATAATGCAGTTTGATTACTATGTCCGAACACCTAAAGTATACGAATCATATGTATTCTATGAGAAGACATTGAAATCAATAGACAATCTCTTGGGATTCTTGGCATAAGCTCCTCACAAGACAGAGGACTCTGTTTGAACTCCGCCATAATTTCTGCAGCATAAAATCAGTACATATGATAGTTGTTGTAATATTGAATATTATTTGGCCTGACTTTTTTCGCTGAATAACGTTCTATTTAGCTTGTTTTCCAATGATATATTGAAAATGATTATAGAGTCACTTGATTAATAATCATATTCAAATTTAGAGTACAAACTAAGACCATTCTGTTCGAGATACATTCACAATTTACAGTACTATACTGTCTCAAATTAAAAACAGTGAAAAGTAAAAATCAACACACAAAATAACAGTTGATGAAAATATACATTTCAGTTCTTGAGGTGTAACGCAAATTAATGATGGCGGGAGATAGCAAATGCTGACAAGAGGATAAGTAGAACGAACATGACAATTGCGACATAGGAGCCGATCAGGGAACCAGAAGTGCGCTCACAGAAGTTGTTGAACTGCTGACAGATTGCGAACCAATTGGCCGAAGCATTGCCCTTGTGTGCTAAGTATACAATTGCTGTTGCTGCTGAAGCTGCTGATGTTAATAGACCCAATGCAAGCTATATACGAAAGGAAAAGAGTGATTAAAAGAAGCACCAAACGCAAAAATTGAACTTTCTTAGAGTTATATTCTAACAAGTTTTTCTATGTAATATATGCTTAGGATATTAATCAGAATGAACAATAGAAGTATCAGAAAACTGAAGGAAACATTACGAAAGATGAAGTAACTATGTAATACCATGTCAAGAATGGCCAACACAATCCTGGTGACTTTAGATCCACTTCGAATGATGTGGAAGATAGACAGTGTAAGAGAAAGCACCAAGTAACCTGTTATAATCGCGTTTGCCACCACAAAGAACCTTCATAGGAGTAAAAGAAAAAAAAAATCATGTCATGTGCATGTACATATTATGTTTGTAAACAAAAATGACTAGCTAAGACTACATAATATTTTTAAGATGGTCAAATTATAAACTTACGTGAATGTTGGGAGATCATCATATTCAGCTCTAAACCGGATAAATTGAGTGAAAAATGGAAGTGTTTCATTAGTTGTGCCCATAGCAATCGCGCTAGCAAGGGTAGCAAGGCCTGCGACTACCCTAAAGAGGAAGTCGAGGATGGATAGTCCTCGACTTGCACTAGCAGCACCCTTAGAGGTCTCACCGGCTTCAAGTCCTCCCTTTGACATTTTGCTTTCTTTGTGGATGATTTGATCACTTTACGAGGACTTTAGTAGTTTTCGGAACTCTTAAGCTTTCTGATAGCTCGAAAGATGTAGAAGATTAGATGAATGATGAAGATAATGAGTTGCAAATGGTATATATACTTAGGATCTTAACAAAAATTCCAAGAATGAGGAGACAAAATGGATTGGCTTAATGGGTTTGCTAGGAATTAAGTGGGATTGGTGTTCTGCTTCTCTAATAAAGCCAAAAATAAGCAATTTATTTGATGATTAACAACATGATTTAATACTAGCTAGTTGCTAAAGCTAAAATTTATGCTTTTTTTTTCAAAATTTTTTATGGCTTTTTACCTGCTTTGTATATGAAAATTTGGTAGTTTTACAATCATTAAATTTACATTTGTAACAATTCCACTTTTATTTTTTTGAAACATTTATAATAATTCCACTTTAGCTGGTGCTTCTGTGTTGATTAGGTAGGATTTGTTTTTGTAAATTTTTTTTATTGAGTTAATTGTCAATAATTTAACATTTTCTTAATTCTTAAAGTCAGCTATTTGACGTCTATTTAATTTGCCATTTAAGGATAGTCAAAACTTAGTGGAGTTGGGTGTTCTTACGTGGGATGAGACATAGGTCAACTCTTTGACGTCTTTATTTGTAAAATAGAAAATTTGTACGAGTGGATACTACCTTTTCGGTTTAATTTTATTAATAGAGTGATTATGTTAATGCACGAGATATTAATAACAAAAAGGTAGGAGACTAACGTATGGAGCAACTTACTGTAAGAAATTGTAGAATATAAGAATGTACTCTGTATATCTTTTATATATTAGCCAAGGGGTGATGTAGTGCAGTGGCAACAGTGTCCACATAAAATGATTTATGTAGATAAATTTAGAAACTTATAGCACGCACCACATTAATGTTATACATGAGAGAATTATATAACCTAAAATTTGTAAATTTGATTGCTTAATTTTTGTTAATGTGAGTATGTAATTCAATGAAAAATGTACTCGTGGTTAGGTGTTTTCTTAATTCATGTTGATTTTTAATTAACTAAGAATAAGTTGACAACTACCTACATTGTAATAATCAACATTAAACGTTAATTTGTCGATTTCTCATCCAAAAAAAATAATAATGTTGATAATTAAGGTTTAATGAACACCCTAATAATCTTATATATGCTCATAATTACAAAAGTCCTACACGCTATATATTAGAATTTATAATAATCGAAAATATAAATTAGAATAAATACAATTATGAAAGTCACATAATATATAAAGAAAACTAACTTTAACTTTTTTTGCTAAAATAAATTAATAAAATCATTAAAAAAAATTCCAAATAGGTACATAGATTTAAAAAATTGCAAATAGGTATATAGATATAAATTTTTTTGCAAATAGGTACATAGCTACAATAGGAACCGGCCGGAGACAGAATGGATGCATACTATTATCTTGGTAGGGTAATAATGGATATGGATGTCGTCCTTATATTCTTTCTCTCATAACACGTGACATACTACCCATCTCATTGTCCTCATTGTATAGGAATACTCTTTCAGTGTAATAAGTCGTCATTTTGGTATGAGAAGATAACAACATAAACACAGGTAATCTTAAACCTAAATTACAACCACTGAACGTAATACAACGGATTTATTATATGCAACCTAATCTAATATAATACAGCCCCTCAGACTTATATATATAAGTTGTTTTGGATAAAAACAAAAGGACCTTCGGCAAGGTCCTTTTCTACGAGCTGAAGACTGATCTCGGTCTAAGTGATGACTAGGCCGAGAGTTTCCAGCACAGCAGACACACGTGAACTAGTCTCGGGGGTGTTGCCGAGGAAAGCCCTCCAATGCCGAAGTCAGTACAGTGTTTAGAGACAGAAAGCTATGCAAGAATATTAATTGCTTGAGGCTTAATGTGTATATCCGTAGAGAGAGAAGATTGAAGGCTTTTATACCTTTTTTCAATAGATAAGTGGGTCGTGAATCAAGTGAGCTTTCCACGTTGACCGGGCCTTAGCTGACTTGACATAGTTTGGAGAGTTGAACCTTAGCCTTGGGCTTTGTAATTAAATCATTTATGGACTGGCCCAATTGAAGTAAATTGGACCCAAACAACTTGGCCCCCAGATCCGATTCGGAAACATGACGGGCCGGGTTTGACTTGCAAAATGGAGTGAAGTAAACGATTTAATTAGAGTTTGAATTCGGGTAGTTATTGAGGCAATAACGGTTATTTAGAGAGTAATTAGGGAAGTTGGAAGGTTTAGTGGGTAATTAATTAAGGAAGTGTTTAACGGTTGCATTGAAGTGGAGTTAGTGGGGGTTTTAATGGCGCGGACTCCTAAAATTCCACTTCCGAAAAGCTTTTTTAAGCCACTCACCCCACTCTCTCTCCTTATTTCTTTGCTAATTCTCTTTCGTTCTTCGCTAATCACTACTGTTAACCCGCTTTCCTTTTTCTGTATATTCTCATCAATCTGAAACCTGAAACTGAAATTCGTTGCTCCGGACTCGTAGATCGGCGAATTCCGCTTCTGATAAAGGTAATTTTCTTCGATTTCTTTGGTTTTCTTTGATTTTTAGAGCACCCCCCTTTTCTCAATTTCTCGAACTTCCACTAACTAGAATGGCTCGAGACTAAGGAAAGAGACCTATGGAGGTCGATGAGGAGGAGGAAGTTCCTAAGCTGATTCCGCGACGCAATTGTCCGCTGGAGATGATGCCGCCTTTGAGCGGCCGCAACCCTCGTCCCAAGGTTGCGACAGCAGCTTCTACTAGCAGAGCCGCGATTCCTGCAGTACCGATGTCATTTGCGCCTCCCCAAGATTCGGAGGAGGTGAGCACCTCCGGCCAAGGCGGGAGCTAGGAGCCCGAACCTTGGGATTTTCCCCTTGGAGCAAGGGAATGGGGAAACGTCGCCGAGAATTTTGTGTTGATGACCACCCCTCCTTATGATTGGTGGGTGGACAAGAACCCCCTCTACCGCTTTGCCGAGAAAATTGAAATATTTTACGGCATAATGGAGGCGGATGGATATTGGTGCCGAATGCCCACAACTCAAGATAGGATTCACCGTCCTCACCTTGGGTACATCGAGTTGTATACTCGGCAACTGCAATTTGGGCTTCGATTCCCTCCGCACTCCTTTGTTATTGAAGTGTTGAACGGGTACAACATATCGTTGTGCCAATTAACCCCCGCCAGCATCCGAAGGATGATGACGTTTCTCTGGGTGTGCCTCTTTTATCGCTTTGCGTCAAGCCTCCATGTTTTTCGGAACCTCCACAAACTGGTGCCGAACCAACAATCGGAGGAATATCATGGCACTGGTTGGTGGCGGATTGAGATCCAAAGGGGGCATCTCACCACTTGGCCGAATGATACTTCGGACAAGGATTGGCGGGGCCAATGGATCTGGGTTCGGGCGCCTTTGAAAGAGGACCATCCGAACTATTTTGGAGGGTCAAGGTATTTGAGCGAGCCTGATCCCCAGATGAGGAGCATTGGTCCTGACGAGTTCGATGATCATGAAAAGGATGTTTTCACTCTCTTCGGCAAGAAGAGGAATCCAAGGGGCACGGGCCGAACGGCTCAAGTGCCCACAACTTGGCTGCCCTGCTACCACTACATCTTCCTGGAAAAGATGCTTGCCGTTGTCGGCCTCAGCCAAATATACCAAGGGGGTAAGGAGTTCGGCTGGGGCCGAAGGCCTTTGCTATTTTCTTCTTTCTTTTACTGTTTTCTTTCTTCGTGCTGACGAACCCTTGAATTTCGGCTTTTTAGTGCTGCACGAGGGGAATTCTTGTATTAACTACAATCGACTCGGGATCAACGCTGCAAGGCGGGTGACGAAGAACGCTCCTAATATAACTGAGTCATCGGACCGGCCCCTTTCTTTGCGCAAAACTAAGCTTCAGATAGTCAACACTACTTAGTGCGAAGCGCAGAAGGTCTGATGGAAGAAACGTGACCCCTTCTTCCTTCTGAGCCCTGCAGAACAGGTTGTTATTGTTGCTGCTACTGCTATGAGGGCAGCGAGGGTTGCCAAGGCCTCTAGATGCGGAGCTGAGCCTTCTACCTCTACTGCTGATCCTTAGGCGAAAGAGGAGAAAGCTGAAGAAGAGGAAGGGGTGGCTGAAAACGAACGCCTGTTGAAGACTTCGGTGAGCCTTCTGGACTTGTCTTGATGCTGCCTTTCTTTTTTGTTTTGTTTGTTGTTTTTGTTGTTTTTGACTTGGTGCTCATACCGCTCTTTGCCCCCCTATTCCTTCTACTGCAGTCTGACGAAGAAGAAGGAAACAGAGGAAAGGCGGCTGAAGAAGAATCCTCTTCAGACGAGTCTTCAGATGAATGGATGTCCAGCTCAAAGAGAAGAAGGATTGTTTTTAACAGGGCAGTTTTAACAAGACCTTGTTCTTACCAAGAAACCTCGGCTTGAGGTGGACAAGCCAGAGGAGAGGAAAGAGAAGACTCCTCCCCCTCCTGAGGTCCATGCCGAAGGAGATAATTTGACGAAGACTCCTCCTCCTGAGGCATTTAGGGAGGATGAGGTTCTACAGGAAGCTTCTCCTGAGACTCAAGAAATTGAAATTTCTACTTTGGCTCCTCCCTCCTCTCCTCGGCACGTGGTCGAGCCTTTTACTGATGAGGTTCAGAGGGAAGCTGATGCACTGCTTGTCCACCCCGTGGACGAGGAAGTGCCAACTTTGACTGGAGACCTGAAGGGTCTAGATGCTGATGGTATGAAGGTGGCCGAGGAGGAAAAGAGAGTTGAGGAGGCCAAGAATGTCAATATGCCTTCAACTTCGGCTACTGAATCCTTCAAGACGTTTCAGTCTACAGAGATGGGGTTCGGTTCTGCCCCTTTGGTGCCTGTTTCGGACTATGCCCAGAACGTCTTCGTGTCCCGGCGTACCTTTCTAGCATGTCTGAGCTGGAGAAGGCCAGGGCTTAGACCATTGGGGCTGCCGCTGGCACATCTGAACCACTTGCTAGGGTCCCGAATCCCTTTGTTGAAAATCAGAGGCTGCTGATGCAGGTATATCTTTCAGTACTTAAGCTTTTTCACTTAATTTTTTTTTTTTTTTATACTTCGGCTAATTATTGCTCCTCAACTTTGCAGGTCATTCATAACCACTTCTTGGCTATGAAGATGAGATGAGTTGAAATCCAAGGCCAAGAAGGCCGAGGAAGTTGAGTGCCAAGCAAAGATTGCTGAACTGAAGAGGTTAGATGCCGAAGATGCGGCCACTGCCCTTAGAGCTGACCTGGACGCCATGACTGCTAATTTCCGGACCTTCTGCCAAGATTTGGAGCAGACCGTCTTCCCTTGGGTAGATGAAGGTCAAGCGCTGGTCAAGGAGTACGGGGCTGCAGACATGCCTAGCTTCAAGGCCCATATTGAGCAAAGGGTGCAGCAGGAGGTGGAGACTCGGCGTCTGATGGTCGAGGACTTCAAGGAGAAGGCTGCCAGGCCGAAGCCAAATCTAACAAGAGGCAGTCTGAGCTTGAGGCTGAGATCCTGTGACTTAGGAATGAGCTGGAAGCTCGGGACGCGGACCTCTCTGAGGCTGAGCTTGAGCTGGAAGGCAAAGATGCCAAGCTTTCCCAGACCCAAGATGAACTGAATGATGTCCGAAGCCAGCTGAAGGCTTAGAGCGAAGGGGCTGCCAATACTCAAGCTAACCTTGAGGCTGCCCGGAGGTTGTTAGAAATCAAAATCTACACCCAAGATGAATATGACGAGGGTTTTGACAATGGCTTCCAGACAGCTCGACGCCTTGCTTTCCATGCTGATCCTAACATTAACTAGGACGAAGCTGAGGAGTGGTCCATGGACCCTAACGACCTACATTGGCATATGACCCATCCTGCCGAGACTGCTTTTCTGGCTCGTCAGGCTGAAGCCAAGGCCCGGGCAGAGAAAGAAGATGAAGAGAGGAAAAGAGAGTCTGAACAGGCTCTTGCTCAGCTTGCCTCCTCTTCATCTGGTATTGTAGCTTCTAAGAGCCCAAGTGCAGCTGATCAGCCTGATCCTACTAACGCTGAAGCATAGGAATTCGAGCGGTCTTCTTTAGAATCTTGCATATCAACTTGCGCTTAATTGTTATGTTTGTCGCGTCTGTTTTTGGCTTAACCTTTTACTTCAGCTTGCTCTCTTGTACAAACTCTAAATTATTTTTGCTTTGAGTAGTTGTACTTAGTTCGGCAGCTGTATTTTTCCACTTGTGGGCGGCTGCCGATATAGAATTTCCTTGTGTTTGCTTTAAATTCTTTAACTTTGATGCGGCTCGGAGATCCGAGCATAATTGCATTGCTGTGAATGCTTTGCTTTTCTTCCCGCTTCCTTCCTCTCTTTACTTAGTTCTCTTGTCCTGTTCTTGGATTTAGAATTTTTTTGCAAAATTTTCTAAGTATCGAACCTCAGCTTGGGAATTCTCTCGCAGCTGAGTATCTCTTCCCCTCCTCCCCAAGAATCTAAAGTTGTGGACGTCTGGTTCCTGAGGTGCTTGACTGAAATATTTCGGCAAACAAAGGTTCGTCTTAGCCAAATTTCAAGGGTTGACATAATTTTCGAAGTTTCGGCTTTTTCTTCTCACTTCTTTTATTTGAGGAATCTATGAGTTCGCTGCTCAAAAGTCTTTGACTCCAAGAGCAGCATCTCTCGATTCTTAGAAATTTTTCCAAGGGAATGACCATCCAAAACACAAGGCCATCACTCTGGCAATGTTTCGGATATAACTCCTCAGAAGCACAGTGCCAATGTTTAGGCTATACCTTAGACTAGTGCACGGCCTCTTTGCCCCCAGGAACTGACTTATCCGAAGTACAATGCCAACGAGTGGCTATACTTCGAGGGTGAAGTTATTGTCCCCTATTGGGCTGGTTCTTTGGCAATCCGAAGCACGATGCCACTGCTGGGCTACACTTCGGACAGTGTCGTGGTAAACCTTTCTTTTTAAAATTTAAAGAAGACAGAGAATAGCAACTCGTAAATTTGGTGGATATGGTGTCTCAAAGGCCTTTCATTAATTTGAAGATGCACTTACATAGATTGTTCTGCCCCGAAGGGTTTACACATGATATTTCATAAGTACACCAGTGGTTCTTCAGCTCAGTTCCATCCAACTACCGAAGTCGGTATGTGCCGGGCTAAATTTCATCATAAATTTCATAGGGGCCCTCCCAAGTTGCTGAGAGTTTCCCATGAATGCGTCTTTTTTGCACTGCTGCAGCATTCCGAAGAACAAGATCACCAATTTCAAGAAGTCTTGCATGAACTCTTCTGTTGTAAAATTTGTTGATCCTTTGCTTATATGTAGTGATTCTGTCTCGAGTCGATTCCGGACCTCGTCAAGAAAATCGAGGGATTCTCTCATGAGCTGTTCATTTTCCTCGGCTGAGAACAAATTTACGCGCAAACTCTCTGTGCCAATTTCCACTAGAAGGATGGCTTCGGATCCATATACCAGCTCAAAGGTGAATATCCCGTAGCCTCTTTTTTAGTTGTCCGAAATGACCAGAGGGTTCCTGGGAGTTCTTCTATCCACTTGGACTTTTGATCTTCAACCCTCTTTTCTTGTTTGCACTCTGGCTTGACCATTGTTTTGCGAATGGCACACTGCCGAGTATGCCAACTTAATGCCGAACTGGTTTGTGTACCGCTTCAGCAACAAATTTTCAAATTGCCTTCCATGATCAAAGACAAAAGCCTTCGAAACCCCGTAGCGAGTGATGATATTCTGCCAGATAAATTTCCTGACAATTTGCTCTGAGATGTTCGAGGCTGCTTCAGCCTCGATCCATTTGCTGAAATAGTCAATGCCGACTATCAGCCATTTTTTTTTTGGTACGGGGCATCAGGAAAGGGCCCTAAGATATCCAACCCCCATTGGGTGAATGGAAGTGGATTCAGGATCAGGTGAAGATCTCAAGCCGGCTGATGGATGACTGGCGCAAATTTTTGACATTTCTCGCATTTTTTTACCAGCTCCTTAGCGTCTGAGATCATGACGGGCCAATAATACCCTGCCCTCAATGCCTTGTGGGCTAAAGTTCTCCCCCCGATGTGGTTTCCACATATGCCAAGGTGGATCTCCTGAAGGATGTAGTCAGCATTTGTTGGTCCCACGCATTTTAGTAGTGGGGCTGAGAAATATTTTTTTAGCAATTCTCCTCTGAAGACTATGAACCTTGAGTTGATTCGTTTCAGTTTGGAGGCCATGTTCCTGTCTTCGGGAATTTCTCCTTGAAGCTTGTAAGCTAGAATAGGGTTCATCCAGCTCGGCTCGAATGTGACGCTGCAAACCTTTAGGCGCTTCGTCCACACTCCTTTCCGACGCACCTCCACATATACAGATAGGTTCAGCTAAGTTAGAGTTGAACTTGCAAGTTTGGAGAGGACATCGACTTGTGCGTTCTGACCCCTTGGGATCAGCTCGACTTTAAAAGTTCTCAGTTTCACAATAACTGTTTTGATCTTTTCGAGATAAGCTATCATTGAGGGTTCTTTGGCCTCATATTCGTCTCGGATCTGATTTGCAACGAGCTGAGAGTCTGTCTTCAGATAGATATGCTCGGCTTCCAATGATATGCACAGTTCTAAGCCTGCGATTGTTGCTTCATATTCAGCTTCGTTGTTCGAAGCTTTGAATGAGAATTTAAAAGCATACTCAAAGGACTTGCCTTCAGGCGAGGTTATGACTACCCCGCCCCCGAAGCATTTATGGTGGAGGATCCATCCGTGAAAACAGTCCAAACTTTCTTTTCCTCGCCCAGTGTCTCCTGGTAAGAACACTCGGCCAGGAAGTCCGCTAGGGCCTGAGCCTTGATGGTTGTTCTCGGCCGGTAGTGATGCTGAACTCAGTGAGCTCAAAGGCCCACTTTGCTAGTCTACCAGATTTTTCAACTTTGCTTAGGACTTTTTCCAGCAGTTGATCAGTCAAGACCACTATTTGATGACAGTCAAAATAGGGCTTCAGCTTCCGACCGGCTACCACTACTGCATATGCCACTTTCTCGAGTAGAGGGTAGCGAGTCTCGGTATCCGTCAGAGTGTGACTGACGAAGTAGACCGGCTACTGAACTTTTTCTTCTTCTCTCACTAAAATCGCGCTTATAGTGGTCGGGCTGACTGCCACATATAAGTACAAAGTTTCTCCTTCGGCTGGGCGTGCCAGCGTCAGGAGTTGAGCCAGATGTTCACGCAGCTGCTTGAAGGCTTCTTTTTGCTCGTCTTCCCAGATGAGCTCCTTGGTTTTTGGGAGTTTCAGTGCTTTGAAGAAGGGTAGCCCCTTGTCCGAGGCTCTGGAGATGAACATGGACAGGGCAGCCATAAGTTTTGGTAAATTGGACCCAAACATAAGTTTTGGTAAAGTTTAGTTCAAATTCCTTTTATTTCCAACATTTCTTCTACATTAATTTAAGTATGGGTCAAATCGTTGTTGTTACTACCCAATCACAAGTCTTACATAATATGAGAGACACATACATCTACAGGTCATCATGATTTATGCAGGGACATTATTTTAAGATTTTGTCTGAGATCAACACACAATGGGTCAACCCACTTATTTTGAATCAATTTACAAAAACTATAAAAAAAAAAAATTAAAGGAGTCGATAACCGTAGCATGACACAACTCATGGGTCGGGTCATGCATGTTTATGACATATTGACACAAGTAGAATGCAACCTAATGATTTCTTAGCACAATTCACTTGAACATGAGACACGTTGCCATGGCACGTGAGGCTACATTGCTAGTGTACAACTTTAATTGTCCCCTCAAACTTATTTCATGGCATTTCAACTCTAACTATTAAAAAAAAAAAAAAAAAAAAAAAAAAAAAAAAAAAAAAAAAAAAAAACCAATAATTTGAATGTTAGTGAACTTGGCTTTGGATAAGAATTTGCCAATTCCTAAAATGATCCCTAATTCATGACAAAGCCTCCCAAGGTACATATAATTTAAATAATACGAGGTATATCATACGGGGAATTACTAGTGTACCTACCTAAATGCATGCAATGATTCAAGTTAAGGGGTAGTGTTGAAAAATAATTAGCTTGAAATGATTAAGCTTTTCCATATAGGTGATATATCATAAATGTTTTTTTTTTTTTTGACAGGAACAAATGAATTGTTATCAACTTATCATAAGATTGATGGTTGTAATTAGGCTTAAGAATAACCTTTGTTTCTTTACCTATCATTTATAAGAACATTATCTCATTTTAAAAGTTGAAATAATCTAAATGTAACAATATTGTTTTGAGAAGAGTATGAAAAGAAGGGACATACCAACGACGAGTGGTCTTTCTAAGATGTGCTTGCTAGATGATGAAAGCCTCCAATTTTTCTGAATATTGCAAATTTAGACTATGACTTAGTAAATGTAGCATATTATTACTTACTAAGGATAAGTTAGGAACATATAGATCTAGAGTATAGTGCACTCACCGACTCAAAAAATATAGCAATCGTCTAGCTTTTGTGATGAGGTTGGGCTTGAAGGGGTTGTGTTTAAGTAAATTAAAATTATTTCCAAACTCCAATGAAATCATAATAATAATCATCATCATAGATCTAGCATGTATATACAAGGTAAGTAATGTAGCCGAAGACAACTTGCCGGCTCACATATCCATCAAACACATGTTTGTGTTTGTATGTGCTCATCTAAGAAATACGATGGAGGGGACGAGGAAGACTAGCCGGCCGGTGGCATGTCGGCCGGCAAGTCATCCTTGGCTGCATTAACGTTACCTTTGTAAAAACATGAAAGACATATGATGATACAAGATATATAGCTACTAGGTTACTAATTTATTGAATGAAGTTTAATTTGTGTGACATTCTTCTAAAAATAGAAATGTATGTATGACTAAATATAAATAGAAAGGATACCTAAGAAGAATTGGAAGGAACAAAGAGATATGGGTGAAGAGTTTGTTAAGGCGTGAAAAGAGGTAATTTGTTGAGTTTCATTAGCAAGGTTATATAATTGGCGTAGGGATACCTCATATGGTTTGGATTCTGTCTCCTTGTTTTTTAAGGAGGTGAGGGTGATGAGAAGAAACCATAACGGATAAGGTTGGGTAAAAAGAAGTGGGAAGTTTAAAATTGTATCTAGTCCATGGTAAGGAGTACATATTATTTCTGTTTTACAATGTTCTTTAATTTATATTTACTGTTTTTATGGGTAAGGAAAAAAAAAAGGTGGATAATGCGATATAGATTGAATAAAAAGAAGTAAATATTATGGGGTACGATAAGAGGGAGGAAGTTTGTTATAACGGATTTGCCAGAAATGAAAGAAAGTGAAAGTATTAAGAAGACTGTAAAATTATCGAGAACCGAAAGTGTTTAGAATATTATGGAACATAATATGTTTTTCTTCATATAACCTTATTTTCCGTCAACAAAACTTCAGATTAGAGTTAAAATTATAGAATTAGTTAGTTTTAGGATCATGAGATTAGAAATGCTAAAGTTTGTGCTCAATAAAATCACAAATGCAATATGTTATGATGAGTTTGTTCATAAAATTTTACAGAAATTTAGATAGAGATAACAAATGATAAGTTGGTCGTATGACTGCCCGTGGAAAATTCAGCTATTGATGGAGGACGTCAAGATTGAAACTAGTTATTTAAGGTTAGTTCGTTATCCTGTTTTTTTTTCAGTTATTTTTTATTTTAAAAAAATAGAAAACCTAATTTCAAAACAAAAAATTAGTTAAACATCAAAGTGAAATTATTTAATTCATTTACAAAATAAATACGAATAAGTTATTAAGAAATAAAACTAGAGGTATATAATTAAAACAATAGCTCTTTAGTTGTTTGCAAAAATTATCCATCGTTTGCTAAAATTATCCAATGAAATACCTTTTCACGCTATCCCAAAATCCAAAATGCTACTCCGTAATTATTAACCGAAAAAAGAAATTGTGAAACTGATACTCCTATAAGGGTATTATTGTTTCTTTTTTTCTTTTTTTTTTATTTTCTTTTTTTTTGAACAAATTATTGTTTCTTATTTTCAAAAACCAAATGGAGGAAACCAAAAAATAAATAAATAAAATAAAATAAATAAATCGATTTTATAATAATTATTATAACTTTAAGCTCAATGTTAAAATTATTAAATCAAAAACGGAAAAATTATAGTGGTATTAAATGGACCCTAATATCAATCAAAGTTCTATTCTCACAATATTAAAAATTAATTAATATCAAATTTGCCTTAAAAAAATTATAAGTAAAAAATCTCAAAATTGTTGATTAATTTGAGAATAAGGATCGAAAAGGCTAAATTACGCAATAGGGTCATGTAATTTCAGGTATATGTGTGCATTTGATAAATATAATAAGGTCAATTGTCCTCTAATTAATACATGCAAATGGACATCTCTATTGTAAAACGTTTGTGAAATGTACCAATACATAATAATTTATGCATTATGTTTAGAGTAGTAAATTCATCCTTTTTCTATAAATCTTCCAATTACCCGTCAAAAAAAATATATAAATCTTCAATTAGTGTTGAAAAAAATGGGCCAAAAGTTGACACATGGGCGATTGAAGAGGTGGAGACCATGATTTTATAAGCTCTTATCCACTTACATTATACACTGCCAATTCCTAACATGCATTGAAATTTGAAACTGATAAGTGAAGTTTGATAAGTTGCAACAAAATGCATAGCATCTTCATGCCAATACGCCACGTATTATAATTATAATGGTGCTTGAACTATGTAAGCATATATACATGGACACTAGTCAAAATACTCTTTTGAAATAAAAATGTTTTTTTTTTTCATAAGAAATTTGTTAGCATGTACATGGACACTAGTCAAAATACCACATGTGGGTAATTTTGCATTACTCTAATTTAAGTGGACAAATTTTTTGTATGTAGCTGGCCACACCGTGTGGCAGGGGTTACTCGAGTTATTTGGTCAGGGGTTACTCGAGTTATTTGGTCAGGGGTTACTCGAGTTATTCGGTCAGGGGTTACTCCGATAGAGGTTACTTGAGGGGTTCAGTCAGGGGTTACTTGAGGGGTTGGTCAGGGCCAGGGTTACTCGTTTAGTTGTTACTCGCTCAGGGATTACTCGAGTTACTCGATCAGGGATTACTTAAGGGGTTCAGTCAGGGATTACTTAAGGGGTTATTCGGTCAAGAGTAATTCGAGCAACCCTTGATCGAGTAACTCAAGTAACTCCGGGCACACGGCGTGACCAGCCACACAAAAAATCCCCCATCTACGTGAGATTAAATGCATATATTATAGTATAATATTTTCTTTTTAAAATAACTAGTGGGTAATTTTACATTTTAATTTGAGGGGTGTGAGTAAGTTTTGTGAATGTGAAATCATTTTATTTTACATGAGTTACATTTTCATTACTTTTTCAAATTTTATCTTTTAAACTCTAAAGAATTTCAGGTAAGAGTACAAGTCTATTAAGTGTTACTGTGTTATCATTAAAAGAAAGGTCTAAAAAAAGGCACAAGGTCGTGCTTGAAAGGTAGCTCAACTCATAGCCAGTGGCGTATCCAGGAAGTCAAAAGTGTGGGTTCGAATCATCAAATAATAAGATATAGCTCCTTCGTTTTTTTTTTTTTTTTGCAATGTTGATGATTTCACGCTTGCCAATGCACATTCTATTACTTAAATATCTTAAATTACATTTTTGTAATAAATATACAAAGTTGATATCAAAAAGGGGGGAAAAAAATTAAAATTGCTTATATAAGCATTCGGGCTTTCATCAAGTGGTAATATTAGGAGTTTAGAGAAGAAATTGAAAAAAAAGGGGAATAAATAAAAAGGCTTTAGAAAAACAAGTATACATGAGAGTTTTGAGGTGAAACTGAAAAAAATTTGGAGAAGGTAGTGAGGGTAAAGGAAAAGAGGGGAAATTATTTTTAAAGTTCAAGTGGTAATATTAGGAGTTTAGAGGAGAAATTTGAAAAAAAGGGGAAAAAAATAAATGATGTGAGGCTGAGAGTCGAACCCCAGACCTATAGGGGCCTAGCGCACAAACCAAACCCTTGCTACCACTGATCTGCGCTTTTTTTTCCTATATTACTTATGCACACAAATTCTATTTATTTATTTTTCTATTTTTAAAAATTAAATAAAAAAAAAAGAAAGAAACAAACAAACCTTTTTTTCCCGAAAAATCAGTGGGTTCAATGAACCCACTTGAACCCACCGTGGATCCGCCACTGCTCATAGCTACCTCACGATCTAAGGACTTGACTTGCCACTCTGGGATTGAGTTTTATTGCTGAGAGAATTACTCATTTGTTTCATATGGTTTGTCGATTTGACCATTTAAACTTACTATCACGTCCACTACAACATTGATTCTCTCTGAAAGAGCTTTCCGTATATACATGGCTACCAACAATTAAAGTTGTAATATAAGGTCAACTAAAAGAGCTTTCCGTACATGGCTACCAATAACTAAAGTTTTGTTATAAAGTCAAACTAAAAGAGCTCTTCGAACATGGTTAGATATTGTGCACACATCGCGCGTGTTAATCACCTTAGTTTCAACAAAATTTTAGAATGCATGAGACAAATATATTGTGACTGAGGGAATACTTGGAATTAAAGATGGCTCTGGCCGTGCCGGGTCGTGCCTTGTGCCAGGGCCACGTGCTTTGGGGTTAGTTAAGCCCAGCCCATGGCTCGGCCCACGAGTTTCGTGTCGTGCCGTATCGGGCCCAAGCCCGCGTGCCGTCGCGTCGAGTTGTGTCAAGCCTGCGTGCCTAAGCAAAATTGCATTGATTTTAGCATGTTTTGCCGTGCCAGGCCCGGTCATGCCGTGCTTTATCGTGCTTCTCCCAAATAAAGGGACCCACGACCCGCACGGATAGTATTGTGTCATGTCGTGCCGTGTTTTTTTCGTGTTGGGCCCTACTTGGCTTTGGGTCAGTCCGGCCAGTGCCATCTTTACTTGGAATGGACTTCTGATGGGCCGATTTTGCATATAGGGCAGGCCTCATTTAGACCCAAATAAACAAAATATTATTTAAGCAACTCTAGGTGGTTGTGATATGTGCCTATAGGAAGCAACAAGCAAGTTATGAATCACCTAAAATTCAGCAACAAACCAACAATATCGTCTAAATTCCTTGTTAATTGGACCTTAGGAGAAGGCAAAGGGTAATGGTGATGTCGCTTCCTGCATCTCATTAAGCTGCTGTCAGCTGCTCGTTGTATCTTCTAGCTAACAAACAGCCTAATCTCATTGATAGAGGTGACCATTTTCTATACGTTTATCTTCTATCTTCTACTATATATTGTTTTATAATATTATAAGAATATTAAGTGCATGTGATGTACAGTTTATTTTTACTCTATTAGTCCATTCTGCATGGTTTTATAGTATTGAAGTCGTTTGGTTTACGCTTAATACTACTAACATTTTTGTTTATGCAGCTTATTATTGAACTATTAAAATGTTAAAATGAAATGATACAAAATTAAGGAATTACATGGACTTATTATAACATAAAAATTTATGCAAGCTGGTATGAAAAAATCCACAAATGGGTGTCAAGAAGGAACACAAAGGACTTGAACATGTCCTAATCCAATGTTTGATGGAAAATTAGAAAATCATCTTTATAATCAAACATTCACCCCCAAAAATAGGGATTATTTCAGGATAATCGAAAGTTGAGATTATTGAAAGAAAATCACCCAAAATTGAAAATATTTAAAACAAATTTTTTCATTAAAAATATAGTGCTATGTGAATGACACAAGACTTGTTAGTAACCAATCGAAATACTATAAATTATGTCAGGAAAAACTATTTAAAAATCATTTTTTAATTGTTTGTACATTTCAATTCTCATTTCTCAATAGAAATTATAAAGAATCTTACTTAATTAATTAGCCTAACCTTGAACTTGAACCGCCTTATGCATATCAAGAACCCATACACTAGATATTGAATTATAGTTTCTGATCTGAAATATATATATTCTTAGCTAGAGAATCCACATATGATACCCTGACAACCCCAAAATGGGAATATGTCTCAATGAGATTGGAAGGAATTTTTCTAGATGCATGATTTTTTATTTTATTGCCATTTAAGCGGTTAGTTCGAATATCTTTAATAATTATAATAGTACGACTTTTGCATCTTTTTATACATATAGCAAATTTGATCTTAGTCATCTTACGTAGAGTCGTACTATATAGTCTCCAAGCGTATTTTAGTTCACAAATCCTACGAAGTAGTTTGTTTATTAATCTACTATTTATTTTGAAATGTGGTTCATGAATCACGTCTTGTAGCTCGTATACATTGGATAATGTTTGTCATTTGGGGGAGTCGGTGAAGTAGAAGACAATAGTTTGAACAAACCCATGTAATAATCTCCATTCTTCTATATGGTATTGGTAATTGGCCATTGGGCCATGCTAGCACAGTCTAGCGTGAAAAACAAATACCATGGCGCTGGTATTGAATAAGTACAACTGCACTAGGCATGACCTAGGATAATACTACAAGGGTTAAGCTATGAACTCAACATGATATGATATGACACGACACAAAAATAATAATAATAAAAAAAAATATAATAAAATTGATAAATAAATTGGGTTAGGCGTATAAGTACGGTCCGGCACGACACTACACGACACGACACATAAACTTAAGTTATGACGCACTTTTAAAAGTTTCAGTATGACACCTAGCTACTGGGCTCAATTGTGACTTGGGTCAGGCTTAACTAGACTCTCAAGGCACTGCCCGACATAGCCCACATGAGGCTACATCTACATTTAATAGGTATGAGTTGATACTCACAAGAATCTTACAAAATAAACATGCAATTTTGTGTATCCCCAATGTCCTTGTTATCTTTCTCATGCCTAGCACCAACTCAATGGAGCTATTTCTGGCATTAGTGGCTTATGCCTATACACAGTCACGTGTGCATGTGTCCAGATATACATACGCACTCGCACAGCACAATACCTAGTTCATGTCCTGTGCACCCAAAATAGGGCCCAAAAGGGAGTGAAACAATGAGGATGTAACTCTTGTAAGTGATAGAGAGAAGCCAAATGACGGGACTAATGTACATCTTAACAGAAAGAGAATGCTAATACTAGTTTCAGCAAAACTAACTGATTAATTCTCGCAGATAAGAGAGGTACATCAGCTAGAAAACCTTCTTAAGATTCAAGCTTCAGCATATCTTGCAATTACAGTAACAGTTGATCAAGTAAGAGTACATATCACACAATATCACTGTAGTAGGTGTTTCAGCTAAAGCTGTGTATCTATTATAGTAGAATGATCTGCACTTGTAAGAAAACAGTTTCCTTTCTCTCATTTTTCCAGCAATGGAGGTGTTTTTATCATTTTGTACATGATTAACTGTAGACGAAGCTTATTTGTGGCTCTGAACCTCAGGAGCGACCTTTTCAATGTTGTCATCATCTCCAGTGCCATCATGATCTGCAGCTGACAATTAGGGATTATCTGTTAAAAGAGCATAAAATATGACATAAATTGATGTCTCTAGTATCTCCAAACCTGAGGCAGGTAGATAATGAGACATATACCTTCACTGTCAGCAGGAGCATAAGCTGAGCGCCTAGAACGAGTTTGCTGATATGTTGGCTAAGAAATCAAAAACATTAGTATTTAGCCCTTTCAATTTATGTAAGATAGATGAAAAGCAATTAGTCTTCTAAACGAAATTATTTTAAGCACTACAACCATTTGACAGACAAGTTAGTTCAGCTGCCTTGACTCTCATCATCCCATACCATTCAAGAGACAAAATAAGAGACAATATAGCCAATGCTCCAGAAAGCATAAGCTATGTCTTAATCTCCAGAAAAATAGACCAAAAAGAACAAAAGAATCCTCCTGCACTATTTCTGGAGAACCTCATATGCTAAGGGGTGTTGGGTGCTGATTATCTCATGTGTACACAACAAATTTCTAAGCAAAAACTGCCTCAGGTTATTAAAGCATCTCTTTATTAATCAAAAAGCCAGAATCTCCAAATCTTGGAGAAACATATAACATTGTTTCTTAATAGAAAAAACTGGAAGGTTTTGTTTCAGGGTTAAAGCATTCATCAAAAATACCTGCAACTTCGGTCGGAGTGCCTCAAGTGGTCCTTTGGGTTTCTGGCCTTTTTGCTGCTTGCATGACAACAATAGCATAGACATGGATCATTAAGATTAAACAATCAACCCTCTGAAAATTACAAATGTTAAATGATGGGAACTATTGGTAGTGTGCAAGACTGCAAAGGATTCAATTCAAATACCTTTCCCAATGCCCAATCAGCAGAATCGAAAAAAGCATGTTCATGGTCCTGCAAAAGGAAGCAATGGTTGTGAAATTATCTACAGCATTCAGAACCGAAACAGAACATTTACTACTTGAATTGCACAAACAAATTCTTGCCTTTGAAATCAGTGGCTTCTTCTTTGGCAAAATCCCTCCATACTTTTTCTTGATAGTTTCCTCCTATAAAATAACGGCACCCAATCACAAAAGATTGTACAGGTATTGATTAGACAAATAAAGAGAGACGATCCTCACACAATTCACAAAGCAAACAATTTAACTAGTCAATATCTATATCAATTCATTGGAGCATTCATGAATATATACAAGCATTAATACCTGCTGTTCAGGAGATGGCATCTGATGTTCCTCAATCTTCTTGACATCTCCAGTGTCCTCCTTTGGAGATTCTTGATGAACATTCTCTTGTAGCTCAGCATCAACAACACCTTTATCTTGGACAACTTCTTCACCAGTTCCTGACATTATATTTGGCCTGACCAAAGACTATAAATTGGATCATTCAGAACATCAATAACAAAGATCACTAATATGGCAGATTATCAGATTCAGAAAGGACTCATTCAGTCTTTGAATCCAGAGGACAGGCCTTACATCTTAATCTTTCGGAAACTAACACCTATCTAGAATCAGTGCTAAGGAGGAAAGATTCACCACCAAGTACCACCTAATGCTTTTATGTTCTAATTAATCGTATATTTCTAGTTTATATTCATCCTACATAGATCTCCATTTCTTGCTTCAATGAAGATAATGACCATCTTATAAAGAAAGGATTACCAAAAACTTACGAGCAATATGTAAATTTACTACAAGCACATTGAAACTCCTCCCTCCATCAACTAACCACAATACTTGTCTCCAACTACTATTTCTTGTAAATTTCTACCAATAACCAAAAGTTATAGCTTATTAGTTGCACCTAGTTTAATATACCTTAAAGCTTTGACAAGTATTATTGGGCATGATGAAATATAAACACATCCCGAAGTTAATGTACTCAGGCTCTAGTACTCTTGTTGGACATAGATACAACGGAGTAGTATTGAAGTTCCTATACATGTTTCAAGCGTGTTGATGATCCGGCATAAGTACTTGAAGTGAAATAAAGAATCCGAGAATAGAGTTGACCCAAGTTGTGCTAAAAAATACATCCTAGATTCACAATTTCCTATACATGAACAACTTCTTGCATCTTACCTAGGATGATTTTCACATAATCAAGGACATGATTTGACCTCAAATAGTAATTTGACCCCGACATTTTACTGCCCATAAAGAATACTACAGTACTAGATGTTTTTTATTATTATGCAAATTTATCAGGTTCCCATTTAATCATAACTCCACAAGTAAAGATTGTTTAGATTTCCTATATTTTTCTGGGAATCAATTAAAGTATAAAGGAATCTTTAAAAAAAAATTCCAATCACAAAAAAAATTATCGACAAACCATGCTTAATGAATTAATCAATCACCCAATATCAGTAATCAAATCATGCAAAAATCAACCAAAATATTAATCAAACAAAAAGTAGAAAATGAAAAATATAGATACCCCAAATGCGATTTGTTGAATGAAACAGTATAAAACTCAGCTTAGGAACTACGCAACTCAAGAGAAAATTACCCAAAAAATAAAGAAATTTGAGGGGGTGAAATAATTAAAAGTATGAAATAAACAGAAAATTGAATTTAAAGAAAAGGGTCAATGGTAATTACCTGATTGGTTGATAAATTGATTGAATTTGAATGGGGAGAGAGTGGCAGAGCAAATGGCAAGAGATGTAAGGAAAACTGAAAAATGAGGAATTGGTGTTAGTTATATTCACTGTGCAGAAGAATGGTGGGAGGGCCCTACTAAGTCTGTCCTTTAATGGTTGGATTTGGCCTCTATTGTTTTTCCCTCTTGGGCTTTTTGTCTTTGGTCTTCTTTTGTTTAAGTGCGATCTGATTTGTCAAAAATTGACCCGACTTAAGAATCACAAGTTCTTAACTATACCTTGGAGCAACTAAGCTAACTGCACCAGTCATATATGAACATATATTACTTTAGAATTACTAGGGTACCTACGCGCGCGATGCCCGTGATATAGGTAGTGTTTCGAGAAGAGTTATTACAGTTAGTCTTAATACCTTATGCCTTGTTGCATGACCTTTTATATTTAAGTTATTTGTGCATACGCGATTAATGTGTTAAATATTGTGTATCAAAAATTTAGCAAGCTACTTTAGATTTAGTGAAGGAGTTGTAAAAAGTATCGATTTCTAGAAATGCAAATGTTTGCCGTATTTAAAGTACACATTGAGATGATTCAATTAATAAAACATCACATTTTCTTGTATTCCATAATAATACAATTAATTTGAAGTCTCTATAATACTTTAGTGGTGATATCCTTTGAAAAAAGAATACTAAACAATGATCAAATTCCAAATAGAAAAATGAAAAATAATAATTTGGAAAGAGTTATAATGTGAAAAAATACAACTTTTTATTTACAAATTATCAATCATTTAGCCTTAAGAAGAAGAAGGGATGTGAACAAAGAAAAAAAAATTATCTATTATTCATATTTTTTTCTTGAATAGAAGTATTATTTAATTATAAAGTGACAATTAAATCTAAAACCTAGCAACCACTATTTTGGGATCCCATTTGTCTCAATTGTTTAGGATGAAATAGTCTATTTTCTATATTTCTTACCTTTAATTTTTAAGGATAATTTTTTCTTTTAGTTTAATTTTCTTAGTGTTTTGTCCATTGAGTTTCTTTGAACAACATAAGATACCAAATACACCTCGCTTTAAATTTTAATCGGTTACAGTTATGATCATAATAATTATTGTAAATGTCATATAACTATTGTTTATTCTTCTTCTCTGTAAAACAAATTTTTTAAGATGTAAATTGAAATTATAAGTTATTAATTTATTTTGTTAAAGTTACAAAACTATTGAAGTTATTTTCTTAAATTGATAAAAAATGTAATAAATGGGCAAAAATGACCAATTAACCTCAAAAACTGAGTTAAGTGGAGAAATAAAGTTCAAGGATAAAAAACAATAGATGTTGAATGATTGCATGTGTCAAACAAGCTCATTCCCAAATTCCAACCAAGCTTGTCTTCAGCTCCAATTAGTAAAAACTTGGGCAATTTTTGCTTAGACCTAAGAGTCACCAAGCTAGCTAAACTATCTCAACAACCATTAACCAAAACACAAAATCTCTTAAATAACTTACATTTTCAAGTAGTAATCGTATTCATATTCAAGTCAAATTTTGCTGAGTTTATTTGTAATTTAGAGTTATCCCTCCCCCACCCCAAAAAAAAAAAAAAAAAAAAAAAAAAAAAAAAAAATAGAATTATCGACCAAAATAAGCTTGCATTATAACGAACAAGTATGAAAGATAGGAACCTGTTTAATTACTTGTACAGATATATGGTGTTATAATTACAATGATTTTAACTTTCAATTATGGCCTGGGTCCATGTCGATAAAAACTTTAGATTAATAGATGCCAATTCGAAGAATGCTTGAGACATTCATGACAAGACAATACCAGTAATTGTAAAGAATGGTTGAAACTGACTTCTTTTGTGTGATGCAAGCACGCCTCCAATACATCAAGAAATGTGGCTTTGCACTTGGACACGGGTTCTAGTTGCTGTATTTGACCAACCTTTGTCTTAGCTTCTAGTTTTTTTTTCCCCCCTCCTTGCTAGAGCTGCTCATATGATCTTTCGGATTTCACTTTCACGAACTTTTAAATGAACCAATACCCTTGTAAATTTAATATCATGAGCATGGACATCACTTTTCTGTAATTGCAGTCTACGAAACCCAACGGATTCACCAGCCCACACTTGAGTTCCTTAGTTCCTTGCGCTTCATATAGAACATTCAAGTTTTTGCTACATCTACTTCAGCTACACTACTATGCATCCAAATTAGTAGTATGCAACTTATAACACTAACTATGATTCCACCACTACCTTGCTATATTCATGTCCAACAAGGGTTAGACATCTTAGAAGAATATGAAAACTTACGTATTGAGCCTTAAAAAATAATGATGACAAGATAATGTATGACTACCTTTAAGAAGACCACGAATACATTGAAGCAATGCCTCTCCCTCTCAGATTTTCAAGCCTCTCAATCACATCTGCAAATAAAAAGATACACATACGTATATATAAGCATCATGTGTTAAGCCTCTCAATCACATCTGCAAACAAAAACATACACATACACATAGGTATTGGGTACCTAACAACTTAATTTTAATCTTAATATACAAGATTGTTTTCTCCCGATCTTAAAATCCATTTAATAATTATAATTTGCACTTGTTAAACCTCATAAGTCATAACCATTAGGTTTGAATTTCATGAATAACTTGTATTTTTTTTTTTTAAAACCTCATAAGTCGTAACTATTGGGTTTGAATTTCATGAAATAACTTCTTTTTTTTTATCGGCGAGTAAATTACCCACCACTACTGTAATAGAAGCTAACTAGTGCTAGTGAATTCCAACAGGCACAAAGCATTTTCCGACTTCTAAAGTTTGATCTTCTCTACTCTACAGAAGAACACAAGGTGATAAATTTACTACTTGTAATATCTAGCTTATCATGTAATAATGGATACAACTAAGCAAACAATATCTAAATTCTTTTACATATGGACAGACATTCATACCAAGCAACCATGTATTATCGACTTGTGATTAAAAGTAAGCCAATTGATGTTTTGCTCTAATCCTACTTAATACACACATGCATGATACTCCTCAGCTCAAATCTCAACATGAAAGATGTATTAAACAGCAGAAACAAATGTAATTTTTTTTTTGTTCATAATTTTTTGTTATACGTAGTAGTTGTTGCAATTAATAAAAACTGTATATACAAAGTATCACTTAGAAAGCCAAGAGGTTGCTAACTTGGCCTTGAGCGAGACTACTTTTTCCTTTAATGCTCATTCCCTTTAGTGGACTCAAACTCTCAAAGCAACCATTAATTATTCTGACACTTCTAAGCACTCGAATTTGTTATCCTTGCCGGGAACGCCACCATAATAGCCTTATTTGCACATCCATCATTGCAATCTTGTTTTGTGCTGTGTTTACAGCCAACTCCAACACTTCAGTGATTGACAGGATATAGAGAAAAGTTAGCAAAAATATGAAATCGGGAAACATAATCTTAAATTTACGAAATCGGCTACAATTTTAGAGCTCAATTTAGACACTAAATTAGGCCAATTTTTTAGGTTACAAAGAAATAAAAAAAAAATTCAAGCAAAAAGTCATATTAACAAAAAAAAAAAAAAAAAAAAAAAAAAAAAAAAAAAACCAATAAGAAAGTATGAGAATAAACCTAGAAATAAATGACCAAAGAATTTAGCGAAGCAGAACAAGATAGATTAGAAATGAACATAAATTTCAACCGAAATTATTATAATAGGTGAGAAGAAAAACTTTCAGTCAGGGTGGAATGAATTTCTATCAGATGCTAGCACCATTAGGATGGTTGAAAGGCAAAAGCAAAGCAATCCAATTGATTTGATATTCAATAATAAAAAATTAAAAATAAAACAAATAGAGCAAAAAAAGAAATCATAAACTTACATCAACTGAGCGTCAATTTGAAGAATATCTAAATGCACAGTTCAGCAATTCCACTAATAGAGCAAAAAAAAAAAAAAAATCAAAAACTCGATCAAATTAGGTTTTCCACTAACATGATTAAAGAGATGATTTGAGAAAATAGCCTAAAATTCATAAATTCGAGATTTCAAATTGCTTGAGTAAGTATGAATTTACCTTCGATTGCGCTAAATTGAGCTTACAAATTCAACAGCTGCAGAAAAATGTATCAGAAAAACGAGATTAGCGAAGTCGTGTAATTAGAAATGCCAAAATTTGGGGGCGAACAAGAGTGAAAGTAGAGAGAACCAGTGACAATTAAATTGACGATTAACCCAGATTGTGAATTTGATATTCAATAATAAAAAATATAAAAAAAATTACCTCACCGCAGCAAGTCAGAAACTACTTCGATGGAGGAGATAAAGCACGGTAGGCGCTTCAATGGAGAACTAATAGTTTACTTCACCGCAGAAACTACTTCGATGGAGTTGCTTCAATCGAGGAGAGAGAGTAGAGAGGTAGAGGAGGAAGGAGAAAAAGGGAAGCTTATGAGGAAGAAAGAGGAAAAGCATTAGTCAATCACATCAAGGATAACGCATAGAGAGACAAACAATCAACAATGGAGGTATAATGGTAAATAAACATTTTAAGGGTTATATATGTTATGACACTATTTATAAGAGTATTCTCCTAATTTTTTAAAGGTAGGGAAAATCCTTGTACTGCTTTAATTTGCTTTAATTCGGACCATCTCTATTAGGGTTAACCTATAACTTTTTTCTTGTATCTGATAGAACATTTTTTAGACAAAATATATTTACTCTGTATATCTTATTGTTGGGTTTGAGATGGTGTTGTCGATTATGAGTATGACAAAAAATGTAAGGTTGAATTCTTTTATAAATACCTTATTATAATTAACAAATTGACACAAATATATTGTACTTCATATGTTTTAACGATATATGATTATAATCATCTAGAAATGACTCAAACTCGACTTGACTTGACTCAAATACCATATTTTATCATTCTAGTCTTCTACATTATCATGTAAGCAGAGGCGGATGCAAGTATAATGGATCCCATGACCCAACTTGAACATTTAAAAAAAAATCATATAATTTTAACTTTTTGCTTAAAAAATTGAGTTTTTTTTCCATAAAATTAAATGGAAGCTAATCAAAAACGAAAACAAGCAAAAGAACACAGAGATTTTCTTGCTATCATAGCTCTATCCGAAGTCTCTGAGCTTAAGCACTAAAACTAATACTTCATTAAATGAATGAGAGAATTACAAATTGTTTATTACAATTATTGAATGAATAAGAAAAGTAAAGGAAGAAACCTTATATACCAAGCTACAAAGCATGACTTATTACTCTAACTACTAATAGCTAACGTGGCATCGTTGGTTGAGGAAGCTATAATCTTGTGTGTGCACATTCACCAAAATATCAGTGCACCTCTATATTTCACATCCCCCCTCAAGCTTGGGGTGAAGTAAACATGCCAAGCTTGGACTTTAGCTGGTTGAACTGAGGAAAAGGAAGCACCTTAGTCATGATATCAGCTAGTTGAGAACCTGTAGGCAAGTAAGTCAGTTGGATTAATTCTTTAAGCACTTTATCCCTTGTAAAATGACAGTCAATGTCAATGTGCTTGGTACGTTCATGAAATACAGGGTTCCTAGTAATATGTAGGGCAGACTGGTTGTCACAATGAAGTTTAACGGCTGCAAATCAGAAATCCCAAGTTCTCCAAGTATTCTGACCAACCAGGTGACCTTAGAGACAGCAGAAGCCATTGCCCTGTACTCTGCTTCAGATGATGATTTAGAAACTGTAGGCTGCTTCTTAGATTTCCAGCTTATAGGAGAGCATCCCAGCATCATGATATAACAAGTAATTGACCTTCTAGTGTCCACACATGCTGCTCAATCTGAATCACAAAATGCCTGCAACTTCAAATCAAGACCACCCTTGAAAATAATACCTTGACCAATTGTTGCAGCAACATAATTGATAGTGTGATTCAAGGCCTGTAAATGTGAATTCCTGGGAGTCTGCATAAACTGACTTAGGTTATGAACTTAGAAAGCTAAGTCAACTCTTGTATTGGTGAGAAAATTCAATTTCCCAACCATCTTCCTGTAATGAGCAAGATCATCCAAAAATAACCCCAAATCTGCTTGCAACTTAGTACTTAAGGGAAATGGAGAGGATACCGATTTGAAATTCTGTAAACCACAATCATCCAAAAGCTCCGTGGTGAACTTAGCCTGAGACATAGTAGTTTCACCTAAAGTATAGCTAATTTTCATCCCCAAAAAATAACTGAGATGCCCTAAATCCTTAATACTGAAAGTAGTGTGAAGATGATTCTTCAAGGCTTGAATCTGTACCAAGTTAGTCCTATTTATGATCACATAATCAACATATACACCTGTGATTGTAACTTGGGAACCAGATTTCTTCAAGGTTAAAGAATAATCATTCTTAGATTGAACAAAACCCAAGGCTTTCAACTCAGCAACTAATTTCTCAAACCATTGTCTGCTAGCTTATTTTAAGCCATACAATGATTTTCTCATCCTACACACTTTATTAACAGGGTTAGAGACACCTTCAGGCAGTTTCATATACACTTCTTCATGCAAATCTCCATGAAGAAAAACATTGTTCACATCAAGTTGGAAAATGGTCCAACCATGATGTGTTGCAAGAGCTATGATGCTTCTAACTGTTGCCATTTTAACAATTCCTCAAAGTCAACTCCATACTTCTAGTTGAATCCCTTTGCCACTAATCTTGCCTTTATTCTTTCTCTGGTACCATCCTTCTTGAGTTTTATCTTAAAAACCCATTTGCAACCTATTGCCTTTTTCCCTTTAGGCAAATCAACCAACTCCCAAGTTTTGTTGTCTTCAAGTGATTTTAATTCTTTTTCCATGGCAACCACCCAATTAGAATTGGTGACAACTTCTTTATAAGTCCCTAGTTCTTTCAGAGAAGTGGTTTCTACAATTAAAGATTTATGAGCATAAGAGAAATCTGAGTATGAAACCAGATTACACCAGTGATTAGTAGGAAGCTAAATTGCAACACCACAAACATATTTACTCATCCAACTAGGAGGTTTCCTAGGTCTGATCTATCAGACTGCCTGATAGGTACACTGGTAGGAGCAGAAGAATGTGTATCATGATTAGTGGGAAAAGGTGGAATCCGAAAATGGTTGGACATGTCAACAACATCAGTGTTGACTAGTTGAAGAGTATGTGTTTGATGAGGGATTTTAGGAGGTTAAAAAATGTCAGGATATTCAAAGTCAATAACATAAGGAAAAGGTGTATGAGTAAGAAGAAAGAAAGGAAAAGGTGGTGTAGAGGACTGGTTAAAGTGAAATGGGAAATGTTTCTCTAGAAACACTAATCCTTTTAGTGCTGAGATTCAATACTTTGTAGCCTTTTTGGGTTGGTGAATATCCCACAAAGACACACATGTTTGCCTTTACATCCAACTTTGCCCTGTTCTGCTTGGAAGTTAAAACATAACATAAGCACCCAAATGCCCTTAAATGCTCATTGTCTTGTCTGTTCCCATATAAAGATTCATTAGGTGTGATATTATTCAGTGAGACAGAAGGCATTCTATTAATTAGGTAAGCAGCACATAGGACACACTCTCCCCAATATTGGACTGGCACCTTAGACTGAAAATATAGAGCTCTCCCTACCTCAAGAAAATGCTTGTGCTTCCTCTCAACAATTCCATTTTGTTGAGGGGTATCACTACAACTGGTCTGATGCAAAATACCTTTAGTTGTGTACAAATTCAGAATTCTCCCTTCACATAACTCTTTTGCATTATCATATCTAAGAATCTTCACACAAGCACCAAACTAATTCTCAACAAAAGCAACAAAATTGAACAAAATGTCAACTGATTCAAGTTTTGATTTCATTAAATGAACCCAAACAGATCTAGTGTAGTCATCTACAATTGTCATAAACATATTACACTTGTCATGTGTAAATAACTTATATGGTCCCTAAACATCTATATGAATCAACTCAAAAGGTTTAGCAAACTTAATACTACTATGAGGAAAAGATTTCCTATGTTGTCTAGCTGCAGGACAAATGTTACATATTACATCATCTTCCAATCTAGAACAATCAACTTTATTCTGTACTAGATTTAACTTGCTAAAAGGTATATGACCCAACCTTAAGTGTAACAACTTGGCCTGTTCTATAGAACTTAGACTAACAGTATTAACAATTAAAGAAGCAGTAGTCCTTGTGTCAGAGTGTCTCACCCTATCTTTCAACAAAATATAAGCCATTCCCAACTTTACCAAGAACAAGAGGAGGAGTCAAGTTCTGTTGATCCTAAACAACACATTTGTCAGTAGTGAATTGAACAGAACACTGACCATCTTGACATTGCTTATGAACTGATATTAGATTGAACTCAAAACATGGAACATATAGCACATTCTTCAGTACTAATCCATTAAACAACTTAACAGTCCCAATATGTGTCACTTTTACCCTAGTTCCATCAAGTATAGTAATATGATTATCCAAGCCATGGATCATCTTATAATCATCACATAGTTCAAGTTTATGACACATATGATCACTAGCACCACTATCAACAATCCACCCACTACTGTAAGATGAAGCTAAGAGATAGTAGTTACCTGCAAACATAGCACTTCCACTTGCATTATCTGCATTTTGTTTGGTTAAGAAGGCTTTGAACTGGTTATACTCTTCAAGTGTCAGATTTGGTACTCCAGTTGAATTAGTCATATTTGGTTGCTCAGAAAACTGATCATAATTCTCATTGTTGTCTTCTGTATATGATTCAGCAAGATTAGCAAACTTTTTGCCTCCTTGAGCCTGCTGTTGAGGACCCTTATAACCTGGTGGATAACCTTTCAGTTTGAAACACCTTTCCATGTTGTGCCTTGTCATCTTACAGTGGTCACAAAAGTAGTTGATAGTTCTCTTAAAACCAGAATTCTTGTTAAAGTTGTTCTGTTGATAGCCTCTTCAATATGATCCACCAAAATTCCTATTTCCAAACTGGTTTCTGTCATCATATCTCCTTCTGTCTGCAGTAAAAGCAACTGAATCCAATGACCTCTGATTCACATTACTTAATGACCTGTGCTTTTCTTCTTGTAACACCATTCTATAAGCCTGGGCTAAAGTTGGCAGACTGGGCATCATGAGTATATTAGATCTCACATTAGTATAGTTGGTAGTCAACTTCATCAAGAAAACCATCAATCTTTTATCCAGTGGCCCTATAGCATGCTGACACGTGTCAACCTCAGAGAGGTCCTAGGGGATCCAATCCTCTACTGACACGTGGCACTTTAACCCTAAAAGGGGAACTGATCCCCTTCCACTATAAATAGAGGAAAATCCTCATTTATTACATATTCATAAATATACAAACCAAACCCGAGCAATATTAATTGCAGAATTCTCTAGGAATCCGAGAGAAAAACCTTTACATTCCGCACTTTTATACATTCGGAAACGTTCTAACTTGATCTTCGGAGGCAGAACTCCACCCAACCGGAGTTTTCGTGGTTTTGCAGGTATAGACGGTGGACGCGCATTCTTGGAATTGTAACTCTCCCGAGAGACTCCAAAAACCCCAAAATATTTGGCGCCGTCTGTGGGTAGAGTACTTCCTAAATGGCATCAGAGTCTGTACCGCCTGTTGAGGGCAAACGGCCTATGGCCGAAACTAAGGTCCACACGGACCAAGATAGTGGTGACGACTTTGAGGTCGACACCTACGTGGCCCCAGACGGGTCGTTCAGAACGAGACGTACCAGTTCTAAGGAAACATGGGAACGGGGCGAAGACAAAGCTGGTCCTAGTAGCCCAACCGTCAAGCCGGCTGGGCGACCCCAGGCGGCGGAGGGTGTTGCCCCTGTAACTAGAGACGAACTCATGAAATTCATGATGAGGTTCAAAGGGGAAATCAAGGACCTAATAAACAAGTCGACTGGCACCAACAAGGGTCAGTCATCCAAGAAGCCTTCTCCTTCTGGGAATAAGCATGTGAAAGATCGTGTGCCTACGCCACACCTTAAACCAAAGGGGGCGGACGGGCCCATGATCGACCTGTCCAAACTTCATTTCCCTGAATCAGGGAAAAGGAAGGTCATCCGGCAAGTTCAGCAGGATGGGTCAAAAAGGACTTACTCAGATGCCCGGATGTTAATCCAGCAGAAGAGAAGTCAACAATTGTCTGAGTCTGCCTCAACGTCGACTTACCCAGACAGTTTCCAGAATACTTCAATGAAGAATTTGGAAACAAACCGAGAGAGTCAGTCTCGCGGCATGCCGTGCGTATGGTTCTCAGATTATCCAGCCGGCCCCGTATGTGCCCCAACAACCATACATGTCGTATGGATCACCATACATGCAGCCGGCCCTCTTTGGGGGTTAGGCGGCACAAAATGTCTAGCCCATGGACTGGCAACTCCGGCTGCTAAACCTTGGGGAACAGCCGTCGGCGTTCTCCAGGGAGATAACCGAGGCGGCTCAGCCGGCCAAGGTTAAGAACGTGTTGGTTGATACCTATGATGGTACCACCAACTCGGAAGACCACTTAATGGCTTACACCAACCTCATGTACTTACAGGGGTTAGATGATGCCGCCTGGTGCCGATGCTTCCCGGCAACATTGAAGGGAATAGCCCAACGATGGTTTGGTAATCTGCCAGCCAGGTGCATCAACAACTTCAAAACGCTTGTATACCTGTTCGCGTCCAACTTCTCTATGAACATCCCTGCTAAAAAGACAAGTCTCGACCTAGGGGCTATTCAGCAGGGAGATAGAGAAGGACTAAGGTCCTATGTCAAGCGGTTCAATCTGATGAGAATTCAGATTCAAGGGCTGTCTGACGAAGTTGCCTACACAGACTTCTTCAAGGGTCTGAAGGACGGGTCGACCTTCAAGTTCGACCTGGTCAGAAAGAGGGTTGCTACCCTCCAAGAGGCATTGATGGAAGCCGAAGCCTATATACTGTTGATAATTTAGAGTGTCGGAGGAGCGCTCGCGCTTCTAAATCGCGCTCGCGCCAGCTAGGCGCGACCCGCGACAAAACCGCGCATAAACCGCGATGAGTTTCTGGAAATTCTGGAAAAGTTTAGAGGCGCGCCCGCGCCTCCGGTTGGCGCGCCCGCGCCATGGCAAGGCGCGGCCCGCGCCTAAATCGCGACAAAATCGCGTCAACTTCCTGGAAAATCAGAAAGTTGAGATTTCAGAAGAGGAGTGCCCGCTCCTACTATAGGAGCGCCCGCTCCACATTGAGGAGCGCCCGCTCCACATTGAGGAGCGCCCGCTCCACATTGAGGAGCGCCCGCTCCACATTGAGGAGCGCCCGCTCCTCCTTGTGGAGCGCCCGCGCCTCTTCGCACGCGCCCGCGCTTCTTGCCGTTTTTGCGGTTTTATACGACGGTTGATTCTATTATATATAGAATGAGAATTATCAAAAGAAAAGAACAGAAGATTATTATCTTCATCTTCTCCCCAAGAATTCTCCAATTTCTCTAAATTTTCTTGAAAACTATTTTGAGAAAAACCTCTTGATTTTAGCCTTTGTAGTAAGTCATCCATCGGTTTTTCGATTCTTTGTGCTAAGAACGGAAAGGGCTGTCAATTGTATCTCAAAGGGAATTTCCAGATTAACCCAAGCACCGTGTGGGGGAAATTAATCCCTTTAGGAAAGTATTCATACGCCTTTGACAGTGTATCAAGTTCATAGTCTCAAGGGACGTTGCAATTCTCATGTTCATGTTCGGTTGATCGGCTTGGAATTAAGGCAAGTGTAATTAAACTTCACATTAGTGTAGTCATTAGAAATTTCTGTAATTTCTTAGTGATATTAATACTTGATTGTAACACATTGGTTGTGTTTGTTTGTATTACTTTAATTTGTTATTGTAAGTACATTACTTAGGTTTTGTCCCACACGTCTTATTAAGTGTTTTTTGGTTTGAATTCACTGTAAACCTAACATATACAGGCGACGGAGATTTGTGCCATCAACCAGCCATCAGACCCTAAAAAGTCCGACAAAAAGGAGAGCCGGTCTGCTTAGCCGGTTAAAAAAGAAGAGAACAAGAAAAGAAAAGAGGTTTGGGTGGCGGACCATTTTGGTCAGCCGTCCCAGAAGAAAAAGAGAGAGTTGAAGCCGTACGTCCCCAAGTACGAGTTCAACAAGGACTCCTCCTCCATCCTCATGGAGATCAAAGACCGGTTGACCATTGAAAAACCAGCAGCAATGAAAAGTTCCATCAAAAGTCGGGACAAGAGCAAGTACTGTCATTTCCATGAGGATATAGGCCATGACACCAATGGCTGCTATAGCCTCAGGCGGTTACTCTGGCTGAAAAGGGGGCTTTGAAGTCCTATATGCTGAAGTCCAAGGGTAACCCCAAAACAAACCATGGACATTCGTCCAAGAAGCCTGATAACCTTGCTATAAGCTCTGACACTGATGAAGAACAAATCGTTACTATAGCAGGCGGCTTAGCGGGAGAGGGTCCTACCATGCGGGGTACCAAGGACAACATCCGAAAGTTGGTCAACTCAGTGGATGAGGGCTAGGCGTCGAAAGACACCTTCCCTGAGGTCATCATCTCTGAGGAGGACCGGGGCAAGGTTAGGCGGCCTCATGATGACCCTATAGGCATCGAATGCAAGGTTGCCAACCAACGAGTGGGTTGGATCCTTATTGATACTGGTAGCTCGTCTGACCTTATAAGCTATCAATGCTTGGCGAAGCTCAAGTAAAAGCTTAGTAGCATGCACAAAGTCTCTCACCCCTTAGTTGGCTTTAGGGGAGGGGTAGTGCATCCGGTGGGGAGGATTGACCTACCCATCCGGCTAGGAGAAAAGGGGGAGGGACGGCACATGTTCGTCAAGTTCTTGGTGGTCGAGGAATTGACCGCCTATAATCTAATTTTGGGTCGTCCAACCCTCAACGAGTCCAAGGCAATCATCATCCTATCCCTCATACTGATCAAATTTGAGAGGGATGATAGGTTAGTGGGTTCCGTGAATGGGGATCAGAAGTCGGCAAGGGAGTGTTATCTCTTAGACGTCAAGCCTACTGTGGCCGCAACCGGCCAAGGCGAGGAGCCCATCGACCTTGATGACTTCAAGGAAGCCCCGCCTGCTCCCAAAGCAGCCGGCAAAAAGAGAAAGGCGAATCACCTGGTGGCCGTCAAAAAAGAGAATCAATAGCAATCACTGATCGGGGAACGGTCAGATGATCTCCGTCCCCCCGGCTGGTGAAAATATTGACATTGTTCTAGATGACAGCCGTCCGGAACGAACCGTGAAAGTGGGGACTGTTGCTTTTGCCAAGTTGGCGCAGATTTGCACCAACTACTTAAAGAATTCAAAGATATTTTTGCCTTTGAAGTGGAAGAGATGCCAGGCATCAGCCCGGATCTTGCTGTCCACAAACTCGCTGTGGATCCATAAAAGAAGTCGGTTAAGCAAAAGAAAAGGAACCACGGCAAGGAAAGATCTCAGGCGACAGTTGCCGAGGTCAAGAAGTTGCTGGATGCCGGGTTCATTGGGCAATGCTATTACCTGGATCGGGTAGAAAACGTTGTCCTTGTCAAAAAGCTGAATGGTACCTGGCAGATGTGTGTTGATTACACAGATCTGAACAAGGCATGTCCAAAGGATAGCTATCCACTTCCAAAGATCGACAGTCTGGTCGATTATACAGCTGGTCGTGCCTTGATGAGCTTCATGGGCGCCTATTCAGGCTTCCATCAGATACCCTTGTGGAAAAAAGATCAAGAGAAGACGACATTTGTCACTGATCAAGGGTTATTCTGTAATACGGTGATGTCGTTTGGGCTGAAAAATGCGCCTGCTACCTTCCAGCAAATGATTAATACGGTCTTCATTAATCAAATTGGGAGGAATAATGTAGAGGCGTACATTGATGACATGATAGTCAAATCTAAGCTACAGACGGATCACCTTACCGACCTCCGAGAAACCTTCACCACCCTCAGGCGGCACAAGGTCATGCTTAATCCCAAAAAGTGTGTCTTTGGTGTTGAGTCTGGGAAGTTTCTTGGATTTTTGATTTATCAAAGGGGGATAGAGGCTAACCCGAAAAAGGTACAGGCGGTAATTGACATGAAGTCGCCCCGCACTGTCAAGGAAGTCCAAAAACTTACCGGTTGTTTGGCGGCATTGGGGAGATTCCTCAGCCGGTCAGGCGACATGTGTCTCTACTTTTTCCAGGCAATAAAAAAGAAGACTAAATTTGAATGGGAGGAAAATGCTGAGACAACATTCTAGAAATTGAAAGAGCACCTTCACTCATTGCCACGGCTGGTCAGTCCTCTAGCAGGAGAGGTTCTCTATATGTATTTGGTCGTCTCAGATCATGCCCTCAGTGCCGTTCTCCTAGCTGAGAGAGACGACATTCATCTCCTGGTCTATTTCATTAGCCATGTTCATCGAAATGCCGAGCTGCGGTACCCCTTGGTTGAAAATTTTGGCCTTGCCCTGTTCATGGCAATCTAGAAGTTGAAACCATACTTCTCGGCACATCCGGTGGTGGTCTACACAGACCAACCCCTCAAGCGTCCAATGACCACCTTGGAGTTGTCCGGCAGAATGCTCAAGTGGGCTATTGAAATGCAAAGTCTGGAAATCACCTTCGAACCAAGAAAGGCAGTGAAGGGTCAGGTGTCCACCGAATTCATTGTGGAAATGACAAGGCCGGCTCAGCCGGACAATGTTGATCAGGCTGGAAGGTATATGTAGACGGGAGCTCTACTATGAACGGTTGTGGTGCAGGCATAATTTGCAAATCTCCGGAAGGGGACCAATATGAATATGCACTACGATTTAAGTTCCAAGCCTCGAATAATGAGGCGGATTATGAGGCCCTGCTAGCCAGTATACACATGTGTAAGGCGGCAGGGGCAAGAAAAGTTGACGCCTGCTCAGATTCTCAGTTGATCGTTAGCCAATACCATAGTGACTACGAGGCCACCCATCCGGCTATGATCAAATATCTGCAGGCGGTCAAAGACGAGGTCGGGACACTTGACAAATTTCATCTAAGTCGGGTGCCCAGGTCTGAAAATAATCAGGCGGACGCACTATCTAAGTTGGAATCATCCACCTCTTGTGATGAGCCTAGGTCAGTCTTTTGGGAAGTCATGGAAAAAAGAAGCATTGAACATGATCCCATTGGAATTCTTGATCGAAGCTCTACCTGGATGGATGTCGTACGGGCATACTTGGCATACGACACTTTGCCAGATGCCCTTTCAGAAGCGGTTTCATTGAAGAAGTGAGCCACAGGTTTTGAGATCTACATGGGGGAACTCTTCAGGAAGGGTTACCTCCAGCCGCTGCTGAAATGTGTTACCCCTGAAAGGGGGGAAAGAGGTTCTAGAGGATCTGCACTCGGGCTTTTGTGCATCACATATAGGCGGCAAAACTCTAGCAAAAAGGACCAAGTGGTAAGGCTACTTTTGGCCCACTCTTGAGGGAGACGCCATGGCAATGGTGAAGAAGTGCGATAAGTGTCAAAGATTTGGCCGGCTCATACACCGACCGGCCACTGATTTGACAGCTATCTACAGCCCGGTTCCATTTGCAAAATAGGGCATGGACATCATGGGTCCATATACGCCTGCCACGAGCGGACGGAGGTATATCTTGGTGCCTGTAGATTACTTCACCAAATGGGTTGAGGCAGAGGCGATCAAGGGCATTAAGACAAAGGATGTCATCTCTTTCATCTGGAGAAACATCATCACTCGGTTTGGGGTACCTATGTCTATGGTCTTTGACAATGGCCCTCAATTTGAAACGCCTACCCTCAAGAGCTAATTGGGAGATCAAGGGATCTCACTTTGTTTTGCATCAGTCGGCCGTCCCCAAGCAAACGGACAAGTTGAAGCCTTCAACAAGCTCATCTTAGACGACATTAAGAAGAAAATTGAAAGGGTTGGCGGTTTATGGGCGGATAAGTTGCCTCGTTTCCTATGGGCCATCAGAACAATTGAAAAAGGGGCAACCGGTGAAACCCCGTTTCTCATGACATACGGCACTGAAGCCGTCCTGCCTATTGAACTTTATGAGCCAACACTTCAAATCATGCTCTATGATGAAGAGGCAAATTGGAGGCCATGCGTCTAGCATTGGATTCACTTTCGGAGCGCAGGGGCAATTTCGCCTTGCGTCGTGAGATATACCGTCTGAGAATGACGAGGGCCTACAGCAGGAAAGTACACAAACGGCCCCTAAAAGTGGGGGACTTTGTGTTATGAAAGATGGAGGCAACTGGTAAGGCTAATGAGCAAGGAAAGTTAACCCCTAATTGGGAGGGCCCTTACCGGATTTCTGAAGAAGTAAGAGGCGGCACCTACCGCCTGGAAACTCCAGACGGCAGGCAGCTAGCCAAAACTTGGAATGTAGATAACTTGAAAAATTACTACTTATAAAGACTTGTAAATCTTTGTAAATAGAGAATATTAATGAAATAATGTTTTATTTTTATTGTCTTTTGTACAAAGTCCCATCTGTGCAATGCACAACCGGGCAACCGTCTGCTCTAAACTGAGTAGACGTAGGCTAAGTATCAAACTTAGCTATTCAAAAGGCCAATGGCTTGATATATATTAAAAATCACCTGCTCCAACATGAGCAGGAAACCGGCAACGCCCATCTCGGTGAATTCGTCGAAGAGAGCATCCCCCATTTGGGTGGTACATTGTTCTATAAATCATAACTCAAGCAGCTTTAACTGACTGTCTAGGTTAAAGATAACTCATGGCCGTTTGAATGATCAATTGAAACCAAGATACAACCGGTTGTTGCTTCAAAGCAACAGAGGCGGTAACTCAAATCTTGGTCGAATGTAACCGGTCTTTGCCCAAAAGCACTACAGCCGGTTACAAACCCAAATTAAGCAAGGTCAAAACCTTATCAATTAATTCACAACTTGGTTATGATGCATACGCCCGGCCATTGGCCGCCTGCATCCCAATAGCTGACAATGACGGATACCCAAAGGGTAACTCGCAGCCGGCTAAAAGAATAATCTAGGTTGGCCCTAACTGGCACCGTTTGCTATCCAAACTTCGAATAATTCTACATTAAATACGGTCAATGACCGCCTATCTATCCGTCCGGATGCTTGTTTGGACGGCTTCCTACTTAGAGTTAGGTATAAGCAAACAACCGTCCAAGGGCAGGTAGAGACAATGCATCCGGCACACCGCGCGTACCGAATTGAATTGCAAAAAAGAAATGTTTGTACGAGAAAAAATTGCAAAAGTTGCAAAAGTTGAAACTCTTGCAAGAGTTGAAGCAAATTATATTAAAGGAAAAACCGACTCAATCGGCAAAATATATTAATGGAAATGATTGTCAGCCGGACCTATGTCCGGGGAAAGGAGATACATCTAAAGTACACGGCTCGCAGGCCGGAGTTAAAAAAAGAAAGAGAGAAATCAGGTTACTGCTGCTGCTGCTGCTGCTGCTGACGCTGAGACGGCTGACCCTGGCCGGAAGGAGGAGCATCTTGAGTTTGCTGGGCTTGAGCTTCATTAGCTTCACCCGGCACTTGATCTTCCGTTTGCTCCACTTCCTCCTCGGCAATGCCGGCCCAATCTTCAAAGGGAGCCGGCTTCTTTGTTCTGAGAACCTGGGCATCGAACATCTCAGTGGCGTACTTGTACCGCAGGTCAACGAAAGCCCAATCGGTGTCCGGATGGATCATAGACCAAACCATCTTCATGCGCTCTTCGCAGTCGTGCTCATTCTCGGCGATCAGCCAGTCTTGCTCAGCCGCCAACTTCCCCTTATGGTCCACCTAGGTCTGGGCCAACTCATTCTTCATGCGGTTGACCTCTGACCGCAGCTCAGTATTCTCCTTGTCAGCCTCCCCCAATGCTTTAATATCAGCTTGGAGGTTTTTGACTTGAAGTTCAAAGTCGGTTGCTTTCTTGTTGGCTGTGTCAGCAGCAGCCGTGAGCTCCTTGATAAACTCCTCCTATTTCATCTCCAAGCTTTTAGTTTGAATTTCATTCATAAGGGTGTTATATTGGGTAACATCAATAAGGTCAGCTGCGCTTCTATTGACATCCCTTACCTCCTCTTGCTTCTTCCGCAAGGGGACCTTCATGCCGTTCACCCTTGGCATCACCTGCAAAATCAGCCGGAAAAGGGGTTAGTCATTCAATTACGCTACAACCGGAAAAAGAATAAAGTGGCACAAAAGCACCCCAACCGGTCAATTACCTCAGCGAGCAGTGAGTTGATGCGGTTTATGTTGACCTGGTGCACGCCCGACACCGCCTCTTTCTTGGACCGGGTGAGGGTCCTCAGCATTCTCTTGGCATAATCTTTGAGGTCCGGCCAACGAGAAGAGGCATCTGCATCAATAGATTTATTGGTTAAGTACTGAGCATAGGTGACACCTACATTCTGTCGGCTGCTTGAAGAATCCCCTAATTGGGTAGCTTGGGACTTGACTCGCATAGGCCCAAGCGGCCAAGGGGGATCAAAGGTGAGAGTCTTACCTTGATTTTCAGGCTGAGGGGTCATCCCACCCCTAGCCGCATTGGAGCCAGATACTACAGCAAGCACCCGGCATGAGGGAATTTCGGGCTCCCTCGCTTCAACCTCAGTCGGCCCTGTGCTAAGGCCAAGGTCTTTCAGGCTTTTGCCTGCTGAGGTGGGCCTCTCAGGCACAGGCGGCCTTCCAGTAGAGGCAGGGGCAGCCAGAACCCTTCGACTTTTAGAAGTAGGCTGGGAGGGCTCCTGTCCCGATCTCTTCAGCATCTGTCTTAAAGAACGAGGAACATTCTTGCTCCCCGTCTGAAAAAGAAAACCAAACAGCCGGTTAATATCAAACTTAACTTCAAACCATACAAACGGTAAAAGAGCTCAGTCGGCGCTTACCCCATCATCTTTGGCCGCCAGTTGGGCCCTCTTTCTCTCCAACTGATCCTTCCGGATCTCTGCAGCAGATTTAGCCGGTGTCTTTTCAGGAGGCACCATCTCTAATCCTTTCTCTGCAAGGAAGAAAAATCAAAAAATCAAAACCCATTCAAGTATGATACAGACGGCATAAAGTGCCGGTAAACAATCAACATACATCTGCACCACATTGTGCTAAGGCCACAGGTGGAAAGGAACGCCTCGTCCTTTAGCCAATCCGGATGAGGGACCCAGTTCTTGGGGACAATGACTTATGTCCCATCATCCAAAGGCAATGAGGTCTTTTTAAAGAGACCCATCTCCATTATTTGTGTCCAAGCCTCTTCCAGCACTCTAGGAAGGGCGCACTTCTTTCCAAGGAGAGCCGGGTGTGTATTGTAGCGACGCAGCCGGTGGTTTTGTTGCAGCGATGGGGAAGAAACCATGTAAAACTTTCTCTTCCAGCTGCTCCACTTTGACGGCTTGTCGAGCGTCATCATATATTCCGGATGCGTGGTCAATGTATACCACGCATTCCAACCGCCTGGGGCAGGGCTGAGGTAGTGCATATGTGCAAACGCCTCCCAACTAGGCGTTATGTCCTGCATCTCCCAGGCGGCTATATATCCTAGTATATTCACCCAAGAGTTGGGAGTTAGCTGGCAAACGCCAAGGTCGTAACCCTTTAGAATGACTTTTATTGTATTGTGGAGGGGGAACCGGAGGCCGGCTTTGAACACCGCCTCATAACAGCCGAAATAATCATCGACATGATCAAGGTCGTCATCCCAGACGACGGTTGCCTCCACAGGCGGCACCACAATCTCCCATCCTACCCCAACCGGGCGCTTCAAAAATACAGGTAAGGTGGCATTTAGAGTGACCACATCCCGAGCGGTCATGTGCGCCTCTGTTGGATTGTTGATGGAGGGCCATTTATATGCCTCCTCATCCTCTTGGGGGGCATCCAGTTCCATAGTCGACTCTGTAGAGTCTGATTGCTGGACGGTCTCTTCGCCACCTGTATCCTCAGATTCGTCCAAGATATCATCTCCGGGCGTGCTAGGTACGCCCAGCTGGTCATAAGGTACAAAGTCAGCCGGAGCTTCAGCTGAGCCGTCTGACTGATATTCAGGGTCTACAGCCATCCATCTCGTTCGAGCCATTCTATCCTGCACATGAACAGAGACGGTCGGATTCGCAGAAGAGTAAGGGTAGTCCAAACACCCCCAGGCGGCATCCCCAATCTTAGACTCAGCCATATCCGGTGATTGGTTGACAACTGTCCTAGGCCGTGCCGTGTGTGTGTTGGGTGAATCCATTATTCTCTACAAGCTATACAATCGAAAAACTCAAAAAAGTTGCAAGGGGTAGAGACGGTACCTTGAAGATGCTTTGAGTGAAGGGAAAATAGGCTATCCGGATCAGCAGCCGGAAATCTTTTTGTTGCTTGCTATATACCCAGACGGTTGCCCGGATGTACCCTCTTCAAAGAGCAACTGAATTGTTGAAGCAACCCAACCGTTTCTCTGAAACCTTGCGTGATGATACCCCATACGGTAGACCGGATGTGGGTATATTGAGAGCAAAGGGAAGGAATTTGAGTATGGTCAGGCGGTACCTATGAGTTTTGAGCAAAGAGCACTCAGACGGTGACCGGATGAGTGAGGGAAAGGAAGATGGTTTTGAATAAAAAAGCAGCCGGTATCAGAACGCTCTCAGAAAATTCTCAACAAAAGTTTGCGAAGTGGGCAAATGAGAGGAAGGGGGTCTCTACTTATAGAGAACCTCAGAAGGCGAACCGTCACCTCCCCAATTAGAATTCAAAATTTGAATTCAAAAAAAAAACAAAGAGAGAGAGAGAAGGAGACGAAACATCACCTTCTCAGAGCGTGACACCTGTCACAGGTGCCACGTGGCAAGCCACGTCACACCTGTGAGGGGCAAATGTTTAGGGTAAAAATACCCTGTCCACGTGGCCCTATAGCATGCCGACACGTGTCAGCCTCAGAGAGGTCCTAGGGGATCCAATCCTCTACTGACACGTGGCACTTTAACCCTAAAAGGGGAACTGATCCCTTTCCACTATAAATAGAGGAAAATCCTCATTTATTACATATTCATAAATATACACACCAAACACGAGCAATATTAATTACAGAATTCTCTCGGAATCCGAGAGAAAAACCTTTACATTCCGCACTTTTATACATCCGGAAACGTTCTAACTTGATCTTCGGAGGCAGAACTCCACCCAACCAGAGTTTTTGTGGTTTTGCAGGTACAGACAGTCGACGCGCATTCTTGGATTTGTAACTCTCCTGAGGGACTCCAAAAACCCCGAAACACCATCCAATGACTATACTATTGCATCTATTCCATGCCTTAAACGTTATTGCATTCACATCTGGTTTAGGCAAAGAGCCATCAACAAAACCCATCTTATTTTTTGCAGTTAATCCAATTACCATTGACCTCTTCCAATTACCATAATTTGTACCATCAAAGACATTCGAAACAAGCTTTAACCTAGTAAAATCTAATGGATGCAGAACATAAGGACTAGATGGATCTTGACTAATATCTCTCACAGTTTTGTTATTAGCCATATCAACAAATCAAAAAATACCCAGAATTCAACAAATACCCAAAAATCAAGAATCACTACTTACAATTCTTCACCAAGGAAATTCAAATAATTCTCAAGGAATTTCGTTCAATCAACACAAAATACCCTGAAAATTTCAAAGAATCAATCAATAACAACTACGAACCAACCAATCAATCTTCAAGTAGAAATTTAGCCTAAAAAATCAATAAACAAATCATACAAAACAGGGAATTGAAACAAAAATTGGAAGAACTCACTGAACCAAAGGCGAAACATCAAATGCTCAAGAACACCATTAAAGTTGCTCGAGAATCTTCGATTGAACACACCCGCTCTGATACCATGTTATCATATTAAATGGAAGCTAATAAAAAACGAAAACAAGCAAAAGAACACAGAGATTTTCTTGCTATCATAGCTCTATCCGCAGAGTCTCTGAGCTCAAGGACTAAAACTAATACTTCACTGAATGAATGAGAGAATTACAGAGTGTTTATTACAATTATTGAATGAATAAGAAAAGTAAAGGAAGAAACCTTATATACTAAGCTACTGTAGCTATAACATAATTAAAACTAGTAATAAAAGCATGACTTATTACTCTAACTACCAACAGCTGACGTGGCATAGTTGGTTGAGGAAGCTATAATCCTGTGTGTGCACATTCACCAAAATATCAGGGCCCCTCTATATTTCACAACCCCATTTATCAACTGTATTTTAACCCTACTAATATTTTTTCTGAATCCGCCACTACAATATATATAAGGGTAAGTTAGCATGTATATTCCCATGAACCCTATCAAAAAATGAGTAAACTCAATCTTATGGGACCCCCCTTTTTTTTTGTGACAATGTTTTGGGACTTTAAACATACATGTTTCTACAAAAGATCATTAAAAAAATTAAAGTATGTCAAAATGGGTTAGATATGGATCGACCTATTGGATCAAAGGCAAACTAATGTCTTTGATATTTCATTTAAATAATCTTCAAGTGGGAATTGATGTAAAAAAAACTCTTATCTTTTTACTTTCTCTGTTATATCTGTATAATATTTTGTACTCCGTAGTTTGCACGTATTTTTTTATGTTTGCTAACGCACAACTTCCTAATTAATATATTAAGTATCTGATTATTAATAAATAAAATTATGAACAAATATTGAAGAGCCCACATGACTAGAGGTGCCAATTCGAGTACCTAAGTCGGGTTCGGTAAGATCGGGTCGTGTCAGGTTTATTTCAAAGTTGAGTAATGTTAAATTATTGTGTCCATACGAGTCGAAATATAAATTAGTTTTTTATTCACGTTCGTTGGATCGAATCAAGTCAGATTTTGACACCTTTACACAACTACGCATGACTTTGCTAATAAATTAATAATTTCAACAAAATGTATCAATTAAAAACGAACGAAGAAAGTATTTTTAACCGACAAAATAATGGTTAACATCATATTTCTTTTTTTTAAAAAAAAAAATTAGAAAATAATATCATACTAAGAAAAAGGGTAAATATCATATCCAATAAAGCAATGGTTAAAATTAAATGAGTGTTAATTTTTTTGGGGGAATAAAAAATCTAGAGTTTTTGCTATAAAATAAAGTAGAAATTACTGGTTTACCCCTGTATATCTGCTTAAATCAATACCAGGATAGTTGATCGTCACTTTAGCAACACCAAGCAACAAAATTCAAGAAATGATCCACTCCATTTTAGTACCCACCTCAAATTTACCCATCCCTTTTCAATTTTCCACAAAAAATACAAAGTCACAGTTCAAATCATCCAGTAATTGTACTAAAATTAATAAAGATTGCAATTTAATTCATACAAGAACAGGGCAAAATCCCCAAAAACCCATATTTTTGCAGTCATTAGGATTGTGCAAATGTGGAAGAAGACATTTTATGGAGACAATTGCAAGCACCGTTCTTCATACTTCACTTCCCTCTCTAGCTTTTGAGTTAGAGCCCAACTCATCATCCCATGGTATATTTCATTTCTCTCTTCCATTCTTCTTTATGAATGTACTCTATTAGTCGGGTTTGACTATTGCGTTACTAATTCAAATTACACTATTAGCGTGACTATTAATATTGGACAGAAGGAGTATAATTATAACATTTGTGTATAATTTTAGAGTTTGTGTAAGAGGGAGTATGGAAGGTGTTCAAATTACACTTTGACAAGCTTGTCTTGATTTTAGGTAAAAGTTAGTATTTTTTGTGGAGTAAATTTTTTTGATTAATTTTTATGGTGAAGAACTGAAGAGGAATGCATTTTGCATATAATTAGATATATATTAGGATCTTTGATCATGAGCCACAATAGTGAAGAGTAGTACTGGGATGAGTGACCTCCTAGGAAGTCCTCATTTCATTTAGTCGACTTCACTTATGGGATTAAGGCATTCGAGCCGAAGAAGATCACGAGCAACTTGTATAAAAATAAAATAAAAATAAAAAAATTAAAAACCACAAAATAGGTAGGGTTGAATACTCTCATTAGTCGCATACATCAGTACATAGCCAGCTTCAGCACAGGAAAGGGCCGTCACAAAGCTATGGTGCTAGTTGCTGTGAGGTTGTAATGGTCATAACTATGTCAGTTAACAGAAATGAACAAGATCATCCAGTATTCCAGTCATTATATTTAATTCTGATCATCTTAAAGCACAGGACATGCTAAACAAAATCCACCCTCCTAGGTCAGATTGGTATGAGGAATTCTATGCATCAGTTATGAACTATGGCATGAAAGAATATGAAGCTGAGGTCAGTTATTATCTGATACAGCTCCTTCCATGTTTGTTGCTATTATTCTCGCCGATTGATGTATCAGGTTGCCTAATTACTGTCACTTGCTTCTTGCATTTGCATTTGCATATGCTTTGTTAATTGGTAAGGTCGCAGGTTACAAGTCTCAGCTCTTTGATAAGTTGAACGGACAAACCAAAGAAGTTTTGGAGATAGGTGTTGGGACAGGAACTAATTTTAAATACTATGCCAGTGATGCACGTATGGTTTTTGGGATTGATCCAAACAGAAAGATGGAGAAGTATACCAGGAGAGCAGCCGATGCTGCAGGTCTTTCTCCAGAAAAATTTAAATTCGTGCAAGCGGTGAGTTTCTTTACTTGTCAGAGCTTCTTTCAAATGCATTTGTTCAGCGACAAAATTCTATTGTTTACAGAGATATTCTCACAAGCCTATTTTCCACTCTTAGGACACTAAAATATAAGTTGAGATCCTGCATGAATGATTTAGTTCTGCTCATTGTTTGTGCTATATACCACGATTACTGTTTGTGCAGGTAGGGGAGGCTTTACCACTGGATGATGCTTCTGTTGACACTGTCATTGGAACACTTGTATTGTGTTCTGTCAAAGATGTCCCTAGGACTCTTCAAGGTAGCCGTCTTTTATCTTCTGTTTGTCTCTGCATTTGTGTATGTAATGAGAAGAATGATTTAGTTATAAAAAATGGACCCTATGGAACTGAAAGCATATGGATTAAGTATTGATTATCAATGAACAAATTGCCAAACGCATTCTATAATTGAGTTCCTAGATGGTTGATTTCTAAGTTTCCATGATAATTGAGACATTCGACATACCCAAAGAAAATTCATGTCTTTTGCATCACTTGAAACTGTCTAACAGCGATTTATTTTATAAAACATAATGGCCAACAAGTTATATAAGCATAAAAATCTTGGCAAAAAGAAATTCCAGTATACGACAACACAATTGATGTAGAAGGGATGATAAGAATTCAATGGTATATTGAGGATTGCATGCTTAAAGTCCTGTAAGGAGGATGCCTTAGTGACTACAGAAGTAATAATGAGATAAAAACTAGGAGCAATTGAAGTTCCAAACCACAGAACTAGTTGGGTTTTCATTGTGATTCCCTGATCTGATTCAGTTGTATCAACACAACTATTGTCATTTCCTGATTTGGAAAGACACCAAGAACCGGTCACCTAATTTTGTCTTTCACATTTCCTGCAGAGATAAAGAGGGTGCTTAAACCAGGGGGCCTATACTTGTTTGTGGAGCATGTGGCTGCAAAGGGTACGATGTACTGAACCAAATATTTCCTGGTCTGTTCAGTCAGCTAAGACTTGATACAGCATGTTTGTGTTTGATTCATCAGAAGCTCACATACGCATTTCTTTTTCTTTTTCAAATTTTATCATAAATAGATGGAACGTCACTGAGGCTTCTGCAGAAAATTTTCAACCCGCTGCAGCAGTTGCTAGCTGATGGATGTCATCTGACAAGAGAAACGGAGAAGCACATTTCCGAAGCAGGCTTTTCTAGTGTCAATACCAGCACGAGTTTCATCTCTAGTGCGTTGTTTATAAACCCTCATCTCTATGGAATTGCTCACAAATGACTCGGTGAAGTGCCTCTCAAGGCATATTGTCGAAGTTTTAGGTGTGATAACCAGGTGGCCAAGCCAAGGCCCAGGAGCAAAGATTATTTTGGCTGGATTTCTTAATCAATCTTATTTGGTGCAGAGTTCCCAGTTTTGGAAATTAAGTCCAAACCTAGTCCGAGATGATGATGAATGTGCTAATTTTGTGGCTTAGTTTCATTTTGTCGGTCGAAAAGTATATGATGTTTAGCACATATTGTCATTAAAGACAACGATAGAGAATGTTGCTAGAATAATTCCTAGTTGGTATCAATATGTGCAATTGAATGTAGTAACATTTCTTGAAATTAATAATGGCGTCGATGAAGGGGAAATGTCTCGAATTTTGATATACCTTCAACTAAACAACATGATGACACTGAAGTTTTGAGACGAAGTTTGTTGCATAATAATTGTGAAGGGAAGCAACATTAGGAATACGGACTATATCAATTGTAAATAAGTGAAATGCTAAGTTTTTTCATAGAGATATTAACCTAACAAATTACTCTTTTAATTGTAACAACCTTTTTTTTACTTAATTCAAAGACTATCAAAATAAAACTTTAATGAAATCAATCCACACATAAGTATGTCTTGTATGTGTTGTATGTTTGAATTTATAATACTAACATACAGAGTATAAAATCATATATAAATGGTCATATCGTGTGGTCGGAGTTACTTATTTAGGAGTTACTTGGTCGGTAAAGGGTTACTTGGTTAGGGGTTATTTAGTTAGGGGCTATTTGGTCAAGGGTTACTCGGTTAGTCAGGGGTTACTCGGTTAGTCGGGGGTTACTCGGTCGGGATTTACTCAATCGATCAGGGCTTACCGATTTAGTGTTTTGGTATGTGTCAGCAGGCCACACGGTGTGGCTAGTCACATAGAAAACATGTTGTTTTCTTCTCCGTTGAATAGAAATTTTGGCGGAGAAAATTTTCTTGGAAAATGAGCTTCCTTGTTTTCTCCATTTTCCTTTTTTTATTCTTTTCTTTTCTTTTCTTTTCTTTTTTTTTGATTAAAAGTGGAAAACAATTTTTCAATAGGTGAGAATAGGAGTGTTAATCGAGCCAGTCGATCACGAGTAGAGGGTTGCTCGACTCGTGTTTGTTAAGTTTCGAATCGAGCCGAGCCGAGTAAATCACGAGCTACTCATTTAAAGGTTTAAGTCTCTTGAGTATTAAACATTTGTTGAATATATATACTTTTATTTATATAAATTTTTCCTACTAAGGTGTAATATTTTAAATTTATTAAGTGTCAAGGTAATTTTTTGTTTTTAAAGATAGAAGAACAGAAAAATATTGAATATCTTGTATACTTATTGAGTTTCGAGCTGATTCGAGTGAGCACGAGCAAACTTGAGTCGAGTTTTGACTGAGTTAATTCGAGTTGCTCGGGAGCTGCAGAGCTCAATAGCAACCCTAGGTGGGAAGTTGCTTTTAATAGAACAAAAATCAGTTTCCTTTTATAAAAAAAAAATATATGTCATATTTTCCTCCACTTCTCTATTTTCCCACCTCTGTGGCTCTGTCCTTCCTCTTGTACTTCCATTTTTCTTTTTTCTTTATTAGACTACTAGTATTAGTCCGGTGTAATGCACGATTTTTACAAAATCTTATTACGAATAACAATATTTAGTTATTACTTCAATAATTAATTTTAAAAATAAATTACATTACTGAACATAATAAAATAACTTCATTATATAACAATAAAATCATGGTCAGTACCTGCGCGTGCAATACACTTAAGTCCCACACTTTGATAGGCACATGGGTAATTTAATTTATTGTTTGTTTTATTTTTAGTGAACGGCGGAGAATTTAATTTTTGTTTTATTATTAGCACTATTCTTATAATTATAGTCAATGGGTATTTTTTATCTAATGTTCCTATAATATTAAACACAAATATACATAGTTATGTATAAATATATAATTTGATAATTTATTTAGGATATATATTGCATATTTGTAATTATATTTACAAAATGAGGTGCAATGTTAATAAAAGTATAGATTTTACAACTTCATTTATTTTACTTTTCATCGAAAAGTGTTGATGGGTTTATTCTTGAAAATAAGATACAAAGTACAACATAAGCATATAATTATACAAAAAAGAAAAATTTGAAGTCTTATAGAAAATTGCTATTTTAATACGGAGTACCCAATAAAAAATGGTATGAAAGATATTATTCTAAAAAAATAGAAAGAAAGATATGAAAATATGTATTGGTAGAACATATATGGAAGAAATTTGATTTGAAATATAGAAGTTACTGTTTGGCAAAAAAAAAAAACATTTAGGCGGGAAAATTTTTAATTAGAAGATGACATGTGTCATCCCAAACTCCGCCCTTAGTATAAAGGTTATAGATTAGTTTATATAAAATAGAGTCTTATTAATTTTTTTTAATATGTATTTTATTAATATGTAATTTCCATCCATGTTTCATTACGAATTAAAGATGCTTAATTATAAAAATAAAAATAAAAATAAAATGAAAGACATACACAAAACAATAAAGTGTGTCCAAAGGGTTCCTCAAAACAAAAAAAATGGTTTATCTATAAGGATTAAGGACTAAAACTTACACCATAATTTTTTTTCGTCCGATTTTTTTTTTTTTTTGACGAGTTCATCCGATTTAAAAAAAGTAATACTTCAAAATAAGGTTTTAAAACAAGAGGAACTAAAACATAGCCGAAATACGAATTAAAAAAATAAAATAAAAATAAAAAAGACAAAGCAAAAGGCTGAAAAAGCTAATCACACGATAAAAGTATAAGACAATGGAGAGAGAAAAAAGAGAGCAACTTCTCCATTTCTCATCAAGTACTATAGTACAACACTACTATTTATGTCTCTCTAAAAATCAATTTGGTACTTTTTCCCTCTTTCCGACAAATTAGGGTTTATGTTTTGCGAAGAATGTGCTAAACCAAATTATTTGGATTTTATTCTTCTTATCATTTCTTCAATTCCTTCCATCATTCTCTCTCTTTAGTCAACTGTGTTTTTTCCCAGGTAATTCCTACTCCTTTTTTCTCCATTTTAAGAAATTATTTACTGATGATTAACTCAAAATTATTATTTTTCCCAATTTATTTCAGTTGATTTTTTATTTTTTATTTTGATGATAAAAATATGATGTTTCTTTTGTTAGCTTTAGTGGGTGTTGCTTTTTTTTTTGAAAAAAAATATGCATGAGCTGTTGTAATCTTGTGAAAAAGTTGGAATAGTTGTGGTTAGCTTTTGATTAGATTATAGAGTATATTTTTGAAGTTTAAATGAGAAAGTGGAGTTGAAAGTATGATGAAATTTCTTGTTTGTTGGTTTTTGTGTTGTTAGATTCTTTTTTATTGAACTGTTACTAGAACTAGAAGGAAAATTTGAGGTTTAGTTGATTAGTTCATGGAGTATGTATTTTCTGGGTTTCATGAACACATGATTAATGCCATCGTTCCATGTTTAAAATTGATGAAATGCTGACCTATATGAGACAAAGAGAGAAATTTTGACCGAATTCGGATTTTTAATTTTGTAGAGCTGCAGTCAAATTCAGAATGAAGTATGTGAGAGTGAAAGCTTTTGCGAAATTTTTTTTGACTCCTTCCCTTGTGGGGAGACGAGTGCAAGTTTCTTTATGGACAGTTTAGAATAGAAACAATGGCATTGCTTGATGGTAGGAGTGAACTTTCATGTCAGAGATTGATAATTTGAGATTAGTTTGCTATTGTTGACTTTGTAGTACTTCCGATTTTCTACAAGCAAATTGCGGCAAGAACTATGTTGTTTAGACTTGTTGGCATCTGTGTGTGGAACTGAGGGTTGGTCAGGGAAGATTCTAATTTGTGAGACTTCAGTAGCTTTTTGATCCTAAGTAAAGTGTGTAGAGCACAGAGATCCACTTAGGTTTTGGAACATGTGGAATGAATCTATTAAGACATTAGAAAAAGAAGGGGAAGTCATTGACTTGTTTTTTGTATTAAATTAACACTGATTAGGAATATTCCTTAAAGTACAATTCCGCTGCATTTTAGGGAGATGGCATCGCAAAATGATGGTTGATGCCAAAACCTCAAATATGAAGGTGAAGGTTGGGGCCGTCTGAAGTGCTTCACATGTCTGTTTGCATGGCCTCTATTCAACCTTTACAAGAATAAGTAAATAAGCAAATTGAGATTTGACACATACTAAAATGTTATTTAGCTTGTTCTAGCTATCACACAATGTACAATTTAATATTCATTTTTTAAGAAAATCAAATGAAGCAAAACCTATATTAAGCTGACAATGCCCTTGGACAATTTGGAATGAAGTATTTGATTTTGGATATAATATGTATGTAAATACGTAATGCATCCAACATTCTGTTACAATCAAGTGAGCAGAAATGGAAAACAAATATAAGAAGAAAGAGGAGGAGAAAAGTAGAAAACTAGGGCTCTCATTGGTTTATCTTAATATTTTATGATCAGAGGCGTGAGTCAGTTTTGGTTGCAATAGTCTATGTGATGCTTTAAATGGTAACAGATAAAAGGCATTTCAGGAAAGATTTGGGTGGTAATGAAGATTATAACCTATGAGGGAGGACTAGTGGCCGATTTGTTTAGACATGGGCATACAGGGGATTGAATTTGGCAAGCAATTAGTTAAGGCTAGAATTACTTTGGAAGCACACAAAGTGTAGAGCACCTTCTGCTACATGGTGCTGCTACTACCTACTACATTCCCAGTAGTGGCACTAAAGTGTGGAAAAGTGGTGGTAGTCATCAAGCAACAGACACTGCTGCATGTGCCTATTAGATTATTTTGCTTGCATGTTAAGTCCCTGTGCAGCTCTCTTAGACTGCTTTGCTTCATTGTTTAGCTTTGACATGCATTGAGTTTGCAAGTACCTGCTTGGTAGCCATGAACCTTGGTTTTGGGTACTACTAGATGTGCATGAACATACATGTATCTTTTCAAGGCCTGTCATAGCCTTCCCCTTAACATGCTAGTGGAACTTTACTAGCAAGAATTGCTATTCAGACATTGGAGTTGCCTTAATTGGGCTGTGGGTTAGATGTGGTTGGTGCTTGGCATGTTGTGCATTGTCCATGACCACAATATGGTGAATAGTCGAAATGTATCATTTGCCTGCCATTGGGCATATCTTCGGGATGTTGCTAGGACATAAAGGGTTTCATAGGCTAGTAGCTAGTCGTTGGCAAAGGCTAGCCAAGGTTAAACCTAGCTATTTTCATTTCTTGTTATGAACTCCATTGTATGATCCACAGGGCTCAATTTTTACAGTTACAATTATCTGTGTATGTTTTGAATAGCTAGAACCATTACAGAACAAAGGACTAATTTGTTAATGCACTGGGAAGTATTTTCTGACCTTGGACCATATAGCTTCTCACATCAGTTTGGTGACCTTTGAGCATTAATATTTATGTGTTGTCATTGGGCATATCAAGACAAGGGGATTATTCTAGGTGTCTTCTAGCTCCTGGGTAACCTTAGAATTTGATCTAGGATTTAGTGATTTTAGATTGACCACTATACATAATTGCCTAATTGGCCTTTTGAGGATCTAGGGTATTCATGTTGAAGTAATTGACCTGTTCCAACTCTTTTTGTCCGAGCCTCACAGCCACCCTCACTAGTAGATTTCAAATTGATTATCTTAATTCAGTGTATGAATAACTTTTTTGCCTGTTGATTGTGGCTGAGGTCTCTTTGTTTTGTGTACTACCCAGGACTGATACCAAGGCATCAAGTTGGTACCATGCTATAACATTTTGAAGAAGATGGCAAAAATGGAACTATGTCTTTAATATTCCTTGGTGTAGATATCCATGCATATATTTTTATTTTCTATCATAAAGTTGTACCAACAAACTAGCATCTCTCTTTATAAAAATTCTTAAAATATATGTTCTCTTTGGAGAATACCTTAGAAATGTTTCAATATAGATCAGTGATAAAATGTATGTCTTGTGTACATTAATCTTCTTGTATGTTGTGACCGTGTAATGATTGTAGTATTTTCAAGGCTAGTATTTGGTAGTTTGTTACAGTTTTAAGGCAAGGGAGAATATTATTGTGGGTCTCACAAAACATAGCTAAGACGGGGTCTCTCTGTTGTGTGGCCGCTAGGCCACATGGGTCAAATGCTGCAAGCCGGGAGTGGCCTATGGGGCCTCATGAACCATATTGGCGAACTAATACAAGCTTCTCACCACCACCGTCTAGATGGGACTATGGCTTCCAGCCTGAAGGAATACAGTATGGTTCTAGTGACAGCATTCAGTTGTTTGGATCTACATCGTCAAACAGTAAAGAAAGCAGGAGCTGGATAAGAGGTGGTTATCATCCAACTCACCATTACTCTGCATCTGAGGGTGGTGCCCTGTACTTTAGCAGTCCGTCTGATGCTTCATTTATTCAGCCATGGACACCCCCACCAGTGCGAGGAGTCAGTATTGATGAATTTGAAACTTCTGCCAGGAGAGGTGTGTATTGCTTTCCTCTGGGGAACCATATTTGCTTTCCGTCCCTTTTTTTTTTCCTTTAGCAATGGATATTTTATTTCCTGTGATCTTCATCTTTTCTGCCAATAAGGGTCATATCTAAAACAACCTTTATCTTTGCAACTGTTTTAGTGCTTTTAGGTGAAAGCAAGGAGCTAACTAAGTAAGGCAAATAATTCACATGCTTGCAGTCTATCAAGTGTTCATTTTGATGTTACTAAGAGCAATGTTTTGTGTCAATTTTGTTGGTGTGCATCTGCACAATCCTAACATGTGTTGATGTGAAATCCCAAAATCTAATACTTATTAATCGCCGATAGAGTTGGATGCCTAACAGGTTATACATTAGTTTTCTTCTCTAAGTGCTAATGGCATGAAGTGTTATGTTATGCTTTGTTTGCCTTTTTTTTTCCTTCCTGGAGAACTGTATCATCTTGTAGCCTTTGCATTGATTTGATGTTTTCTGAGTTGCTTTAAATTGTTCACCTGCATTTATTTTCAATTTTGCTCCTTTGATGTATATAATTAATGCTGCAGGTACAATATCTGGGCCCTTAAGCTTCACCCCTACAATGGAGGTACTATATAAGTTGGTGTTTGCTTCATATCTCAAATATTCTTTAACTATGGTTTTATTAGTTAACCTATTCTCTCTTTGAAGGGTACTTCCGTGGTTCGAGATGGTGGGGGATTCACTTCACCTCGTTCAGATGGTAGTGAGTTCGAGCACATAGGAAAGCATAGCCTTTCAACTCCGCGGAACTTCCCCAGTCATCGTGCTTTCATTTCCAAACCTGTACATCCTCTATCCTTCCCAGTTCATTCATTTACAAGAGAAGTGTCTGCGAGCCCTGCTGCTGGACTTCCTGCATATGATGCTACCACTCCCCAGAGCGATTCTCATCGGTTGAGCAGTGGCAGCAGCAGTATTGATTTGACTGATGTTTCTGAGCGACTTGAATCTGAGTTTCTTGCTCGAACCTCTAATGCAAATGAGGGCTTTAAATGTGGATTATGTGATAGATTACTTTCTCAGAGATCACCTTGGAGCTCTAGACGGATTGTTAAAAGTGAAGATATGCCTGTTGCCGGGGTTCTTTCTTGCCGACATGTTTTCCACGCAGAATGCTTGGATCAGACAACTCCAAAGTCCCATAAAAATGACCCTCCTTGTCCTATTTGTTCCAAACTCGAAAGAGAATATTCCCCCGAGCAGCATACTTTGCCAAGGCTGCGCAATAATTTCCCCAGACTAAGAACTTTCAGTGAAGAGGGATCATCAAGAACTTGGGGCTGTGTTCAAGCAAGTGATTGTGTTGAGGGAGCCCTGCATACTCCTCAGAAAAGCAGTATGTTTGTCCTGAGCCGACAGAAAATAAAAAACAGTTTCTCTCACAAGGGTAACACTGGCAAAGATTTTCCTAGCAAGCTGAAGAAAACAAGCTCTCACCCGCTGCATCTTTTTGGTGGAAGATTTTCTGATTATGGTGCAGGTGGGTGCTCAAAGACTGCAGCTGGTCCTAGCATTAAGAAAGGATGAAGCATCCTATAAGTTAAAAATGTCCTAAATATCCTGTAGCGATTGTTTTTTATAGCTTGGTGACTGCTATGATAATTTTGAATGGTAGGAGAAAGGAAGCGCGGGTCATTACCGATGTCTGGTTTTGTTATAACATTATAAATCATAGGTGTAAATCTGTAGTTTCTTTTAACTGAACTTTTCATCATCTTTTGGTTTTACATTTTGCTATTACATTATTTGCTGATGGTTGTCTAACATCCATAGTGCAGTTAGATTCTTATATGATGGTCTCAAGTTTCTTGTTTATATATTGAAGATGTGTATAAATTCTGGTATGATTGAGTGTTTTCATTATTACTGGCTTGAAAATTCCGATGTATGGTTTTGTTATAACTGTGGTTTTGTTATATCTGAGGTGATTGTTTAAGTTATAGTACGAACTTATTTGCTGGTTACGACTCTATATATAGTTTATAATAACACAAATTTGAAAGGACTTTTCTCATTCGAGTCATTCCAATTTGATTTTTCAATTAATTAGGGGCGAAGATCATTAGATAGTTGATCATTTTGTTTTAGAGTATTTATCCTATTTCATCTAATTCCATCACTTTTTTCCTCTTGCCCTTTCCTCCCCCAATTCCGTGTGTTGTACGAGTCCTAAACTATTTTACAATTAATACTAGATAAACAATTTGATATCGGAGTCTTGACATTCAAGTTCATCACCATTACAAATCATAATCGCATGTCCTACAACAATGGATAAGGTTACCAAATGTACCTACCATTACGGAGTACATCTAAACCAAAACTACAACTTACAAGTGCATTCAAGAAAATCAAACCGGACATGAAAACTTATACAAGTAATCACATTGATATTGATATTGACAAATGACATTAAACGGAGTAATCTTTACTGAAAACATACCGTGCCCCACAAATCATGTGTAATGTCATGAGTTATAAAGGCATCCCTAGACACTAATTGAGTGAAGCAACATGGCCAAGTTGGTGTACCGGTAGTGGCCGCGACGTCGGCCTTAGGCAATAAATATGGTCGTCCTTGGCTTAACTATACTAGTCTTTTTCTTGTGTTTGGGTCCAACTAAATAGATTTCTTGACAAAGGTTTGCACCCTTCTCTCACGACCCAATTTTAAGTAGCTTAGTTAGCCCCTTTCATTTTCCCACACCATGTGCCATTAAACTCAACCAGATAAACTTGTACAACCTCAAGATTACAACTAGAAATTTTATTACACAAGAAATTAAAATAAATATATGGAATGGAATTTGATAGTGACACATCTATTTATAAAATTTATATTAAGGTTTGCTTACTAGTCTAATCAACTTATTCTTATTAGAAGTGGAAAAGAGATTGTAAATATTTGTTAATTGGTACCAAAGGCTTTTAGGTATATGTGATAGGCATAGTTTACTTATTGGTTCTTCATAATGATTGTTAAGAAGGTATATGTGATAGGCATAGTTTACTTATTGGTTCTTCATAATGATTGTTAAGAAAAACAAAAATGGATAAAAGATGCCTCACATCCTCGAGGTGCAAGGTTCGAGTCTCATTAATGACAAATCCCTCCCCTTATCCTCTGGACATTGCTAGCCGAAGGAAATTAAAGTATGATAATCATCCTTTTAAAAAAAAAATATCTAATTTTCTACATGCTCGAACATTAAAACTAGTATGATAATCATCCTTCAACGAAGGCTAAGGCTCTGTTCACTCATCTAATTTTTGCTGAACTGAAATTATATTTGTTGAACTTAAATTATTTTTACTGAACTGAAATTATTTTTACTGAACTGAAATTATTTTTTTTTACTGAATTTCAATTATATTTCTTTTATAAAATTACTAATTTTTACTGAACTGAAATTATATTTACTAAATTTTACTGAAATGAACTTATTTTTACTGAACTGAAATTATTTTACTGAAGTAAAATTATTTTACTCAACTTAAATTATTTTTACTGAATATTATCCTTTTAAGGTGAAATGAAAAGGACCTAACTGTCAAGTAACCAAAATTTTCATATGACTTTAGTCATCCAATCTACTCGAAACAAAAAAAAAATAGATATTTATTCCGTACAACAATTTTGGTCTAATTAAATTAGATAAACAAGCTATGGAGTATTGTTCATTTTCATTTTTTCTAATTAAATCAGATTAATTTTATTGAACAAGTTGTGTACAAAAATAATCTTGTTTGATTTGGTACCACACGTCCACACCACAACATGCAAAGTGAATTATTTCTTGAAAAAAGCCACGTTTTTCACAAAAAAGCACAAAATTAGTATACTATACAATCCTAGTCGGTGATTTACCTCTTCTTACTTGCATTATTACGTGAAAATGATGAAATCATTGTCATCAGCCATTCTTAATTCTTAATTACGTGCAAAGACTACAACACCCATTTTACTCATGCATAACCATTAAAAAAATCTAACCAGACACCTATAATAGTAACTGTGCAAGATACGAAGTACAAGTAATTTTTCAGAAATAACTTTTCGTGAATAAAGATTATGGAGTGTTTAAAAGTAAAGAAATTGGGAACCAACTTAAAAAGTTGTAAAATTACAAAATATTCATGTCATTTATGAAACAGTAGGAAGCAAATAAATCAATGGATTATGAATTTATGACAGTGTAAGGGTTAATATTATTTAAAAAATTTATAGTGGTCGTTTGAAATATGACTACCATAAATCCATAATGTTTTAATTATTATGTAGTTCATAATCAACATATTTTTTTCCAAGTAATAAATTATACGGAGTACTTTATTTTTGGTATAAAATAGTATATTATCAACATTTTTTTTATTTATCAAATTTTTAGTTTCATTATGTAATTTTTATTTTTATTTTATTATTTCTCGAAAAATATTTATTTTATGTTCGATTATAATTTCAAAAATTATATTTGCATTGTAGATATTAGAAGACTAATTGTGTTTATAGACCATATTATAATGTGAAAAAAATGAACTGGCCATATTGTTTATCATTAAATAATATGGTAGTCATATTTCAAACGGCGCTGTAAAAACATTCGGCATTGTTTCATAGTTCTCATTCTTCTTTTATTGAGTACTCCTTCGTTTTTTTCCCAAGTTGTTTTTTGCAGAGTTTTCAATGCAATATTGTAACTATAATATCTCAAGCTATGTATTATAAAAAATTATAAAACTTGCATTTTATTTATTTTTTTTATAAGAAGAAAAAGGATTTCTTTAATAAAAGATACCCAATGCAAATGGCACTTACAAACAATTCCTAGGAAATCTAAAACTCCAACACTAGTTACACCGCAGATTCGATCAACGATCGCCTTAATAAAAAAACTTCATTCGAAACAATACAATTTGTGAGTTAGCACTAATTCGGCTTGAGATCCACTGATGTTTGAGTGAAAATGCTCATATGGTCTTCTAAATACTTCCGGAGGTTATGAAACCCTAAATCTTCAATCTTCGGCAGACGAACAAAAAAAGAAATTAAGCCTAATCGAACAACCACCATCTTAAATATGGGATCCATTTATTGAAAGCAATTAAAAAGTTTTTGGGGCTTACTACCGGTAAAAACACTGGTGGAAGCCCCTGCAAAGGTTCACAATTGAAACCAAAAGAAAAGAGATGAAAGAGAAAGAGAGAAAAGGAGAAGAGTGAGAGAAAACCTTAATAAAAACAGAAAAATATCTAGCAATTAAGGCTAGAAAAACCCTCCCAAGGGAGAAACTCTAGACAAAACTAGGAAAACCTTCCTTCATAAAACTTGCATATTTAAAAACTAAAAATTGTGACGAATATAACAAGATCTCACATAACCACATTTTGAAATATAAATACGTCATTAAAGTTTGAGATTTCATTTGCTTCGAATAACATCAAATTTTCATTTAGGGTCGGACAAAAAAAAAAATAAAGGGAGTAATAAATATCAAGAATTAACATTAAGCACAAAGTTAATACTACGTATTTTGATAATAGTCCTAATGCATAAAGTGTTCACGAGAAATATGATGTTATTAATTTGTAATACATATACTCTGTAATAATTATAAGGTTAAATAAAGATTTTACAATCATATGGCTCAATCTATGTCCTCGAGATATCTCTAGCTCTATTGAATAATAGAACAAGAGTTAATTAAAAGATTAATTAAAATACTGTTCGTGAAAAGAGTTTTCCAGTTATTTAAATATTTGAAGCACAAGATCGAGGAAGGATGGAGGTGGAAACTGGAAAGATAGAGATGTGGAGGAAAATGTGGCATATTTTTTCTATAAAGGAAAATGATTTTCGTTCTATTAAAAGTAAATTCCCATCTATAGAAAATTTGTTTTCAATCCCTTAACAAAACAAAGGAAAATGAAGAAATTAAGGAAACTCAAAAGTTTTTCCCCCAAAACAAACGAATCTTTAACATAGGTTTTATTTTAGAGGGAAATTATCAATAATTATCTTATGAGTTTATAAACTTACATTTTTGCCACTATTTAGCAAAATCCATCGAGTAAGATTTGATCATTCTATTTATGGATTTGATGACATCATATATTTTCCCAACACCAAAATTATCTTTTATTTGTAAATTTCCTAAAAGATACAAGTAATATCATAACATTAATTATTAAGCTACCCATCAACAATCTTATCATTAGTTGTCTAAGGAGAAGTCTCGTTCAATAGCAATCCGTATTTCCACACACTAATCAATGATGTTAACTTCACGACTCACAATCATGTCTTTTTCATTATTTTTGCCCTTAGCGTTGAACTACGAGCAAAAATCCATTATATCAGGAGATTTGAAAATCTAAGCAATGGATTTTCTAACGTCAATGATATTTACAAATAGGCAAATTTTCCATTACAAAACAACTAGTAGTGACCTTTTTATATCTAGTCTTTAAGTCACTAATTTTTGCAATAATTGTGGTTGTATATTATTTGTATTTGTATGTGTATTTGAAGTCTTTTGCAATTGTTGGGAGGTCCTACTGGCTACTACTTTATTAGGAACTAACTCCACTCATGTGTGGAGTTTCCTTACATTTCCCTTTTCATTACTTAGGTTTACGAAATAGAAGAGAAATCTTTATTGGTAGCTTTTTGCCTTTTTGTTTTCACTACCTTTATTATGTAATTCATAACATTAAAGCCCTTAAACAACAATTAAGCTCACTTATGGCATTAATGATGCCTAATTGAATTAATTTTTATTAAAATATTAACCATAGTTAACTTAACAATGTAAAATGCTTAAATGCCCCTGTTGATGTCTCCAATAACTAACCACACACAATGTCATCATGCCAAGCCACCGGGAAACACCATATATAAGTGGTTGGGCAACGATCGAGCACTTGTTGTCCCCTTCTTCTTCCTTTCTCACTCTCTCATTTTTTTCGTCTATAACCTCTCGTAGATGCTCTAAATTGCCAAATAAACTCTTACATATATATATATATATCCTGGTGCACAGTGCTCCAAAAAATTATTATTTTTTGTTTATTTGGATGATTATTTATTCATTTGAATGCTTTGATCATCAAATTAAATGAGTAACAAATAACTTTTAATACACCTTGCACCTTAGTGTACATAAGAATTTTCATAATTACAAGGCTTTCTCACTCTTTCTTATCTCAATTTTCTGCCATTCACTTCCTTTTAAAACCTAGCCTTAACAACTTGTACCCATCCCACCACGTATACTACACTATGTATTCAAAATAATTAGAATATTTATGGACAAGTCAAGGTTTTACTATATATTTAAGTTAAATTAAATTTGTACTTTTACTCAGCATTTATTTTTGTATTTATAGTTGTATCAGAAATCTTTTACAATAGACGGAGGCCCAATAATAATTATAGTTCCTTTTAATTTTGACCCAAAAGAATGCAATTTATGCAAATAACAAAAATCATGAAAAATAAAAACATTAAAATTCAGAACTTTTTTTTTATAGGAGTGGAATGACTTGTAAAAAGCATTTGGGCTATGATTATGTCATTGATTATTTGACATGAGTCAATTATTGGCGAATGGTTATTTCATGAATTATCCAATAACTATGCACAATGCATTGATGCCACATGTAATTTTGGGTGCGAGAAATGCGACCATGCGGGGCTAAACTTTATAGACGTTTAATACGCAAATTCTTAGAAGATCGAGTGTGTCGAGAGCTACGAGCATTATTCCATGCTTGTGCAAACATTATACTTAGTATTTAATCTTATTATTAATTGAAACAAAGAAATTTCAAATGTCTCACAAATAATGTTCTTTTGTTGCAACTAATAAAAAACGGAAATATTATA